>NC_053025.1:15685682-15932552 GCF_003073215.2 Triticum urartu
TTTGACCTTTGCAAAAAAAAGTCAAACGTCAAGTGTTACCTCCAAACACTTATTTTTTTTCACCGACGAAGCATCGTATCTTGTTTCGCATGAAAATTGTCAAGATCGCTTGTTACAATAACAAGAACTTCTACAATTTTTTTAGAAATTTTAATTTTTTTAGTATATTTTTTAACTTACTGTTCACCAGGGAGCATATGCATCCCAGAGCCAAAACGGCCATCCTGTTTTATTTATTTTTATTACTTGTCTTTGTTTTGTTGTGTCTACATGCTCTCTCTCTCTCTCTCTCTCTCCCATCCTCTAAAATTCACGTGTTCATTTCCTGTGCATCATCCAAAGAAATTTTTTATGAAGTTCCTATGCTTTGAAATCTAGTAGAAGCCCCAAGCATGTGTTTGGTGCATTACCACAGTTATGACTTGCCAAATTTTTTTTATCTATATGGTTGATGGATTTACGCATTTGTAGAGTTTATTTGTTGCATATATCTTCATATATCATGTCCCATTGAACCAAGTACATGTCCAGTATGCATGATTTTCGGTTTTACTCTTTTCAACTAAAAGCATTTGTGGTTTTATTTCGGAAATCCAATTCGGCTCTTGGGAGCATATGCTCCTGCAAACCAAAAATGTTTATTGCAAATGTGTTTTTTGATTAAAAAAATATATGTGTTCATTGTCACACTCAAATTCTACCTACAAATTTTCAGGAGGAAAGCTTAAGCATTTTGACCTGTGCAAAAAACAATATGTCGAACGTCAAGTGTTACCTCCAAATGTTACACTTACTTTTTTTCACTGACGAAGCATTGTATCCCATTTCACATGAAAACATTCAAGCACACTTGATACAATAACACGAACATCTACAAAAAAAATAGAATTTTAACATTTATTTACTATTTATTTTGAAAAAAAATTAGTGTTCATCATGGAGCATATGCATCCTAGAGCAAAAAGAGCCATCCCATTTTATTTAGTTTTCTTTGTTTTGTTGTGTCTACATGTGTTTTGGATCAACCCAAGCATGTTGAAAAGACCAAGGATGGGTTCACTACGAGGGACTTTTAGGTACCAGACTTTGGTATTTGGAATATAGAAATGACATTTTTTTTTCAAATTGCTCAAAATGAAGATCTAATACCACAGGTGAATCAGCGTCCTTCACGCAATTCCAATGAGTCCAAAAACGTCAAAATCGGAGTTCGTATGTAGAAGTTACAACCGAAATACTAAAGGGTCAAGAACAAAAGATGACACATGGTGCCACCACACCCAGAAAAGCTGGAAATTGCTCAGTTTGGATGGAATTCTTCGTGGATTTCATTCCCATTTGTTCTTACTAATTTCTTGGCCACGAAGGGAGGTATTGCGATTGGATTTGACTCATTTAGAGCCCTTGGATCACAGAAGAAAAACTACGTCTATGAAGGAGGCTTCGGGAGAGCCCTTATATATGCACACCTTCAATCGTAGCCCCATGAACTATTATTCATCCAAGATTAGTTCACATCACATCCATTGCTGCTTTAAGACCACCTCCATAGAAGAAGGGAGGCTTCGACACCGTGTGACATGGGCCTTCGGGCCAGCATCGTCCCCACCACGCCATCTCCACTGGTGCCATATCCACCGGTGCAGCCCTGCCGCCCGTCCTTGGAAGCCTTGAGGGCTTGCCTTGTCCGGCTCTCTCGGGCGGCGGCGAGGAGGAGGAAAGGGGTGGAGGGGAAAGGTGATGGCGGTGATCGGGCTGGCCACCGCCTTGAGTCGCATGCAAGGAGCGACGCGGGGGCCTCGTGAGTGAATATATATTGCATAGGCCTAAAATTACGTCCATTTTTTTTTGCAAAAATGTTATAAAATCATAAATTTGCTAGATTAGATTAAAAGTATACAAACGCTCACATAGGATTATCATCACTTTTATTTTTTATGATAAGGGGCATTTTATTACTTAAAAGGTTTAAGTATTACACCCGACTTCTGCATAACTAAGATGCACACAGCCAAACCAAGTCCAAACTCATAAAAAAAAGAGGCGAATACAAGTAATCATAAGACTGTACCTGTAAGACGTCTAAACCGTGGAGGGTCAATTCTAAGACCATGCTGGGGAATGCAATGCACAATTATGAGAATACGACGGTTTGTGAATTGTCCATTGTAACCTGACCTTATTGGCTTTACTCATTTGGATACGTGATTGATCTGAAGGGGCCTGCTTGCTAGCCTCCTCCTATGGGCTTCCGCGAAGCTTCCTTGTTTGGTTCGAGCATCCGACCCCGTTTTTCGAATCACCTTCGCTCCGGCTGTTTTCGGTTTTGTGAATCGATGTATCGGAAGACACGAGTACCTAATACGTAGTATGCGTACCAAACGCTGGATGCCGTTTCAGAAAGCGCTGGTTTGGGAAGCCGCGACTTTTCCGCCCAACCAAACGCGTCGCTAGTTCCTACTTACTACTGTATACTAGCTAGGCATTGCTAGACACTAGACAAGACCTGTCCCATTGCCACGCCACGCTCGCTCACGCGCATACAGTACAACATGATCAAAAGCGCCCAGCAGTCATGTCCCACTCCTTCACACGGTAGCAGCAAGCAGTGACACACCACGCTCCTCCATTATTGCCTGACCGGCACCTTGACCTTGCTCTTCTCAAGCAGTCAAGCTCAGCACCATTGCTCGATCAAACACCACCAACCATATGGCGATTGTGTAGCAGCTTCGTCTTCTCAAGGGGGGGAGAGGGAGATGGTGGGCGTGGGCGCCAGGACGGGGGCGTTGGGCTCCGTCATCGGCAAGTTGACCACCTTGCTCGGCGATGAGTACACGATGCTCAAGAGGGTGCGCAAGGACATCGAGTTCCTAGAGCGCGAGCTCCGCTGGATGCAAATACTAGTGAATTCACTGGCGAACATGGAGGAGCTGGACGAGCTGGCCAAGAACTGGAAGAGCAGCATGCGCGACCTCAGCTACGACATGGAAGAGTGCGTCGACCGCTTCATGCTCCGCCTCGGCAACGGCGACGCCAGGCCCGGATTTGCCAAGAGGACGGCAGTCCGGCTCAAGACGCTTTTTGCGCGTCATGGCATCGCGACCCAGATCAAGGAGCTCAAGGCCCGGGTCACAGAAGAGAGCGAACGGCGGCGGAGGTTAAATCTCGACAACTATGTCATAGTTAGTTCCTCGCTAACTCGAGAGCGAACGGTGGGGATAGATCCCCGGCCGGTTAGCTGCATTCCACGGGGTGGCCAAGGGGTTGGTGGCCATTGACGGCCGCACAGATCAGGTTATCTCTTGGTTAACAGAGGAGAGGTTGGAGCTGAAGGTAGTGGCCATTGTGGGAGGTGGGGGGCTGGGAAAGACCACCCTTGCCATGGAGGTCTATCGTAAGATTGGAAGGCACTTCCGGTATGGAGCTTCTGTGTCAGTGTCGCGCACTGTTGATCTCGAGAAGCTCTTGAGAGATGTCTTATCTCAAATCGACCTAGAAGCATTTAGTAAATGCCAGTCGGAGAGGTGGGAGAAAGACCAACTAATCCGTCATATTCAACGGATCTTGACAGGAAAGAGGTACAATTTTTCATCCCTCGTGTGATTAGCATTTGATAATATGTTGAAAAATTCAACACACAATCATTTATCTGCTGCAAAGACAAATGCAAGTAGTGTAAATCACCATATTTGCGATGATGAGGCTAATTATTAGTGTAACGTCGTATACAGGTACTTCCTTGTTATTGATGATGTATGGAAAGAACAAGATTGGAAATATATCAAAGCAGCACTTCCTGACAATTATAATGGAAGCAGAATAATTGTTACTACACGCATTACCAGTGTAGCTAACTAGCTAAGTCATGCTGTTCTAAGTTCTAACTCAGGTGATCAGCTCTATAAAATGCTACCTCTGAATGATGTTGATTCTCAAAGGTTGTTCTTTAAGAGAATTTTCAACTCCGACTACTCATGTCCTCCTCAACTACAAAAGGTTTCAGTCAGGATCTTAATAAAATGTGGTGGTCTTCCATTGGCTATAATTACCATTGCAAGTTTGCTAGCCAATAAACCTCAGAACACAGATGAATGGGAGAGACTCCGAGATTCCATTGGTACTGGTCTTTCATATGAGAGTGATGATGACGGAAAATGTATGAGACATATATTGTTACTTAGTTATTGGGATCTTCCACACCACTTGAAAACTTGTTTGTTGTACTTACATATATATCCAGAGGACGAGTATATCTCGTGTGAACAACTAAAATTGAAATGGATAGCCGAAGGATTCATTCCTACACAACGAGGAAATGTATATCAAGAAGCAGAGAGTTGTTTCAATGAACTTGTGAATAGAAGCTTGATCCAGCTAGTTGATGCTCATGTTGACCATGATGGTTTTGCACAATATTGTCGGATTCATGATATGGTACTTGACCTTATAATATCTTTGTCAGATGAAGAGAATTTTGCCACTGCTTTAAATGGTGTCTGCAATTCTTTGCCAAGCAAGATCCGTCGACTCTCCCTGCAATCTAGTGGGCTTGAACAGAAAGGGGCAATCCATGCAATCACAAGAAGCAAGTTACATGTACGCTCATTCAACGTGTTCGGAGAAACAGAGAAGATACCCTTACTTGTGGACTTCCGGTCTTTGCGTGTGTTTGATATATGTGGGGATTATTCATCGTGGAAAAACGAGCATATAAGAAATATAGGAGGTTTTTGTCAACTGAGGTATTTGGGAATTCATAGACGAGGAATCACGGAGCTTCCTGAAAATATTGGAAAACTACAGAACTTAGAGACTCTCGATTTACGGGGAAGTTATATTGGTAAACTACCATCAACTATAACTCGGCTACAGAAACTAGCACACCTATTCGTTGACCGACCGCAACTTTGTGTTTTCTGCACATATGCTTCGTAGCATGAGGAAGTCTCGGATATCTGTAAAATTGACAATCCTGAGAATTTTTTGGAAGAGCTTGGACATCTAACGAAGTTGAGAAAGATCTCAATGAGTAAGTTATGGTTTTATGAGGATTGGCATGTTTTAAGATGCTATGGAGAAAGACTGGCTTCATCTCTTAATGAGTTGGGAAAATACAACCTTCAGTATCTTCATACTTATGGAGATATTAAGAATTTTTGTTCAGGGGTCCATGTTGCACCTTTCCGCACCTCCAAGATCTCAAACTAGAGCTAATAATGGAAAGGGTTCCCAAGGGAATGGCACTCCTAACCAACATCCTCAAACTACAGATAAAAATTAGATTGTTTGATGAGGAAGCTCTCCATATTCTCTTGGGTATGGCTTCTCTAGCATATCTCCAGCTAGAGGTATCAGAGTCGGTTGGGGTCATGACTATAAGTAGTAACGGATTCAAGCTGCTAGAGGTGTTCCACTACAGAATTGGTCTAGGCGAAGCAACGGGGATAAAATTCGTAGCAGGTGCTATGCCAGCACTCCGACGGCTCCATCTTTCCTGGATGGCATATCATGTTATGTTGAGGTATAGTGATGGAGCTGACATGGGCATCGAGCATCTTTCAAGCCTCACACACCTCCAGGTCGAAACTGATTGTCATGTTGCAACTCTGGAAGAGGTGGAGGCTGTGGAGGGTTCCATTGAAAAGGCAAAAGCCTTGCATCCCAACCGTCACACTCTTCAACTCCAGCACCGTAGAGTAAAAAAAGATGGGATGTCTAAGGTATACATTCTTGGCCCCAGGTTTCTTCATTCACTTGCACTGCATCATGTCATTTCCTGATCTTTCCCTCTTTTCCTCCAAGCTTCCAAATCACTCCAGCTCGGGCGGCAGCAACAAGACCAAGTGATCTCGACTACACGTTTGTTTGTCCAACTTTGTGCCCTGCTCTTTACCACGGCTCTGCAACCAGCCACCACAACACAGAGATTTGTTACCCAATATTTATGTATTCCCAGACATGTACTCCCCCCCTTCAGAATTTCTTGTCGCGGAAATGGATGTATCTAGACGTATTTTAGTTCTAGATACATCCATTTATGCGACAAGTAATTCGGGTCTGGGGGAGTAGTACTTTGTGATTTCTAGCTAGAACCTTTCATGTTTGGCGTATCAGGTTTTTCATCCCATAGTCTGTATTCGAGTGTGAGTACAGACAGTGGGTTTTCCTCATGCGCGTCAAACCCGTAATCTATTTTTCTTTTTACGTTCTCAGACTTGTTGTTTCTATTAAAGTTTCTCTTGCCTGCATCTGCATAATTTGAGCTATTTATTTGAATCTTATAAGGTTTGTATGCTTCAGCAACCAACTGAACTGAACCGGCTGTAGGTGCAAGTTAAGATATCTGAACTTCAGGTTCAGGAGCACCTTCTTCAACAGCTTTGGTTTGTTTATAAATGATCTTATATTTCTTTATAGAGGGAGTACTTGTTAACTGTTCCGTCTTTGTGTATAATTGTGGAAAGCACGGTTTGGTTAGTGCTGACGCCCCAAATTCCATTTCTGAAAGTGTGGTAACCACTGTTCAAGTTCTGGCCAAGCTGACGCTTGCCAGTATCAACTCACAGATATCAGCAGAAATAAAACGACGTCTACTCTGGCTACTCATTACAGAGCGCTTTGTCTAGGCACGCACTGAACATAACAGCACACGGCAGGGCTTAAGGCCTTGTACAATGGAAGGTGCTTAGAGAGGTGCTTAGGAAAATAAACCGAGTTTTTCTAAAGCACCGGTGCCTATTTCTACAGAAGAGACGCTTAGTTAAGCGTCTATCCTATACAAATAAGCACCGGTGCTTAAGAAAAGCCTAGTTTATTTCTCTAAGCACCTCCCCTAAGCATCTCCCATTGTACAAGGCCTAACAAGACCAATTTTTCTTCTTCAGTTTTCAACGGTTTCTCTCCTTCCTGCAAGGTTCGGTGAAAAACAGAGCCGTCGGCCAAGGAATGGGAGAAGTAAGATTTTCTTATCTTTATGAAAAGGCGATCGCGGCCTCCGCATATGGGAGAAGTAGTACTCGTAAGTATTTCGCAAAAAAAAAGTAGCACTCGTTAATGTGAAAACCAGACTTTTTTTTTTGAGTGATGATAAAACAGCATGAACAACTTTCCTTCAATTCTGCAACTGCTTCGCCGTCCTCCAAACCAGCCTGCATGCATCACTTGGCTTCACGGCGTGTTTGGTTGCCTGGGTAGCTTCATCCTGCATCGCACAGAGGATCCTGGCTGAGCTTGGCCTGGTTGAGCCAATGCAAAGATGAACTAAGATGTATGTTTGGTAGACTGTATTGTATGTGTGCACCAAAGATGCTGTATACAACATATCTTGTTTGGTAGGCTGCATCAGAGGTTGCACGGCGAGGGCAAAGAAAGCAAGCAAAACAAATCTGAACCAGCTGCTGCTTCTTCACGCATTAGATCTGCTGCTGCTCTTCGTGAATTAAACAAGTTGCACGGCGAGGGCCCCGTGATGGAGGTTAGCATTTTTGTAGCTCGTGGTGGTGGTGGCCATGGCAGTTGAAGGATGCACGGGCCGACGACTACCAGGCAGACACGGATGATTTGACGACGGCACAGATGTTACATATTACCTGGTGAGCGTCATCCGCGGGAGCTCCAAGCCCCAGTGCTCCATGACGACGACCGGCTGTCCGGCCAAGCCGACAATGGCGCGGCTCCTCCTGCGACCCGGCTCCTACTGAGCACACACCGGCGGAAGGGTTTGAGTGCGGACGGGCGGGCGGCACGCGGCGTCGCAGCGTACGAGGGAGCTCAGACCGGTGGCGGCGGTGGCGGCTGTTTGGCGTGCTCGATCCGATCTGGTTCGGTGGGGAGATAGAAAAGAGGGAAGAGTGATACGGGTGGTGGCAATTTTGAAGTAATTTCGAGAAATATTAGGGGCAACCACGTATACCGTTTCGTTTTAAGTGTGGACGCGGGTGCAGGCGCGGGGCTGGCTCGGGGAAACGCCCGATTCCTACGTTTCAGCTCAGCCTGGCTCGGAGAGCTATTTTGCATCAATCGGGCCAGGCCCAGCTAGGCGAGCAGTCTACCAAACAGTTACAAATTTGCATGATAGGTGCGAGCCAGGTGCAGCCCAATCAACCAAACACACCAACTTGCATGATAGGTGCGACTCCAAACGAACCTCTCTGCTGTTCGTTACCGTTTGACACTAATACATGTATTGTTATGTGTAGTCTGATGTTGAAAATAGAGTATAAAACCTGTCATGATGAAAGCGATGGATGGTGGATTGCCTACCGGTACATCCCGGCACCGGTAAAATTACTTATTCGTCTGTTGCACACATTTTAGAGAGATGCGAAAAAAGAGGAGGAGGATTATGACACATGGGCCCTTGTAATATGTGAGAGTAGTGTGTGATCCTGGTTGGGATCGTCTTTTCTCAGTGCGCCAAACAATTAGTTTTTTCAATAAAGGGTATACTTTATTGGCTTAAAATGGAGCATTAAGAAGATACAAACATAATGAACACACCTCGGCCTCTGCATAATTAGGATGCACACAGCCAACACCAACACACGCACATAAAACACACACCTGCAAATAGCAAAGTCATATAAGACCAAAACTATACGTAGGTGAGGAAAAAACCCAAAATGACCAAATCTGCGATCAGCAAACTACAACGATGATCATATTCGCACCGACCATCTCATGACACTACACGAATGATAAGGTTCTTCAACAGCAACGCCTTCAGGAAGGGAGCGACGCTCAAGCGCCACCGTCACCGGATCCAACCACTCAAGGCCAGAATTTAGGTTTTCACCCTGAAAAACAAGTCCAAGCATATCCGAGGAATGCCTTCAACAAGGTAATGATGTAAAATATCGCCATTGCCAGGTATAACCAACTCGAGTCAGACCTAGGCTTTCACCCCGGAGCTCGAGACCGGGTGCTCGAGGAGCACCACCACCGACGTCAAACATGTGTTGTCACCATCGCTTTTCCGCAATCCCAGCAACTACATGCGATGTGTAACCGCCGTTGCACAACCGTCCCTCTGCATCAAGCCATCGTCCATAGTTTGCATTTTTCCGCCGTAGTTAACCACCGAATCTGAAGGAAGAAACCCATACGAAGACCTTTCGCTGGTCACCACAATCCATAGGAGGCAGCTGCGACAGGCCCGGAGTGGTCACCAAAGGAACCAACACCGGTGGTGTAGCACACCACCGCAGGCTACCACATCGCCGAAGAGAGCCCTGCTCACGCCCATCGGCACGTCGTCTGACATGGCCGAAACTGAAGCGAAAGGCATATCACCACCCTCAACGTGTGACCAAAGGAAACGCAACCGCCGCTAGATCAAGAGCGCACAGCCGCCGGATCGACGATGCATCTCCCGAACAAAGCAAATTTGGCTCGCTTTGAGCACGCCCACCATCGCGTCACAACGGGAAGCCATCTGCGGTTGGCATCCAGCGGAGCAGCCTCAAGGATACGTGGAGAATTAGTTAGCAAAACTCACCCGGGATAGAGCAGGATTAAAGAGTATAGGGTGCTAGTTTCAGGGATTTTAAGTTTAAGGTTTAATTTAGACTACGAGTACGAATTCAAGGGTTTTTTTAGACTTTTTCCATTTTCTTACTGGGTCGTCTTGCTCCCCTGGCGACCGATTGCGACAAGAAGAAAAGACACACGCACGCACAACGTGTTGTCAGCTATGCGCATGAGTAGTCATGATGCCCTCATGTCCGACACCTCTATCTCTAAACATGTGGACATATTTTTCGATATCGTCTTTTGCTTAAGGACAAGTGAGGTCTAAGCTTGGGGGAGTTGATACGTCCATTTTTGCATCATGTTTTTATGTTGATATTTATTGCATTATGGGCTGTTACTACACATTTTATCATAATACGTATGTCTTTTCTCTCTTATTTTATAAGGTTTACATGAAGAGGGAGAATGCCGGCAGCTGGAATTCTGAACTGGGAAAGGAGCAAATATTATAAACCTATTTTGCACAAGTTCAAAAGTCTTGAAACTTCATGGAGAATTATTTTGGAATATATAAAAAATATTGAACGAAGAAAGCACCAAAGGGGAGCCACCTGCCATCCATAAGGGTGGAGGGCGCGCCCTACCCCCTAGGCGCGCCCCTGCCTTGTGGGCCACCTAGCAGGCCCCGATGCCCATCTTCTGCTATATGATGTGTTTTGACATGAAAAAAATCAGAAGAAAGTTTTCGAGATGAAGCGCCGCCGTCTTGAGGCGGAACTTGGGCAAAACCAATCTAAGCCATTGTTTGATATTCCTTTTCTGTCAAAACTCAAAAACAAGAAAAAACAAAAACTGGCACTGAGCTCTAGGTTAATAAGTTAGTCCCAAAAATAATATAAAATAGGCAAATAGCATATTAATGCATATAAAACATCCAAAACAGATAATATAATAACATGGAACAATAAAAAATTATAGATACGTTGGTGACGTATTGATAACCCACAAGTATAGGGGGTCGCAACAGTTTTCGAGGGTAAAGTATTCAACCCAAATTTATTGTTTCGACATAAGGGGAGCCAAAGAATACTCTCAAGTATTAGCAGCTGAGTTGTCAATTCAAACACACCTGGAAACTTAATATCTGTAGCAAAGTGTTCAGTAGCAAAGTAATATGATAGTAGTGGTAACGGTAACAAAAGGTAACGGTAGTAAAAGCAATGTTTTTGGTATTTTGTAGTGATGATAGCAATAGCAACGCAAAAGTAAATAAGCGAAGAACAATATATGGAAAGCTCGTAGGCAATGGATCAGTGATGGAGAATTATGCCGGATGCGGTTCATCATGTAACAGTCATAACCTAGGGTGACACAGAACTAGCTCCAGTTCATTGATATAATGTAGGCATGTATTCCGAACATAGTCATATGTGCTTATGGAAAAGAACTTGCATGACATCTTTTGTCCTACCCTCCCGTGGCAGCGGGGTCCTTACGGAAACTAAGGGATATTAAGGCCTCCTTTTAATAGAGAACCGGAACAAAGCATTAACACATAGTGAATACATGAACTCCTCAAACTACGGTCATCACCGGTAAGTATCCCGATTATTGTCACTTCGGGGTTAACGGATCATAACACATAATAGGTGACTATAGACTTGCAAGATAGGATCAAGAACACTCATATATTGATGAAAACATAATAGGTTCAGATATGAAATCATGGCATTCGGGCCCTAGTGACAAGCATTAACCATAGCGAAGTCATAGCAACATCAATCTCGGAACATAGTGCACACTAGGGATCAAACCCTAACAAAACTAACTCGATTACATGATAGATCCCATCCAACCCATCACCGTCCAGCAAGCCTATGATGGAATTACTCACGCACGGCGGCGAGCATCATGAAATTGGTGATGGAGGATGGTTGATGATGACGATGGCGACGGATTCCCCTCTCTGGAGCCCCGAACGGACTCCAGATCAGCCCTCCCGAGAGGTTTTAGGGCTTGGCGGCGGCTCCTTATCGTAAAACGCGATGATTTCTTCTCCCTGATTTTTTTCTCATCGAAACTCAATATATGGAGGTGGAGTTGGAGTCGGAGAGGCAACAAGGGACCCACGAGGTAGGGGGCGCGCCCCCACCCTCGTGGCAAGGTGGTGGGCCCCCTGGCCTTCATCTTTGGCAGGTATTTTTCTTATTTTCTCTTATTGTTGTAAATATGTAAAGCCGGCATTCAAGTTTTCAGCAAAGATTATAACTAACCACATTCGCAATAATGCATAGGTCTCAAGTTACTCATATCAATAGCATAATCAACTAGCGAGCCATGATAATAAAACTCGGATGACAACACTTTCTCAAAACAATCATAATATGATATAACAAGGTGGTATCTCGCTAGCCCTTTCTGAGACCGCAAAACATAAATGCAGAGCACCTTTAAATACCAAGGACTGACTAGACATTGTAATTCATGGTAAAAGAGATCCAGTCAAGTCACACTCAATGTAAACTAACAATAATGAATGCAAATGACAGCGGTGCTCTCCAACTGGTGCTTTTTACTAAGAGGATGATGACTCAGTATAAAAGTAAATAGATAGGCCCTTCGCAGAGGGAAGCAGGGATTTGTAGAGGTGCCAGAGCTCGGTTTTGAAATAGAGGTGAATAATATTTTGAGTGGTATACTTTCATTGTCAACATAACAACCAAGAGATGGCAATATGTTCCATGCTACACACATTATAGGCGGTTCCCAAACAGAATAGTAAAGTTTATACTCCCCCTTCCACCAACAAGCATCAATCCATGGCTTGCTCGAAACAACGAGTGCCTCCAACTAACAAGAGTCCCAAGGTGAGTTTTGTTTGCATTTATTTTGATTTAGTTTGCATAAAGCATGGGACTGGGCATCCCGGTGACCAGCCATTTATCTCGTGAGTGAGGAGCGGAGTCCACTCCTCTTGAGAATAACCCGCCTAACATGGAAGATACAGACAACCCTAGTTGATACATGAGCTATTCGATTATACAAAACATGATATTTATTTGAAGGTTTAGAGTTTGGCACATACAAATTTACTTGGAGTGGCAGGTAGATACCGTATATAGGTAGGTATAGTGGACTCATTTGGAATAACTTTGGGGTTTATGGATTTGGATGCACAAGCAGTATTCCCGCTTAGTACAGGTGAAGGCTAGCAAAAGACTGGGAAGCGACCAGCTAGAGAGCGACAACAGTCATTAACATGCATTAAAATTAATCAACACCGAATGCAAGCATGAGTAGGATATAATCCACCATGAACATAAATATCGTGAAGGCTATGTTGATTTTGTTTCAACTACATGTGTAAACATGTGCCAAGTCGAGTCACTTAAATCATTCAGAGGAGGATACCACCCTATCATACCACATTATAACCATTTTAATAGCATGTTGGCACGCAAGATAAATCATTATAACTCATAGCTAATCAAGAATGGCATAATCACTATGGTCTCTAGTTGTCATTGCAAACATGTTTATCCATAATAGGCTGAATCAAGAATGATGAACTAATCATATTTACAAAAACAAAAGAGGTCGAGTTCATACCAGCCTTTCTCATCTCAGTCAGTCCATCTTATATCGTCATAATTGCCTTTCACTTGCACGACCGAACGATGCGAATAATAATAATAGTGCGGGTGCATTGGACTAAGCTGGAATCTCCAAGCATTCAATAAATAGGAGAAGACAAGGCAATATGGGCTCTTTTGTCAGATCAACAATAATGCATATAAGAGACACCTCAACAATTTAATTATGGTCTTCTCCTATCGACCCCCAAAGAAAAGAAAAGAAATAAAACTATTTACACGGGAAAGCTCCCAACAAGCAAAAGAAGAACAGGAAATATTTTTGGATTTTATTTTTAATTACTACTACAAGCATGGAAATTAAACTGATTAAAAGCTACAACTAATTTTTTGGTTTTTCTTAAGGTTTATTAAACACAGAAGAAGAAAGCATAAAAAGGGAAATAAACTAGCATGGATGATACAATGAAAAAGTATGAGCACCGACATCTAGCAATGAGTGTGTGAGCATAAATGTAATGTCGGTGGGAAACACTGTTGGAAATATGCCCTAGAGGCAATAATAAATTGATTATTATTATATTTCCTTGTTCATGATAATCGTTTATTATCCATGCTAGAATTGTATTGATAGGAAACTCAGATACATGTGTGGATACATAGACAACACCATGTCCCTAGTAAGCCTCTAGTTGACTAGCTCGTTGATCAATAGATGGTTACGGTTTCCTGACCATGGACATTGGATGTCGTTGATAACGGGATCACATCATTAGGAGAATGATGTGATGGACAAGACCCAATCCTAAGCATAGCACTAGATCGTGTAGTTCGTATGCTAAAGCTTTTCTAATGTCAAGTATCATTTCCTTAGACCATGAGATTGTGCAACTCCCGGATACCGTAGGAGTGCTTTGGGTGTGCCAAACGTCACAACGTAACTGGGTGGCTATAAAGGTACATT
Organism: Triticum urartu; assembly: GCF_003073215.2. Taxonomy (NCBI): domain Eukaryota; kingdom Viridiplantae; phylum Streptophyta; class Magnoliopsida; order Poales; family Poaceae; genus Triticum; species Triticum urartu. The sequence continues at coordinate 15,699,714 of NC_053025.1, forward strand.
ACAGGTATCTCCGAAAGTGTCTGTTGGGTTGGCACGAATCGAGACTGGGATTTGTCACTCCGTGTAAACGGAGAGGTATCTCTGGGCCCACTCGGTAGGACATCATCATAATGTGCACAATGTGATCAAGGAGTTGATCACGGGATGATGTGTTACGGAACGAGTAAAGAGACTTGCCGGTAACAAGATTGAACAAGGTATCGGGATACCGACGATCGAATCTCGGGCAAGTATCGTACCGCTAGACAAAGGGAATTGTATACGGGATTGATTAAGTCCTTGACATCGTGGTTCATCCGATGAGATCATCATGGAACATGTGGGAGCCAACATGGGTATCCAGATCCCGCTGTTGGTTATTGACCGGAGAGTCATCTCGGTCATGTCTGCATGTCTCCCGAACCCGTAGGGTCTACACACTTAAGGTTCGGTGACGCTAGGGTTATAGAGATATTAGTATGCGGTAACCCGAAAGTTGTTCGGAGTCCCGGATGAGATCCCGGACGTCACGAGGAGTTCCGGAATGGTCCGGAGGTAAAGAATTATATATAGGAAGTGCTATTTCGGCCATCGGGACAAGTTTCGGGGTCACCGGTATTGTACCGGGACCACCGAAAGGGTCCTGGGGGTCCACCGGGTGGGGCCACCTGCCCCGGGGGCCACATGGGCTGTAGGGGGTGCGCCTTGGCCTATATGGGCCAAGGGCACCAGCCCCAAGAGGCCCATGCGCCAAGAGAAGAGGAAAAGGGGAGAGTCCTAAAGGGGGAAGGCACCTCCGAGGTGCCTTGGGGAGGATGGACTCCTTCCCCCCCCCTTGGCCGCACCCTTCCTTGGAGGAAGGGGCAAGGCTGCGCCCTCCCCCTCTCCCTTGGCCCTATATATAGTGGGGGGAAGGGAGGGCAACCATACCTAAGGCCTGGCGCCTCCCTCTCCCTCCCGTGACACATCTCCCTCCTCCCGCAGCGCTTAGCGAAGCCCTGTTGGAATCCCGCTACTTCCACCACCACGCCGTCGTGTTGTTGGATCTCCATCAACCTCTCCTCCCCCTTGCTGGATCAAGAAAGAGGAGACGTCGCTGCTCCGTACGTGTGTTGAACGCGGAGGTGCCGTCCGTTCGGCGCTAGGATCATCGGTGATTTGGATCACGACGAGTACGACTCCATCAACCCCGTTCTCTTGAACGCTTCCGCGCGCGATCTACAAGGGTATGTAGATCCACTCCTCCCTCGTTGCTAGATGACTCCATAGATTGATCTTGGTGACACGTAGGAAAATTTTGAATTTATGCTACGTTCCCCAACAGTGGCATCATGAGCTAGGTCTATGCGTAGTTTCTATGCACGAGTAGAACACAAAGTAGTTGTGGGCGTTGATTTTGTTCAATATGCTTGCCGTTACTAGTCTTATCTTGATTCGGTGGCATCATGGGATGAAGCGGCCCGGACCGACCTTACACGTACTCTTACGTGAGACTGGTTCCACCGACAAACATGCACTAGTTGCATAAGGTGGCTGGCGGGTGTCTGTCTCCCCCACTTTAGTCGGATCGGATTCGATGAACAGGGTCCTTATGAAGGGTAAATAGCAATTGGCATATCATGTTGTGGTTTTTGCATAGGTAAGAAACGTTCTTACTAGAAACCCATAGCAGCCACGTAAAACATGCAAACAACAATTAGAGCACGTCTAACTTGTTTTTGCAGGGTATGCCTTGCGATGTGATATGGCCAAAGGATGTGATGAATGATGTATGTGATGTATGAGATTGATCATGTTCTTGTAATAGGAATCACGACTTGCATGTCGATGAGTATGACAACCGGCAGGAGCCATAGGAGTTGTCTTAATTTATTTATGACCTGCGTGTCAACATAAACGTCATGTAATTACTTTACTTTATTGCTAACCGTTAGATGTAGTAGTAGAAGTAATAATTGGCGAGACAACTTCAAGAAGACACGATGATGGAGATCATGGTGTCATGCCGGTGACAAGATGATCATGGAGCCCCAAGATGGAGATCAAAGGAGCTATATGATATTGGCCATATCATGTCACTATTATTTGATTGCATGTGATGTTTATCATGTTTATACATCTTATTTGCTTAGAACGACGGTAGTAAATAAGATGATCCCTCATTACAATTTCAAGAATGTGTTCTCCCCTAACTGTGCACCGTTGCTAAAGTTCGTCGTTTCAAAGCACCACGTGATGATCGGGTGTGATAGATCCTTATGTTCACATACAACGGGTGTAAGACAGTTTTACACATGCAAAACACTTAGGGTTAAATTGACGAGCCTAGCATGTGCATAGACATGGCCTCGGAACACAGAAGACCGAAAGGTCGAGCATGAGTCGTATGGTAGATACGATCAACATGAAGATGTTCACCGACGTTGACTAGTCCGTCTCACGTGATGATCGGACACAGCCTAGTTGACTCGGATCATGTAATCACTTAGATGACTAGAGGGATGTCTATCTGAGTGGGAGTTCATAAGATGAACTTAATTATCCTGAACATAGTCAAAAGGTCTTCGCAAATTATGTCGTAGCTCGCGCTTCAGTTCTATTGTTTAGATATGTTCCTAGAGAAAATTTAGTTGAAAGTTGATAGTAGCAATTATGCGGACTAGGTCCGTAAACTGAGGATTGTCCTCATTGCTTCATAGAAGGCTTGTGTCCTTAATGCACCGCTCAGTGTGTTGAACCTCGAACGTCGTCTGTGGATGTTGCGAACATCTGACATACACGTTTTGATAACTACGTGATAGTTCAGTTAAACGGTTTAGAGTTGAGGCACCGAAGACATTTTGAAACGTCGCAAAACATATGAGATGTTTCGAGGGCTGAAATTGGTATTTCAGGCTCGTGCCCACGTCAAGAGGTATAAGACCTCCGATGATTTTCTTAGCCTACAAACTAAGGAGAAAAGCTCAATTGTTGAGCTTGTGCTCAGATTGTCTGAGTATAACAATCATTTGAATCAAGTGGGAGTTGATCTTCCAGATAAGATAGTGATGTTTTCTCCAAAGTCATTACCACCAAGCTGCTAGAGCTTCGTGATGAACTATAATATATCAGGGACATATATGATGATCCTTGAGATACTCGCGATGTCTGACACCGCGAAAGTAGAAATCAAGAAGGAGCATCAATTGTTGATGGTTGGTGAAACCACTAGTTTCAAGAAGGGCAAGGGAACAAAGGGATACTTCATGAAACGGCAATTCAGCTGCTGCTCTAGTGAAGAAACCCAAGGTTGAACCCAAACCCGAGACTAAGTGCTCCTGTAATAAGGGGAACGACCACTAGAGCAGAATTACCCTAGATACTTGGTAGATTAGAAGGCTGGCAAGGTCGATAGAAGTATATTGGATATACATTGTGTTAATGTGTACTTTACTAGTACTCCTAGTAGCACCAGGGTATTAGATACCGGTTCGGTTGCTAAGTGTTAGTAACTCGAAATAAAAGCTACGGAATAAACGGAGACTAGCTAAAGGTGAGCTGACGATATGTGTTGGAAGTGTTTCCAATGTTGATATAATCAAGCATCGCACGCTCCCTCTACCATCGAGATTGGTGTTTGCGTTGAGCATAGACATGATTGGATTATGTCTATCGCAATACGGTTATTCATTTAAGGAGAATAATGGTTACTCTGTTTATTTGAATAATACCTTCAATGGTCTTACACCTGAAATGAATGGTTTATTGAATGTCGATCGTAGTGATACACATGTTCATGCCAAAAGATAGTAATGATAGTACCACCTACTTGTGGCACTGCCGCGTAAGTCATATCGGTATAAAATGCATGAAAAAGCTCCATGTTGATGGATCTTTGGGCTCACTCGTTTTTGAAAAGTTTGAGACATGCGAACCATGTCTATTGGTGTATATGCGTGAAGAAACTCCATGCAAATGGACCGTTTGGACTCACTTGATTTTTGAATCACTTGAGACATGCAAATCATACCACATGGGCAAGATGACTGAAAGCCTCGGTTTCAGTAAAATGGAACTAGAAAGCAACTTGTTGGAAGTAATACATTTTGATGTGTGCAGTCCAATGAGTGCTGAGGCGTGTAGTGGATATCATTATGTTCTTACTTCACAGATGATTTGAGTAGATGTTGAGTATATTTACTTGATGAATCACGAGTCTGAATTATTGAAAGGTTCAAGTAATTTCAGGGTGAAGTTGAAAGATCGTCGTGACAAGAGGATAAAAGATCTATGATATGATCATAGAGATGAATATCTGAATTACGAGTTTGGCACAGAATTAAGACATTGTGGAAATTATTTCACAACTAATACAGCCTGGAACACCATAGTATGATGGTGTGTCCGAACATCATAACTGCACCCTATTGGATATGATGCATACCATGATGTCTCTTATCGAATTACCATGATAGTTTATGGGTTAGGCATTAGAGACAACCACATTCACTTTAAATAGGGCACCACGTAATGCCGATGAGATGACATCGTATGAACTATGGTTTAGAGAAACCTAAGCTGTCATTTCTTAAAAAAAGTTTGGGGCTGCGACGCTTATGTGAAAAAGTTTCAGGCTGATAAGCTCAAACCCAAAACGGATAAATGCATCTTCATAGGACACCCAAAACAGTTGGGTATACCTCCTGTCTCAGATTCGAAAGCAATAAGGGATCGTTTCTAGAATCGGGTTCTTTCTCGAGGAAAAGTTTCTCTCGAAAGAATTGAGTGGGAGGATGGTGGAGACTTGATGAGGTTATTGAACCGTCTCTTCAACTAGTGTGTGGCAGGGCACAGGAAGTTGTTCCTGTGGCACCTACACCAATTGAAGTGGAAACTTATGATAGTGATCATGAAACTTCAGATCAAGTCACTACCAAACCTCGTAGGTCGACAAGGATGCGTACTACTTCAAAGTGGTACGTAACCCTGTCTTGGAAGTCATGTTGCTAGACAACAATGAACCTACGAGCCATGGAGAAGCGATGGTGGGCCTGGATTCCGATAAATGGCTCAAGACCATAAAATCCGAGAGAGGATCCATGTATGAAAACAAAGTGTAGACTTTGGAAGAACTACTTGATGGTCGTAAGGCTGTTGAGTACAGATGGATTTTAAAAGGAAGACGGACGATGATGGTAAATGTCACCATTAAGAAAGCTCGACTTGTTGTTAAGATGTTTCCCGACAAGTTCAAGGAGTTGACTACGATGAGACTTTCTCACTCGTAGCGATGCTAAGAGTCTGTTGGAATTATATTAGCGATTACTGCATTATTTATGAAATCTTACAGATAGGATGTCGAAACATTGTTTCCTCGACGATTTTCTTGAGGAAAGGTTGTATGTGATACAACCGGAAGGTTTTGTCAATCCTGAAAGATGCTAATAAGTATGCAAAGCTCCAGTAATCCTTCTAAGGACTGGAGTAAGCATCTCGAAGTTGGAATGTATGCTTTGATGAGATGATCAAAGATTTTGGGTTTATACAAAGTTTATGAGAAACTTGTATTTCCAAAGAAGTGAGTGGGAGCACTATAGAATTTCTGATGAGTATATGTTGTTGACATATTATGGATCAGAAATGACGTAGGATTTCTGGAAAGCATATAGGGTTATTTGGAAAGTGTTTTTCAATGGAAAGCCTGGATTAAGCTACTTGAACATTGAGCATCAAGATCTATGAGGATAGATCAAAACGCTTAATAGTACTTTCAAATGAGCACATACCTTGACATGATCTTGAAGGTGTTTAAGATGGACCAGTCAAAGAAGGAGTTCTTGCCTGAGTGGTAAGGTATGAAGTTAAGACTTAAAGCTCGACCACGGCAGAATAGAGTGAAAGGATGAAGGTCGTCCCCTATGCTTAAGGCATAGGCTCTACAGTATGCTATGCTGTGTACCGCACCTGAAGTGTGCCTTGCCATGAGTCAGTCAAGGGGTACAAGAGTGATCCAAGAATGGATCACAGGACAGCGGTCAAAGTTATCCTTAGTAACTAGTGGACTAAGGAATTTTCTCGATTATGGAGGTGGTAAAAGAGTTCGTCGTAAAGGGTTACGTCGATGCAAGCTTAACACCTATCCGGATAGCTCTGAGTAGAGATACAGGATACGTATAATGGAGCAACAATTTAGAATAGCTCCAAGTAGAACAGTTATTTGGAATAGCTCCAAATAGAACGTGGTAGCTGCATCTAGGAGATGACATAGAGATTTGTAAAGCACACACGGATCTGAAAGGTTCAGACCCGTTGACTATAACCTCTCTCACAAGCATAACATGATCAAACCCAGAACTCTTGGGGTGTTAGTCACATGGGGATGTGACCTTGAGTGTTAATCACATATCGATGTGAACTGGATTATTGACTCTAGTGCAAGTGGGAGACTGTTGGAAATATGCCCTAGAGGCAATAATAAATTGATTATTATTATATTTCCTTGTTCATGATAATCGTTTATTATCCATGCTATAATTGTATTGATAGGAAACTCAGATACATGTGTGGATACATAGACAACACCATGTCCCTAGTAAGCCTCTAGTTGACTAGCTCGTTGATCAATAGATGGTTACGGTTTCCTGACCATGGACATTGGATGTCGTTGATAACGGGATCACATCATTAGGAGAATGATGTGATGGACAAGACCCAATCCTAAGCATAGCACTAGATCGTGTAGTTCGTATGCTAAAGCTTTTCTAATGTCAAGTATCATTTCCTTAGACCATGAGATTGTGCAACTCCCGGATACCGTTAGGAGTGCTTTGGGTGTGCCAAACGTCACAACGTAACTGGGTGGCTATAAAGGTACATTACAGGTATCTCCGAAAGTGTCTGTTGGGTTGGCACGAATCGAGACTGGGATTTGTCACTCCGTGTAAACGGAGAGGTATCTCTGGGCCCACTCGGTAGGACATCATCATAATGTGCACAATGTGATCAAGGAGTTGATCACGGGATGATGTGTTACGGAACGAGTAAAGAGACTTGCCGGTAACAAGATTGAACAAGGTATCGGGATACCGACGATCGAATCTCGGGCAAGTATCGTACCGCTAGACAAAGGGAATTGTATACGGGATTGATTAAGTCCTTGACATCGTGGTTCATCCGATGAGATCATCGTGGAACATGTGGGAGCCAACATGGGTATCCAGATCCCGCTGTTGGTTATTGACCGGAGAGTCATCTCGGTCATGTCTGCATGTCTCCCGAACCCGTAGGGTCTACACACTTAAGGTTCGGTGACGCTAGGGTTATAGAGATATTAGTATGCGGTAACCCGAAAGTTGTTCGGAGTCCCGGATGAGATCCCGGACGTCACGAGGAGTTCCGGAATGGTCCGGAGGTAAAGAATTATATATAGGAAGTGCTATTTCGGCCATCGGGACAAGTTTCGGGGTCACCGGTATTGTACCGGGACCACCGAAAGGGTCCCGGGGGTCCACCGGGTGGGGCCACCTGCCCCGGGGGGCCACATGGGCTGTAGGGGGTGCGCCTTGGCCTATATGGGCCAAGGGCACCAGCCCCAAGAGGCCCATGCGCCAAGAGAAGAGGAAAAGGGGAGAGTCCTAAAGGGGGAAGGCACCTCCGAGGTGCCTTGGGGAGGATGGACTCCTCCCCCCCTTGGCCGCACCCTTCCTTGGAGGAAGGGCAAGGCTGCGCCCTCCCCCTCTCCCTTGGCCCTATATATAGTGGGGGGAAGGGAGGGCAACCATACCTAAGGCCTGGCGCCTCCCTCTCCCTCCCGTGACACATCTCCCTCCTCCCGCAGCGCTTAGCGAAGCCCTGTTGGAATCCCGCTACTTCCACCACCACGCCGTCGTGTTGTTGGATCTCCATCAACCTCTCCTCCCCCTTGCTGGATCAAGAAAGAGGAGACGTCGCTGCTCCGTACGTGTGTTGAACGCGGAGGTGCCGTCCGTTCGGCGCTAGGATCATCGGTGATTTGGATCACGACGAGTACGACTCCATCAACCCCGTTCTCTTGAACGCTTCCGCGCGCGATCTACAAGGGTATGTAGATCCACTCCTCCCTCGTTGCTAGATGACTCCATAGATTGATCTTGGTGACACGTAGGAAAATTTTGAATTTATGCTACGTTCCCCAACAAACACGTACTCCCCCAAGCTTAGGCTTTTGGCCTAAGTTGGTCTATGGCCATGGCTGGCCTGGCGGATATCCATAATAATAGTTGTTGGGGTCGTACTGTGATGAGGAAGAAGAAGGTTTAGATTGCCACTGGCTGACAATCATCTCCGGATCCCACTGGTAATTAGACTGTCGTGAAGGATCAAATTGTGGTTCCGGCTCTGGCTCCTCGGCTGGTGCAGGGTTCCGGTAGGCGTGGATAGCCGTCGACGGAACAAGGTACGTGCCTACAGTCAAATCAAACAAAGAAGGAGCAGGCAAGGTAATAGTCGCAGGATGATGTTTATTAAAGAACAATTGATATTTAAGCTCTCCTTCCCTATTCTTAACAATAAAATCATGTGCCACCATACTTTTATAATCTAGATAAACACGGGGCAGCACTTTTTCTTCCTTCTCAGCATGCCTAATAGGTATGTTAAAATGTGCAGCTAGGCGTGTAGCATAGATGCCTCCAAAGATGGGGCCCTTGGTACGGTTCAGACTTAACCGTTTGGCAATAATGCTGCCCATACTAAAAGAGCTATCACTGTATAAACTGTGGTGCAAAATAATAATATCAGGGATACTCAGGTTTCCACAGTTTCCGCGACCAATTAAGCAACGACTAGCAAATAATGCAAAGTAGAGTAAAACGGGAAAATGTATGCTAGTGATTCGTGCATCGGAAACCTTCCTTGTTTCCCCTATAGTGATAGTGTCAATAAATCCCTCCACATCATCATGATGTGGTTCTTCTTTCTTGCCCCCAAAAGGGACTAAACAAATCCGACAGAAATCATAAAGTGACATCTCCTTATGCTCATCATATAAATGAAATTCCACCATAGGTGGTGAGTTCCTAGAATGAAAATGAAAGTTTCAAACAAAGGTATTTGTGAGCAAGAGATACTGATCGCATTGGTCGTGGAGGAAAGCGGTAAGTCCTGCAGTCTGAGCCAACTCATGAAAATCTTCATAAATCCCGGCTGCTCTTAAGAAATCCTCGGAAGGCCATTCACACGCCCGAACCTCCGCGGTGCGAGGCAAATTATACTTAGGCTTCGGTGCCTTCTCCTTCGAGCTTTGGCTCGATGAGCCCCTCAAAAGTCTCCTCATCATTTTCTGAAAAATTCTGAAATTTTTAGTAACTTCAAAATAAAAGTAAACCAAACTCAATAATATTGATAGTAACTACTCCTACAAGTGCCTAGGGCCTATATCATGCATCAAAACTACTTTTGACCATATAAATTTGACATGCAAGCTCAAGAACAGGGTCACCTAAGCAGCAAAAATTTGCAATGAATAAAGCACTAGAACAAAAACTAATTGGACCAATGGAGGAGTCACATACCAAGGAACAATCTCCCCAAGTAGTTTTGTGAGAGGTGCTTTGAGTAAGGAGATTGAAAATGGCAGAAAGATGAGATAGAACTCGTGCTTGAGCTGGTTATTCGTGTTTGGGGGAGGAAGATGAAGTGTGTGGGTGCAGGAATAAGTGGAGGAGGGCCACCATGGGCCCACGAGGCAAGGGGAGCGCCCTAGGGGGTGGGCGCGCCCTCCACCCAAGTGGCAAGGTGGTTGGCCCCCCTGGTGTGTTCTTTGTTCCATAAATCCTCAAATATTCTAGAAAAAATCATATTTAATTTTTAGGGCATTTGGAGAACTTTTATTTTCGAGGTATTTTTATATTGCACGGATAATCAGATAACAGACAGAAAAATATTTATTTATTTTTATTTAATATGAATAACAGAAAGTAAAAGTGGGTACAGAATGTTGTGCCTTCTAGTTTCATCCATCTCATGATCATCAAAAGGAGTCCACTAATGATACGTCCATTTTGCATCATGCTTTTATATCAATATTTATTGCATTATGGACTGTTATTTCACTTTATGTCACAATACTTATGGCTATTCTCTCTTATTTTACAAGGTTTACATGAGGGAGAATGCCGGCAGCTGGAATTCTGGGTTGGAAAAGGAGCAAATATTAGAGACCTATTCTGCGCAACTCCAAAAGTCCTGAAACTCCACAGAACATCTTAAAATAAATAAAGAAAAATCCTTGCCAAAGATGAAGGCCAGGGGGCTCACACCCTGCTCACGAGGGTGGGGGCGCCCCCCTACCTCGTGGGCCCCTTGGTAGCTATCCGACGTCCATCTTCTCCTATATGAAGTCTTTTGATGAGAAAAAAATAACGGGGAACTTTTTGGGACGAGACTCCGCCGCCACATGGCGGAACCTTGGCGGAACCAATCTAGAGCTCCGACAGAGTTGTTCTGCCGGGGATACTTCCCTCCGGGAGGGGGAAATCATCACCATCATCATCACCAACGCTCCTCTCATCGGGAGAGGGCAATCTCCATCAACATCTTCACCAGCACCATCTCATCTCCAAACCCTAGTTCATCTCTTGTATCCAATTCTTGTCTCAAAGTCTGGGATTGGTGCTAGTAGGTTGCTAGTAGTGTTGATTACTCCTTGTAGTTGATGCTAGTTGGTTTATTTGGTGGAAGATCATATGTTCAGATCCTATATGCATGTTATTACCCCTCTGATTATGAACATTAATATGCTTTGTGAGTAATTATGTTTGTTCCTGAGGACAAGGGAGAAGTCTTGCTATTAGTAGTCATGTGAATTTGGTATTCGTTTGATATTTTGATAAGATGTATGTCGTCTAGCCTCTAGTGGTGTTATGTGAACGTCGACTACATAACACTTCACCATTATTTAGGCCTAGAGGAAGGCATTGGGAAGTAATAAGTAGATGATGGGTTGCTAGAGTGATAGAAGCTTAAACCCTAGTTTATGCGTTGCTTCGTAAGGGGCTGATTTGAATCCACATGTTTCATTCGATGGTTAGGTTTACCTTAATACTTTTGTTGTAGTTGCGGATGCTTGCAATAGAGGTTAATCATAAGTGGGATGCTTGTTGAAGTAAGAACAGCACCCAAGCACCGGTCGTGATGAAAACTAGCTTGATGATATTCCCATGTGTCCTCGGGAGCGCTTTTCCTATTATAAGAGTTTGTTCCAGCTTGTCCTTTGCTACAAAAGGATTGGGCCACCTTGCTGCACTTTATTTACTTTTGTTACTTGTTGCTCGTTACAATTTATCTTATCACAAAACTATCTGTTACCACTTATTTCAGTACTTGCAGAGAATACCTTGCTGAAAACCGCTTATCATTTCCTTCTGCTCCTCGTTGGGTTCGACACTCTTACTTATCGAAAGGACTACGATAGATCCCCTATACTTGTGGGTCATCAAGACTCTTTTCTGACGCCGTTGCCGGGGAGTGTAGCGCCTTTGGTAGGTGGAATTTGGTAAGGAAAAATTAATATAGTGTGCTGAAAATTTACTGTCACTTGTTACTATGGAAAGTAATTCTCTGAGGGGCTTGTTCGGGGTATCTTCACCCCGTCCAGTACAGCAAAGAGTTGCTCCTCAACCTACTAAACCTACTGAAAATGAAACTCCTTTTGAATTTCCTTCGGGTATGATGGAAAAATTGCTAGCTAACCCTTTTACAGGAGATGGAACAAAGCATCCTGATGAGCACTTAATATATGTGGATGAAGTTTGTGGATTATTTAAGCTTGCAGGTATACCCGATGATGTTGCTAAGAAGAAGGTATTCCCTTTATCTTTGAAGGGAGACACATTGATATGGTATAGGCTATGTGATGATATGAGATCATGGGATTATAAAAGATTGAAGTTGGAATTTCATCAAAAGTATTACCCTATGCATCTTGTTCATCGTGATCGCAATTATATATATATAATTTCTGGTCTCGCGAAGGAGAAAGCATCTCTCAAGGTTGGGGGAGGCTTAAATCAATGTTATATTCATGCCCCAATTATGAGCTCCCGAGATAAATAATTTTGCAAACCTTTTATGCTCGAATTTCTGAAAACAATCGCACCATGCTTGATACTTCTTGTGCTGGCTCTTTTATGATGAAGACTATTGAATTCAGATGGAATTTATTGGATAGAATTAAACGCAACTCTGAAGATTGGGACCTCGGAGAAGGTAAGGAGTCAGGTATGACACCTAAGTTTGATTGTGTTAAATCTTTTATGGACACCGATATTTTCCGTAATTTTAGCACTAAATATGGACTTGACTCTGAGATAGTAGCTTCTTTCTGTGAATCTTTTGCTACTTATGTTGATCTCCCTAAGGAGAAGTGGTTTAAATATCATCCTCCCATAGAAGTAAAAGTAGCTGCACCTATTAAAGTTGAAGAAAAGACTGTCACTTATAATGATCCTATTGTTCCTACTTCTTATATTGAGAAACCACCTTTCCCTGTTAGAATAAAGGATCATGCTAAAGCTTCAACTGTTGTTCGTAAAAGCAATATTAGAACTTATACACCTCCTGAGCAAGTTAAAGTAGAACCTAATATTGCTATTGTTAAAGATCTCTTGTCTGATAATATTGATGGGCATGTTATTCAGTTCGAAGGTGAAACTGCTAGAAATTCTAAACCTTGTGCTAAAGATAAACATAGACCTGTGGTAGGCGTGCCTGTTATTTCTGTTAAAATAGGAGATCATTGTTATCATGGCTTATGTGATATGGGTGCTAGTGCTAGTGTAATACCTATTGACTTATACGAAGAAATTAAGAATGAAATTACACCTGCTGAGTTAGAAGGTATTGATGTCACAGTTAAACTTGCCAATAGAGATACTATCACCAATGGGAATTGTTAGAGATGTTGAAGTCTTGTGTGGGAAAACTAAATATCCTGCTGATTTTCTTGTTCTTGGTTCCCCATAAGATAGCTTTTGTCCCATTATATTTGGTAGACCCTTCTTAAATACTGTCAATGCTACCATAGATTGCACAAAGAATGTTGTTACTGTTGGCTTGGATGATATGGTTCATGAGTTTAATTTCCCTAAATTTAGTAAACAATATCGTGAGGAAGAATTACCTAGTAAGGATGAAATTATTGGTCTTGCTTCTATTGCCATACCTCCTAGTGATCCTTTAGAACATTATCTGCTAGACCATGAAAATGATATGTTCATGAATGAAAGAAGGGAAATAGATGAAGTATTCTTTAAACAGGAACCTATTCCGCAACACAATTTGCCTGTTGAAATTTTAGGGGATCCTCCTCCACCCAAGGGTGATCCCGTGTTTGAGCTTAAACCTTTGCCTGATAATCTTAAATATGCTTATCTTGATGAAAAGAAGATATATCCTGTTATTATTAGTGCTAACCTTTCAGAGCATGAAGAAGAAAGATTATTGAAAACTCTGAAGAAGCACCGTGCTGCTATTGGATATACTCTTGATGATCTTAAGGGCATTAGTCTCACTCTATGTCAACATAAAATAAATCTGGAAGCAGATGCCAAACCAGTTCGTGATCCTCAACGACGTCTGAATCCTAAAATGAAAGAAGTGGTAAGAAAAGAAATACTAAAGCTTCTGGAGGCAGGTATGATCTATCTCGTTGTTGATAGTGAGTGGGTAAGTCCTGTCCATTGTGTCCCTAAGAAGGGAGGTATTACTGTTGTTCCTAATGATAAAGATGAATTGATTCCACAAAGAATTATCACAGGTTATAGGATGGTAATTGATTTCCGCAAATTAAATAAAGCTACTAAGAAAGATCATTACCCCTTACCTTTTATTGATCAAATGCTAGAAATATTATGCAAACATACACACTATTGCTTTCTAGATGGTTATTCTGGTTTCTCTCAAATACCTGTGTCGGCTAGAGATCAATCAAAGACTACTTTTACATGCCCTTTTGGTACTTTTGCTTATAGACGTATGCCTTTTGGTTTATGTAATGCACCTGCTACCTTTCAAAGATGCATGATGGCTATATTCTCTGACTTTTGTGAAAAGATTTGTGAGGTTTTCATGGACGATTTTCCGTCTATGGTTCCTCTTTTGATGATTGCTTGAGCAATCTTGATCGAGTTTTGTAGAGATGTGAAGAAAATAATCTTGTCTTGAATTGGGAAAAGTGCCACTTTATGGTTAATGAAGGTATTGTCTTGGGGCACAAAGTTTCTGAAAGAGGTATTGAAGTTGATAAAGCCAAGGTTGATGCTATTGAAAAGATGCCATGTCCCAAGGACATCAAAGGTATAAGAAGTTTCCTTGGTCACGCTGGATTTTACAGGAGGTTCATTAAGGACTTCTCAAAAATTTCTCGGCCTCTGACTAATTTATTGCAAAAAGATATACCATTTGTCTTTGATGATGATTGTGTAGAAGCATTTGAAATACTTAAGAAAGCATTAGTCTCTGCACGTGTTGTTCAGCCACCTGATTGGAATTTACCCTTTGAAATTATGTGTGATTCTAGTGATTATGCTGTAGGTGTTGTTCTAGGGCAAAGAGTTGATAAGAAATTAAATGTTATTCATTATACTAGTAAGACTCTAGACAATGCTCAAATAAATTATGCTACTACTAAAAAAGAGCTTTTAGCAATTGTATTTGCTTGTGATAAGTTCAGATCTTATATTGTTGATTCTAAAGTAACTATTCAAACTGATCATGCTGCTATTAAATACCTTATGGAAAAGAAAGATGCTAAACCTAGACTTATTAGATGGGTTCTCTTGCTACAAGAATTTGATTTGCATACTGTTCATAGAAAGGGAGCTAAGAACCCCGTTGCAGACAACTTGTCTAGGTTAGAAAATATTCTTGATGACCCACTAATACGTCTCCAACGTATCTATAATTTTTGATTGCTCCATGCTATATTATCTACTGTTTTGGGCAATATTGGGCTTTATTTTCCACTTTTATATTATTTTTGGGACTAACCTATTAATCGGAGGCCCAGCCCAGATTTGTTGTTTTATGCCTATTTCAGTGTTTTGAAGAAAAGGAATATCAGACGGAGTCGAAACGGAACGAAATCAATTGGAGAAGTTATTTTTGGAAGGAAACACACCTGATGGACTTGGACCCCATGTCAGAAGATACGGGAGCTGCCCACGAGGGTGGGGGCGCGCCCACCCCCCTAGGCGTGCCCCCTGCCTCGTGGGGCCCCCGTGGCTCCCCTGACGTGCTTCTTCTGCCTATATAACTCCATATACCCTAAAATTTCTAGAACGCACAATAGATCGGGAGTTCCACCGCCAGAAGCCTCCGTAGCCACCAAAAGTCAATCGGGACCCTATTCCGGCACCCTTCCGGAGGGGGGAACCCTCACCGGTGGCCATCTTCATCATCCCGGCGCTCTACATGACGAGGAGGGAGTAGTTCTCCCTCGGGGCTGAGGGTATGTACCAGTAGCTATGTGTTTTATCTCTCTCTCTCTCGTGTTCTTGATTTGGCACGATCTTGATGTATCGCGAGCTTTGCTATTATAGTTGGATCTTATGTTTCTCCTCCCCCTCTTCTCTCTTGTAATGAATTGAGTTACCCCTTTGAAGTAATCTTATCGGATTGAGTCTTTAAAGATTTGAGAACACTTGATGTATGTCTTGCCGTGGATATCTGTGGTGACAATGGGATACCACGTGCCACTTGATGTATGTTAAGGTGATCAACTTGCGGGTTTCGTGACATTGGGAACCTATGCATAGGGGTTGGCACACGTTTTCGTCGTGATTCTCCGGTAGAACTTTGGGGCACTCTTTGAGGTCCTTTGTGTTGGTTGAATAGATGAATCTGAGATTGTGTGATGCATATCATATAATCATGCCCACAGATACTTGAGGTGACATTGGAGTATCTAGGTGACATTAGGGTTTTGGTTGATTTGTGTCTTAAGGTGTTATTCTAGTACGGAACTCTAGGGCTGTTTGTGACACTTATAGGAATAGCCCAACGGATTGATTGGAAAGAATAACTTTGAGGTGGTTTCGTACCCTACCATAATCTCTTCGTTTGTTCTCCGCTATTAGTGACTTTGGAGTGACTCTTTGTTGCATGTTGAGGGATAGTTATGTGATCCAATTATGTTAGTATTGTTGAGGGAACTTACACTAGCGAAAGTATGAACCCTAGGCCTTTCTCATGCATTGCAATACCGTTTACGCTCACTTTTATCACATTGCTACCTTGCTGTTTTTATATTTCAGATTACAAATACTATTATCTACTATCCATATACCACTTGTATCACCATCTCTTCGCCGAACTAGTGCACCTATACAATTTACCATTGTATTGGGTGTGTTGGGGACACAAGAGACTCTTTGTTATTTGGTTGCAGGGTTGCTTGAGAGAGACCATCTTCATCCTACGCCTCCTACGGATTGATAAACCTTAGGTCATCCACTTGAGGGAAATTTGCTACTGTCCTACAAACCTCTGCACTTGGAGGCCCAACAACGTCTACAAGAAGAAGGTTGTGTAGTAGACATCAAGCTCTTTTCTGGCGCCATTGCCGGGGAGGCAAGGAAAGCGGCACTAACACACCCCGTCAACTAAGCTCTTTTCTGGCGCCGTTGCCAGGGAGGTTAGCGCTTGAAGGTATATCTTTAGATCTTGCAATCGAGTCTTTTAGTTTCTTGTTTTATCACTAGTTTAGTTTATAGAAGAAAACTACAAAAAAATGGAATTGAGTTTGTCTCATACGCTTCACCTTTTTAATATCTTTCGTGAGTATGATGGAAAGAATAATTATGCTCAAGTGCTAGAAGAAGAAATCTAAAAAATGTTTGGCACTAAATACGTGAATGATGAGCATGATTGCAATGTTGTTAGTACGAATTCTTTGAATATCCATGATGCTAATGATGATTGCACTAGTTATGATAAAATTGCCTCCTATAAACATGTCTTTGTGGAGTAGACTGGGTTTGCAAGTACACACCAAATAGGGAAGATAGATATTGCAAGAGGCATAAGTGTTTAGAAACTAAATTGTTGCAAGAAAGTCTTGATGTGAGTGCTGAAAATTTAAAATATCTTTACCGTACTTGTGAACTTTGCAATGAACATGGTCATTTAAATATGAAATGCAAGTTGTTTCATGACCGAATCATGTACAAAAATTGTGATGACTTGATTTCCCTTGCGCATTATAATGAACTAAGTTTGCTTTTGGGTTATGAAGAATTGAAACGTCAAACTAAGCATATTCCAGAATATAACCTTGAGAAATTCCTTGATATTGATCTAGAGAAGGTTTATATGTATTGTGCGGTGAATTGCATTGAAAATCCTTATATTGCCAACTACATAAAGAAAAGAAAACAAATAGAAGATGAAGAGAATACTAATGAAAGGGAAGAGACTTCCCAATATCCTCCTATTATTTCTTATGATGAATCAGGTAACGAGGAGGAGCCTCCTATTCAACCAATCTCATTAATAAGGAGCTCCAAAAAGAGGATTAAACCCACACATGATGTGGTGAAGAAGAATAAAAGAAAAAGGAAGAGAGGTAAAAAGATATCTCTCTCAAATAATGCTGCTTCTTATGATCTTGAAAATCTTTTTGGCACTTGCTTGGAAGAATATAATAATTGCTATACTATTGGTGCTATCCATGCTATTAATGATGAGAGTGATTATGCTTATGATATGAAAAGGCCCAAACTTGGGGAAGCTATGTTTGATGAGGATGACATATTTGATAATATATTTGCTGCAATTAATGTTTGTCCCAAGCTTGGGGATGCTACGCTTAATGAAGATTATATTTTTAGTCTCCCAAGTTTTGATATGCAAATTCATAATGATAATAACATGCCTCCTACTTATGATAATTATTGTGATGATACATATGCTATAAAAAGTAGTGAGGATTATATTTATAAAACTTGTCATGATTATGGTTACCCCTTTCCTGAACATTACTCTTTTAATGTGGACACAATTTATAATATTCAAGTCTCTTATGATACTCCCACTATCCCGAAAGAGAAGAATTTTGCTTATGTTGAGAGTAGTAAATTTTCTATGCTTGTAGATCAGGAAAAGAATGCTTTAGGTGTTGGTTATATTGTTGAATTCATTCATGATGCTACTGAAAATTATTATGAGGGAGGAATATATGCTTGTAGGAATTGCAATAATATCAAGTTTCCTCTCTATGTGCTTAAAGTTTTGAAGTTATGCTTGTTTCACCCTCCTATGCTAGTTGATTATTGTTCCCATAAGTTGTTTACTCACAAAATCCCTATGCATAGGAAGTATGTTAGACTTAAATGTGCTAGTCATATTCTTCAAGATGCTCTCTTTATGTTTCAATTCTTATCTTTTATGTGAGCATCATTGAAATCATCATGCCTAGCTAGGGGCGTTAAACGATAGCGCTTGTTGGGAGGCAACCCAATTTTATTTTTTTTCCTGTTTAGTAATAAATAATTCATCTAGCCTCTGTTTAGATGTGGTTTTATGCTTTTAATTAGTGTTTGTCCCAACTAGAACCTTTGGGAAGACTTTGGGAAAGTCTTGTTGATCATGCTGTAAAAAAACAGAAACTTTAGCGCTCACGAGAATTGCTGCCATTTTTATTTGGAGAGTGCTATTTAGTTAATTATTTTTGCAGATGATTAATAGTTAAATTCCTCAGGTCCAGAAATTTATTTGAGAATTTTATGAGTTCCATAAGTATACGTTTGATTCAGATTACTACAGACTGTTCTGTTTTTGACAGATTCTGTTTTTCATGTGTTGTTTACTTATTTTGATGAATCTATGGCTAGTAAAATAGTTTATAAACCATAGAGAAGTTGGAAATACAGTAGGTTTAACACCAATATAAATAAACATGAGTTCCATTATAGTACCTAAAAGTGGTGTTTTGCTTTCTTATACTAACGGAGCTTGAGTTTTCTGTTAAGCTTGATGTCTACTACACAACCTTCTTCTTGTAGACGTTGTTGGGCCTCCAAGTGCAGAGGTTAGTAGGACAGTAGCAAATTTCCCTCAAGTGGATGACCTAGGGTTTATCAATCCGTGGGATGCATAGGATGAAGATGGTCTCTCTCAAACAACCCTGCAACCAAATAACAAAGAGTCTCTTGTGACCCCAACACACCCAATACAATGGTAAATTGTATAGGTGCACTAGTTCGGCGAAGAGATGGTGATACAAGTGCAATATGGATGATAGATATAGGTTTTTGTAATCTGGAAATATAGAAACAGCAAGGTAACAAGTGGTAAAAGTGAGAAAAAACGGTATTGCAATGCTAGGAAACAAGGCCTAGGGTTCATACTTTCACTAGTGCAAAGTTCTCTCAACAATAATAACATAATTGGATCATATAACTATCCCTCAACATGCAACAAAGAGTCACTCCAAAGTCACTAATAGCGGAGAACAAACGAAGAGATTATTGTAGGGTACGAAACCACCTCAAAGTTATCTTTCTGATCGATCTATTCAAGAGTCCGTAGTAAAATAACACGAAGCTATTCTTTCCGTTCGATCTATCCTAGAGTTCGTACTAGAATAACACCTTAAGACACAAATCAACCAAAACCCTAATGTCACCTAGATACTCCAATGTCACCTCAAGTATCCGTGGGTATTATTATACAATATATATCACACAATGTCAGATTCATGTATTCAACCAACACAAAGAACTTCAAAGAGTGCCCCAAAGTTTCTACGGAGAGTCAAGACGAAAACGTGTGTCAACCCCTATGCATAAGTTCACGAGGTCACGGAACTCGCAATTTGATCACCAAAACATACATCAAGTGGATCACGTGATATCCCATTGTCACCACAGATAAGCACATGCAAGACATACATCAAGTGTTCTCAAATCCTTAAAGACTCAATCCGTTAAGATAACTTCAAAGGGAAAAATCAATCCATTACAAGAGAGAAGAGGGGGAGAAA
Organism: Triticum urartu; assembly: GCF_003073215.2. NCBI lineage: Eukaryota > Viridiplantae > Streptophyta > Magnoliopsida > Poales > Poaceae > Triticum > Triticum urartu. The sequence goes on from NC_053025.1 coordinate 15,719,692, forward strand.
CATCATAATATCCACTAATAATAGCAAAGCTTCGCGATACATCAAGATCATCCAAATCAAGAACACGAGATAGAGAGAGAGAGAGAGAGATCAAACACATCAAGCTACTGGTACATACCCTCAGCCCGAGGGGTGAACTACTCCCTCATCATCATGGAGAGAGCGCCGGGATGATGAAGAATGGCCACCCGGAGAAGGGATTCCCCCCCCCCCTCCGGCAAGGGTGGCCCGAAACAGGGTCCCGGATTGGTTTTTGGTGGCTACAGGCTTGCGGCGGCGGAAACTCCCGTCTAGGTTTCTTTCTGGAAATTTGGGTATATTAAGAGGTTGTTGGAGTCGGGAAACAAGTCAAGGGGTGTCCCTGAGGCGGCCACGAGATAAGGGGCGCGCCCAGAGGGTAGTGCGCGCCCCCACCCTCATGGTGGCCTCGGGACTCCTTTGGTCCATCTCCGATACTGCGTGGGCTTCTTCTGGTCCAAAACGACCTCCGTGAAATTTCAGGTCAAATTGGTCTTCGTTGGTTTTTCCTTTTTTCTGCGATACTCAAAACAAGAAAAAACAGAAATTGGCACTCGGCTCTAGGGTTAAATAAGGTTAGTCACAAAAATCATATAAAATAAGCATATAAATGCATATAAAACATCAAGGTTGATATATAATAGTCATGGAATAAATAAAATTATAGATACCGTTGGAGACGTATCAGCGGTGCCATGGCATAGACACGAAGAGCTTGTGCAGGTGTGAATGGGAAACGTACCAGAGGGGGTGCGGGCGGGGTGAGGGTTTTTGTGACGTGCGGATGGGGAGGGTTTTCTTTTTTTGAATGGGTGGTGAGGGTTTTTCTGTCCCACAAAGATTTTTGGTGACAGTTTGCTAGGCGAACCGTGTATGACTGATCAAGAGACAAAATGAAAGTCATTGCACATGTTCCAATTTTGGAACCGTGTGTGATTGACGTACTACTCCGTCCTGGTTTATTGGCCCCCCCTTGTAATTTTGACCAAATATTTACATACAGACATAGATAATAAGCGTGGACGTACATAAGCATAGTTCAACCATAAGTACATAGTTCAACCGTCATTAAGCATACTCAAGCATACATAGCTCGATCCATCCCACATCTCATCTCACATGCGACATGATCCTGAAGCTTCTCCCAAGGTAACTTGGGTGGTACGCGGCCGTGCGCCACCCTGTGAGAATACTTCTGCTTGAAGGAGCCATGGCCCGTCCTCTTGCATGTGCGAGAAACACTTAGATACGCATCATGAAGATTCTGGTTTGCAAATGGGCATCCATAGCCGCCGTTCCAAGTCCTAATACGCCTGTTATGCATTCCCGGTATAAAGCTCCCTCAAGATTGCCTCTCGTACTCCCTCTGGCCATCTAATCCTCGCTGTCCAACATCGTTAGACAACCTATACAAAATAGTAAAACAAATTGGCATCAATCAATGATTACATGCCCGTGAAGTAGGGATTAGGAATTTATGGCTATTTATGTATACATATCCAGAGATTATGGGTTTGATTAAGCGCAGTCATCTACATACAGACCAATCCTTGAAGAAAAATAATGCACAAAAGATATGTAGGTTCATTCTAAATAATTGCCAAGTCCTGGCTAGGAATTATTAGCAGAACACTAACCCTAGCCGGATATAGGCACAAATCAATTGCATAAGATGAACACTAAATCACTTATCACTTGTAACCATTCAAACATCAATACACCGTTGGGGAACGTTGCAGAAAACAAAAAATTTCCTACGGTTTCACCAGGATCCATCTATGAGTTCATCTAGCAACGAGTGATCGGATGCATCTACATACCTTTGTAGATCTAGAGCGGAAGCGTTCAAAGAACGGGGATGAGGGAGTCGTACTCGACGTGATCCAAATCACCGGAGATCCTAGCGCCAAACGGACGGCACCTCCGCGTTCAACACACGTACGGCCAGCATGACGTATCCTTCTTCTTGATCCATCAAGGGGGAAGTAGAGGTTGAGGAAGATGACTCCAGCAGCAGCACGACGGCGTGGTGGTGATGGAGCTGCAGTACTCCGGCAGGGCTTCGCCAAGCTCTATGGAGGAGGAGGAGGTGTTGGAGAGGGAGAGGGAGGCACCAAAGGCAAAGGTAAGAGGTCCTCCATCCCCCCCACTATATATAGGGGGGCCTAGGGGGGGCGCCGGCCCTAGGAGATGCAATCTCCTAGGGGGGCGGCGGCCAAGGGGTGGGGGGCTTGCCCCCCAAGCAAGGGGGCGCCCCCCTTTAGGGTTTCCCCACCCTAGGCGCATGGGCCCTAAGGGAAGTGGCGCCCCAGCCCACTTTGGGCTGGATCCCTTCCCACTTCAGCCCATGGGGCCCTCCAGGATAGGTGGCCCCACCCGGTGGACCCCCGGGACCCTCCGGTGGTCCCGGTACAATACCGATAACCCCGAAACTTGTCCCGATGGCCGAAATAGCACTTCCTATATATAATTCTTTACCTCCGGACAATTCCGTAACTCCTCATGATGTCCGCGATTTCATCCGGGACTCCGAACAACATTCGGGTTACTGCATATACATATCCCTACAACCCTAGCGTTACCGAACCTTAAGTGTGTAGACCCTACGGGTTCGGGAGACATGTAGACATGACCGAGATTGCTCTCCGGTCAATAACCAACAGCGGGATCTGGATACCCATGTTGGCTCCCACATGCTCCTCGATGATCTCATCGGATGAACCACGATGTCGAGGATTCAAGCAACCCCGTATACAATTCCCTTTGTCAATCGGTACGTTACTTGCCCGAGATTCGATCGTCGGTATCCCAATACCTCGTTCAATCTCGTTACCGGCAAGTCACTTTACTCGTACCGTAATGCATGATCCCGTGACCAGACACTTGGTCACTTTGAGCTCATAATGATGATGCATTACCGAGTGGGCCCAGTGATACCTCTCCGTCATACGGAGTGACAAATCCCAGTCTTGATCCGTGTCAACCCAACAGACACTTTTGGAGATACCCGTAGTATACCTTTATAGTCACCCAGTTACGTTGTGACGTTTGGTACACCCAAAGCACTCCTACGGTATCCAGGAGTTACACGATCTCATGGTCTAAGGAAAGGATACTTGACATTGGAAAAACTCTAGCAAACGAACTATACGATCTAATGCTATGTTTAGGATTGGGTCTTGTCCATCACATCATTCTCCTAATGATGTGATCTCATTATCAATGACATCCAATGTCCATAGTCAGGAAACCATGACTATCTGTTGATCAACGAGCTAGTCAACTAGAGGCTTACTAGGGACATGTTGGTGTCTATTATTCACACATGTATTACGATTTCCGGATAACACAATTATAGCATGAATAAAGACAATTATCATGAACAAGGAAATATAATAATAATGCTTTTATTATTGCCTCTAGGGCATATTTCCAACAGTCTCCCACTTGCACTAGAGTCAATAATCTAGTTACATTGTGATGAATCGAACACCCATGGAATTCTGGTGTTGATCATGTTTTTCTCTAGGGAGAGGTTTAGTCAACGGATCTGCTACATTCAGGTCCGTATGTACTTTACAAATATCTATGTCTCCATCTTGAACATTTTCATGAATGGAGTTGAAGCGACGCTTGATGTTCCTGGTCTTCTTGTGAAACCTGGGCTCCTTGGCAAGTGCAATAGCTCCAGTGTTGTCACGGAAGAGTTTGATTGGCCCCGACGCATTGGGTATGACTCCTAGGTCAGTGATGAACTCCTTCACCCAAATTGCTTCATGCGCTGCCTCCGAGGCTGCCATGTACTCCGCTTCACATGTAGATCCCGCCACGACGCTCTGCTTGCAACTGCACCAGCTTACTGCCCCACCATTCAAAATATACACGTATCCGGTTTGTGACTTAGAGTCATCCAGATCTGTGTCGAAGCTAGCGTCGACGTAACCCTTTACGACGAGCTCTTCGTCACCTCCATAAACGAGAAACATTTCCTTAGTCCTTTTCAGGTACTTCAGGATATTCTTGACCGCTGTCCAGTGTTCCTTGCCGGGATTACTTTGGTACCTTCCTACCAAACTTACGGCAAGGTTTACATCAGGTCTGGTACACAGCATGGCATACATAATAGAACCTATGGCTGAGGCATAGGGGATGACACTCATCTCTTCTATATCTTCTGCCATGGTCGGACATTGAGCTGAGCTCAATTTCACACCTTGTAACACAGGCAAGAACCCCCTCTTAGACTGATTCATATTGAATTTCTTCAATATCTTATCAAGGTATGTGCTTCGTGAAAGACCTATGAGGCGTCTTGATCTATCTCTAGATCTTGATGCCTAATATATATGCAGCTTCTCCAAGGTCCTTCATTGAAAAACTCTTATTCAAGTAGGCCTTAATGCTGTCCAAGAGTTCTATATCATTTCCCATCAAAAGTATGTCATCTACATATAATATGAGAAATGCTAGAGAGCTCCCACTCACTTTCTTGTAAATGCAGGCTTCTCCATAAGTCTGCGTAAACCCAAACGCTTTGATCATCTCATCAAAGCGAATGTTCCAACTCCGAGATGCTTGCACCAGCCCATAAATCGAGCGTTGGAGCTTGCACACCTTGTCAGCATTCTTAGGATCGACAAAACCTTCTGGCTGCATCATATACAATTCTTCCTTAAGGAAACCATTAAGGAATGCTGTTTTGATGTCCATTTGCCATATCTCGTAATCATAGAATGCGGCAATTGCTAACATGATTCGGACGGACTTTAGCTTCGCTACCGGTGAGAAAGTCTCATCGTAGTCAACCCCTTGAACTTGTCGATAACCCTTAGCGACAAGCCGAGCTTTATAGATGGTCACATTACCATCCGCGTCTGTCTTCCTCTTAAAGATCCCTTTATTATCTATGACTCGCCGCTCAACAGGCAAGTCAGTCAAAGTCCATACTTCATTTTCATACATGGATCCTATCTCGGATTTCATGGCTTCTAGCCATTTGTCGGAATCCGGGCCCGCCATCGCTTCTTCATAGTTCGAAGGTTCACCGTTGTCTAACAACATGATTTCCAAGACAGGGTTGCCGTACCACTCTGGTGCGGAACGTGTCCTTGTGGACCTACGAAGTTCAGTAGCAACTTGATCTAAAGTTTCATGATCATCATCATTAACTTCCTCTCTAGTCGGTGCAGGCACCTCAGGAACATTTCTTTGAGTTGCGCCATTTTCCGGTTCAAGAGGTAATACTTCATCAAGTTCTACTTTCCTCCCACTTATTTCTTTCGAGAGAAACTCTTTCTCTAGAAAGGATCCATTCTTGGCAACAAAGATCTTGCCTTCGGATCTGAGGTAGAAGGTATACCCAATAGTTTATTTAGGGTATCCTATGAAGATGCATTTTTCCGACTTGGGTTCGAGCTTTTCAGGTTGAAGTTTCTTGACATAAGCATCGCATCCCCAAACTTTTAGAAATGACAGCTTAGGTTTCTTCCCAAACCATAATTCATACGGTGTCGTCTCAACGGATTTCAATGGAGCCCTATTTAAAGTGAATGCGGCAGTCTCTAAAGCATAGCCCCAAAAAGATAGCGGTAAACCGGTAAGAGACATCATAGATCGCACCATATCTAATAGAGTGCGATTACGACGTTCGGACACACCATTACGCTGAGGTGTTCCAGGCGGCGTGAGTTGTGAAACTATTCCACATTTTCTTAAGTGTGTGCCAAATTCATGACTCAAGTATTCTCCTCCATGATCTGATCGTAGGAACTTGATTTTTCTGTCACGTTGATTCTCAACCTCACTCTGAAATTCCTTAAACTTTTCAAAGGTTTCAGACTTGTGTTTCATTAAGTAGACATACCCATATCTACTCAAGTCATCAGTGAGGGTGAGAACATAACGATAGCCACCGCGAGCCTCAACGCTCATTGGACCGCACACATCAGTATGTATGATTTCCAATAAGTTGGTTGCTCGCTCCATTGTTCCTGAGAACGAAGTCTTGGTCATTTTACCCATGAGGCATGGTTCGCACGTGTCAAATGATTCATAATCAAGAGACTCTAAAAGTCCATCTGCATGGAGCTTCTTCATGTGTTTGACACCTATGTGACCAAGGCGGCAGTGCCACAAGTATGTGGGACTATCATTGTCAACCTTACATCTTTTGGTATTCACACTATGAACATGTGTAGCATTACGCTCGAGATTCATTAAGAATAAACCATTCACCATCGGAGCATGACCATAAAACATATCTCTCATATAAATAGAACAACCATTATTCTCGGATTTAAATGAGTAGCCATCTCGAATTAAAGGAGATCCCGATACAATGTTCATGCTCAAAGCTGGCACTAAATAACAATTATTGAGGTTTAAAACTAATCCCGTAGGTAAATGCAGAGGTAGCGTGCCGACGGCGATCACATTGACCCTGGAACCATTCCCGACGCGCATCGTCACCTTGTCCTTCGCCAGTCTCCGCTTATTCCGCAGCTCCTGCTTTGAGTTACAAATGTGAGCAACTGCACCGGTATCAAATACCCAGGAGCTACTACGAGTACTGGTAAGGTACACATCAATTACATGTATATCACATATACCTTTTGTTTTGCCGGCCTTCTTGTCCGCTAAGTATTTGGGGCAGTTCCGCTTCCAGTGACCACTTCCCTTGCAATAAAAGCACTCAGTCTCGGGCTTGGGTCCATTCTTTGGCTTCTTCCCGGTAGCTTGCTTACCGGGCGCGGCAACTCCCTTGCCGTCCTTCTTGAAGTTCTTCTTACCCTTGCCTTTCTTGAACTTAGTGGTTTTATTCACCATCAACACTTGATGTTCCTTTTTGACTTCTACCTCTGCTGATTTCAGCATTGCAAATAATTCAGGAATGGTCTTTTCCATCCCCTGCATATTGAATTTCATCACAAAGCTCTTGTAGCTTGGTGGAAGCGGCTGAAGGATTCTGTCAATGACTGCGTCATCCGGGAGATTAACTCCCAGCTGAGTCAAACGGTTATGTAACCCAGACATTGTGAGTATGTGCTCACTGACAGAACTATTTTCCTCCATCTTACAGCTGAAAAACTTGTCGGAGACTTCATATCTCTTGACCCGGGCATGAGCTTGGAAAACCATTTTCAGCTCTTCGAACATCTCATATGCTCCGTGTCTCTCAAAACGTTTTTGGAGCCCCGGTTCGAAGCTGTAAAGCATACCGCACTGAACGAGGGAGTAATCATCAGCACGTGTCTGCCAAGCATTCATAACATCTTGGTTCTGTGGGACGGGTGCGTCACCTAGCGGTGCTTGTAGGACATAATCTTTCTTGGCAGCTATGAGGATGATCCTCAGGTTCCGGACCCAGGCCGTATAGTTGCTGCCATCGTCTTTCAGCTTGGTTTTCTCAAGGAACGCGTTGAAGTTGAGGACAACGTTGGCCATTGATCTACAAGACATATTGTAAAGATTTTAGACTAAGTTCATGATAATTAAGTTCATCTAATCAAATTATTCAATGAACTCCCACTCAGATAGACATCCCTCCAGTCATCTAAGTATAACATGATCTGAGTTAACTAGGCCGTGTCCGATCATCACGTGAGACGAACTAGTCAACGTCGGTGAACATCTTCATGTTGATCGTATCTTCTATACGACTCATGCTCGACCTTTCGGTCTTCTGTGTTCCGAGGCCATGTCTGTACATGCTAGGCTCGTCAAGTCAACCTAAGTGTTTGCATGTGTAAATCTGTCTTACACCCGTTGTATGTGAACGTTGGAATCTATCACACTCGATCATCACGTGGTGCTTCGAAACAACGAACTGTCGCAACGGTGCACAGTTAGGGGGAACACTTTCTTGAAATTATTATGAGGGATCATCTTATTTACTACCGTCGTTCTAAGTAAAGAAGATGTACAAAACATGATAAACATCACATGCAATCAAATAATAATAGTGACATGATATGGCCAATATCACATAGCTCCTTTGATCTCCATCTTGGGGCTCCATGATCATCCTGTCACCGGCATGACACCATGATCTCCATCATCATGATCTCCATCGTCGTGTCTCCATGAAGTTGCTCGCCAACTATTACTTATACTACTATGGCTAACACGTTTAGCAATAAAGTAAAGTAATTTACATGGCGTTTCTCAATGACACGCAGGTCATACAAAAAATAAAGACAACTCCTATGGCTCCTGCCGGTTGTCATACTCATCGACATGCAAGTCATGATTCCTATTACAAGAACATGATCTCATACATCACATATATATCATTAATCATTCATCACAACTTTGGCCATATCACATCACAGAACACTTGCTGCAAAAACAAGTTAGACGTCCTCTAATTGTTGTTGCAAGTTTTACGTGGCTGCAATAGGGTTCTAGCAAGAACGTTTTCTTACCTACGTGAAAGCCACAACGTGATTTGTCAACTTCTATTTACCCTTCATAAGGACCATTTTCATCAAATCCGCTCCAACTAAAGTGGGAGAGACAGACACCCGCCAACCACCTTATGCAACTAGTGCATGTTAGTCGGTGGAACCGGTCTCACGTAAGCGTACGTGTAAGGTTGGTCCGGGCCGCTTCATCCCACAATACCGCTGAAGCAAGATAAGACTAGTAGCGGCAAGAAAGTTGACAACATCTACGCCCACAACAAATTATGTTCTACTCGTGCAAAGAGAACTACGCATAAACCTGGCTCATGATGCCACTGTTGGGGAACGTTGCAGAAAACAAAAAATTTCCTATGGTTTCACCAAGATCCATCTATGAGTTCATCTAGCAACGAGTGATCGGATGCATCTACATACCTTTGTAGATCGCGAGCGGAAGCGTTCAAAGAACGGGGATGAGGGAGTCGTACTCAACGTGATCCAAATCACCGGAGATCCTAGCGCCGAACGGACGGCACCTCCGCGTTCAACACACGTACGGTCAGCATGACGTCTCCTTCTTCTTGATCCAGCAAGGGGGAAGGAGAGGTTGAGGAAGATGACTCCAGCAGCAGCACGATGGCGTGGTGGTGATGGAGCTGCAGTACTCCGGCAGGGCTTCGCCAAGCTCTATGGAGGAGGAGGAGGTGTTGGAGAGGGAGAGGGAGGCACCAAAGGCAAAGGTAAGAGGTCCTCCATCCCCCCCACTATATATAGGGGGGCCTAGGGGGGGCGCCGGCCCTAGGAGATGCAATCTCCTAGGGGGTCGGCGGCCAAGGGGTGGGGGGCTTGCCCCCCAAGCAAGGGGGCGCCCCCCTTTAGGGTTTCCCCATCCTAGGCACATGGGCCCTAAGGGAAGTGGCGCCCCAGCCCACTTTGGGCTGGATCCCTTCCCACTTCAGCCCATGGGGCCCTCCAGGATAGGTGGCCCCACCCGGTGGACCCCCGGGACCCTTCCGGTGGTCCCGGTACAATACCGGTGACCCCAAAACTTGTCCCGATGGCCGAAATAGCACTTCCTATATATAATTCTTTACCTCCGGACCATTCCGAAACTCCTCGTGACGTCCGGGATCTCATCCGGGACTCCGAACAACATTCGGGTTACTGCATATACATATCCCTACAACCCTAGCGTCGCCGAACCTTAAGTGTGTAGACCCTACGGGTTCGGGAGACATGTAGACATGACCGAGATTGCTCTTCGGTCAATAACCAACAGCGGGATCTGGATACCCATGTTGGCTCCCACATGCTCCTCGATGATCTCATCGGATGAACCACGATGTCGAGGATTCAAGCAACCCTGTATACAATTCCCTTTGTCAATCGGTATGTTACTTGCCCGAGATTCGATCGTCGGTATCCCAATACCTTGTTCAATCTCGTTACCGGCAAGTCACTTTACTCATATCGTAATGCATGATCCCGTGACCAGACACTTGGTCACTTTGAGCTCATAATGATGATGCATTACCGAGTGGGCCCAGTGATACCTCTCCGTCATACGGAGTGACAAATCCCAGTCTTGATCTGTGTCAACCCAACCGACACTTTCGGAGATACCCGTAGTATACCTTTATAGTCACCCAGTTACGTTGTGACGTTTGGTACACCCAAAGCACTCCTACTATCCAGGAGTTACACGATCTCATGGTCTAAGGAAAGGATACTTGACATTGGAAAAACTCTAGCAAACGAACTATACGATCTAATGCTATGTTTAGGATTGGGTCTTGTCCATCACATCATTCTCCTAATGATGTGATCTCGTTATCAATGACATCCAATGTCCATAGTCAAGAAACCATGACTATCTGTTGATCAACGAGCTAGTCAACTAGAGGCTTACTAGGGACATGTTGGTGTCTATTATTCACACATGTATTACGATTTCCGGATAACACAATTATAGCATGAATAAAGACAATTATCATGAACAAGGAAATATAATAATAATGCTTTTATTATTGCCTCTAGGGCATATTTCCAACCTACACTATATGGATCTAACAAAACTTACTCAGATTTCATGGATTGGGAGAACATAACCATAGGATTTCTATTCCAAAAAGGGGAGGCAGGACTAACCAGAGAAACCCTATGATCTATTTGACACATAAATGGGTACAGATGACTAACCAGCTATCCGTCGTTGTCGGAGTCGTCACCGGAGTGGTCGTCGGAGTCGTCGCCAGGGTCGTCACCAGAGTCGGTGTGGAACTCCGCCTCCGGCTGTGGAAGCTCGACGCCGTCGATGACGTCAGGGTGCAGCGATAACTCGCCAGTGGTGATGGCAACCTATGTCTCCATCTCCACGCCATGCTCCAGTGCTTTAGCAGCCCTGGCGTCGCCACTCCCTCCGATGGGGCGCTTCGGCGGCATCCTCATACACTGATGGCTCTGAGGACTGAGAGTGGCGTCGAGGATGAAAGAGGAGAGAGAGGATTGTGTGTGTGTGGTGAGGATGGGGGTGCGGCCGCTCAGGCGCACCATTAATATGGAGTAGTGGGAGTTGTGGGAGAGAGGCGGGCGACTGTCAAACCGATGGCTCGCCTCCCGGTGAACCTGCGCACTGGACTGCTGGCATGCCTACCAAAGTTTAACACAGCTACTCACACGCCTCCCGATGACACTGCGCAGCGAGCATGCCTCCGTCAATTCACACACTTTCACGCATGCCTCCCCATCTGCCTGCACGGCGGACTACTCGCATGCGTACCGTCAACTCACGCCTGCTCGCACGGCACACGGGTCACCCGGCGGCACGTATATTGTTTTTCTATTTGGATGATTAGTGATGCCGCTTTATTGCTTAACTGAAGCACGTCACATATCCATTGTTGGTCTAACGCTCACGGTTAAAATAAATAATCCTTTTAGGATATTGGTTCCGAATTATTAATAATCTCTCGTTTGTAATTAGATAAAGATTACATCAAAACTGGTCTCAAATTTGACAAAAAAAAGTACAATGCCACTTTGTATTGGTGTCCATATGACAACACGATAAATTTCATGAGCTTCAAATAAGTTTTGGATGTACTAGAATTTAAAAATCAAGATTCTCAATGTTTGAAATTTGTTGCACGAGGAGTAAACATGCACCTAGTGAGACACATGTGTTTTTGCAATCCATTTAGGTGCACTGTCACATGTGCATGTAGCTCAAATTTGATTTTTGCACATTATACCCGTAGAAAATTAATCAATTAATGTACTAAAACGTCTTAATGATCTCTATGTTTTTTTGAAATTAAAACGTCCCTCCTTTGGTAACATATGTTCACCATGGGATAATTAATTTAACGTGCATCATAGTTGCGGTGGATTCGCGGTGTGTGTGGGTGTGTGCGTCTGGGGGTGGCGGGTGGCTCGCAGTACACTACGAGTTGTGAGCCACAGTATGGGTTGGCCGTTTTGTTAGGCAGGCTGGTGCCACATCAGAGTCATGAAATCATTATTTAAAACATTACACAACCCTTTCATACATACATGTTTTGGCCACATTCAGTCGATGGTTGTCCTACACGACACTCGATACTCACGTGTGACATTTTCGGTGGGCCCGCGAGGTCATCGTCCATCACTTTGATGAACATGCGCCATTGAGGTTAATTTGACCAGCAAGATAGAATATTTTTATTTGTGTTATGGTGGTATATAGTACGCGTCAAAGAGGTGGGATGGGACTAGCATATATACTATACGTACGCGTTCATGAACAAGTAAACCTCACTCAGTGTTGGGACTTTTTGGTTTCCGAGGCACGTGACACATCAAAATTGTAAAATTGGCTATTCGAACATCACACAACACCTTTTTGGGCCACATGCATGCACGCGGTGGTTATCCTAGCTAGGACACTCACGTGTGATGCTTCCATCTGTGGACCCACGAGGCCATCGTCGATGCATGCATGCATCACTTTACCTACATTGGGAGAGGTTAATTAATTTCACCATCGATGAGGATTCTTTTGGGTTGTACATATATTACGGCAGGAGCATATAGTATGCGGTGAAGAGAGGGGAAGGGGACCATCATATGTAGTATGCTTCATGAACTTCGCTCTGTGTGGGTGCATGGTTTACGGTTTTTGAGGCATGTGGCACATCAAAGTTGTGCATTTTGGGTATTCAACATATATATGTTTGGCCCACATGAAAAGCAGTGGTGGTTGTCCTCTCGCACCCACTTAAGCGGTTATCAGCGATATCGATGCTTTCCATCTATGGGCCCGCTTGGTCCATCACTATTTTGTGCCTGACAACAAGAGAGGTTAGTTTGACTTAGGAGGGGATTATTATTTTTGCTCTGGGGTGACATGCATGATGCAGTTTGAGCACACACACACATGCATGTGTACGCATGAATCCCTCCCATCGAGTCGAAGTGGCTAGTACAATGACACATCATGAACCAATCTCGCTCTGTGTGGGGAGCTAGTGTACGATTTTTGACGCACGTGCCACATCAATGTTGTGAAATGGTATTCAAACATGCATGCATGCATCACCTCCATACATATGCATGTAGTGGTTGCCTTCGAATGGTACACTCCCTCGCGTGGTTATCAGAGACAAGCCTATATATTCGTGGGCCCACGTGGACATCCATGATCACCTTGACCAACAACAAGATAGGTTACCATGGCGGATTCTTCATTTGGTTTGTGTTATCGTAGTATACGTCATGGTGAGATTCAGACCTTAAGTTTGAGCGCATATACTATGCACGCATGCATGCATGAATCCCCGTTGTTGGCTTGAAGTGTGGTGTAACATACATATGCATAGTCAACCTAACCCTCACTCAATGTGGAAATTTCTAGTTTGAAATCATGGTGCCACATCAAAGTTGTTCCATTGGTACTCAAAAACACTCCTCTCCATACATATGTTTGGGCCACATGCATGTAGTGGTTGTCTTCGGGGACTAGCTACTTGTGTGATTATTGGCGAGCTAGCCCATCTCCGGGGTCGGATGGACGGCCATCACTTTGACCAAGAATAAGAGAGAGGTTGTACGACCAAGGTGGATTATCTTGGTCCGTTTTATGATCCATCTTGGTGAGATATGCCTCTCTGGCCCGCCGACTGAAACTGTGTCTGTGTGTGGAGGGGGGGTTGCTACTTCGCACTTTGCTAGGTGAACCTCGGTTGGGGGGGCATGCATTCATATCTTAGGATTCCCTTCATGGCAACACGAAGGGGGGTTGCTAGCTACTTCGCACTTTGCTAGGTGAACCTCGGTTTTGGGGGGCCTGCATTCATAGCTTAGGATTCCCTTCGTGACGACACGAGGGAGGGGGGCTGTTGGCTGATATGTCTCCAACGTATCTATAATTTTTGATTGTTCCATGCTATTATATTATCAACTTTGGATGTTTATGGGCTTTATTATACACTTTTATATCATTTTTGGGACTAACCTATTAACCCAGAGCCCAGTGCCAGTTTCTGTTTTTTCCTTGTTTTAGAATATCGCAGAAAAGGAAAATCAAACGGAGTTCAATTGACCTGAAACTTCATGGAACTTATTTTTGGATCAGAGGAAGCCCAGAAGACTTGGAGTGCACGGCAGGGGATCTACGAGGAAGCCACGAGGCAGGGGGCGCGCCCACCCCCTGGGCGCGCCCTCCACCCTCGTGGGCCCCTCGTGGCCCCCCTGACGTACTTCTTCCTCCTATATATCTCCATATACCCTAAAACATCCGGGAGCACAATAGATCGGGAGTTCCGCCGCCAGAAGCCTCTGTAGCCACCGAAAGCCAATCTAGACCCGTTCTGGCACCCTGCCGGAGGGGGAATCCCTCTCCGGTGGCCATCTTCGTCATCCCAGTGCTCTCCATGACGAGGAGGGAGTAGTTCCCCCTCAGGGCCGAGGGTATGTACCAATAGCTATGTGTTTGATCTCTCTCTCTCTCGTGTTCTTGATTTGGCATGATCTTGATGTATCGCGAGCTTTGTTATTATAGTTGGATCTTATGATGTTTTCTCCCCCCTCTACTCTCTTGTAATGGATTGAGTTTCCCCTTTGAAGTTATCTTATCTAATTGAGTCTTTAAAGATTTGAGAACACTTGATGTATGTCTTGTCGTGCGTATCTGTGGTGACAATGGGATACCACGTGATTCACTTGATGTATGTTTTGGCGATCAACTTGCGGGTTCCGCCCATGAACCTATGCATAGGGGTTGGCACACGTTTTCGTTGTGATTCTCCGGTAGAACTTTGGGGCACTCTTTGAGGTTCTATGTGTTGGTTGAATAGATGAATCTGAGATTGTGTGATGCATATCGTATAATCATACCCACGGATACTTGAGGTGACATTGGAGTATCTATGTGACATTAGGGTTTTGGTTGATTTGTGTCTTAAGGTGTTATTCTAGTATGAACTCTAGGGCTGTTTGTGACACTTATAGGAATAGCCCAACGGATTGATTGGAAAGAATAACTTTGAGGTGGTTTCGTACCCTACCATAATCTCTTCGTTCATTCTCCGCTATTAGTGACTTTGGAGTGACTCTTTGTTGCATGTTGAGGGATAGTTATGTGATCCAATTATGTTATTATTGTTGAGGAACTTGCACTAGCGAAAGTATGAACCCTAGGCCATGTTTCAATGCATTGCAATACCGTTTATGCTCACTTTTATCATTAGTTACCTTGCTGTTTTTATATTTTCAGATTACAAATACCTTTATCTACTATCCATATACCACTTGTTTCATCATCTCTTCGCCAAACTAGTGCACCTATACAATTTACCATTGTATTGGGTGTGTTGGGGACACAAGAGACTCTTTGTTATTTGGTTGCAGGGTTGCTTGAGAGAGACCATCTTCATCCTACGCCTCCTATGGATTGATAAACCTTAGGTCATCCACTTGAGGGAAATTTTCTACTGTCCTAGAAACCTCTGCACTTGGAGGCCCAACAACGTCTACAAGAAGAAGGTTGTGTAGTAGACATCAAGCTCTTTTCTGGCGCCGTTGTCGGGCAGGTGAGTGCTTGAAGGTATATCTTTAGATCTTGCAATCGAGTCTTTTAGTTTCTTGTTTTATCACTAGTTTAGTTTATAAAAGAAAACTACAACAAAAAATGGAATTGAGTTTGTGTCATACGCTTCATCTTTTTAATATCTTTCGTGAGAATGATGGAAAGGAAAATTGTGCTCAAGTGCTAGAAGAAGAATGCATTAGAATGTTTTGCACTAAATATTTGAATGATGAGCATGATTGCAATGTTGTTAGTATGAATTCCTTGAATATCCATGATGCTAATGATATGCAAAGCCACAAGCTTGGGGAAGCGATGTTTGATGAAGATGATATTTTTTGTCCCCCAAGTTTTGATGAGCAAATTTATTATGATGAAAGCATGCCTCCTATTTATGATGATTATATTGATAAAAGTGGATTTGGAGAGGTCATGAATTTATTTTGTGATGGATCCACTATTCCGGAAGAGGTTCCAATTGATTATGAGAACAAAATTGCTATCTATGATGATTATTGTGATGACCTATATGCTATAAATAATAATGATATCCATGAAACTTGTCATCATGATTTCAGTTTTCAGTTGGATTATGCCTCACATGATAATTTTTTTGTTGAGTTTGCTCCCACTATTATTCATGAGAAGAATTTTGCTTGTGTGGACAGTAATAAAATTTCTATGCTTGTAGATCATGAAAAGAATGCTTTATGTGATAGTTATATTGTTGAATTCATTCATGATGCTACTGAAAATTATTATGAGGGAGGAACATATGCTTGTAGGAATTGCAATAATATCAAGTTTCCTCTCTATGTGCTTAAAATCTTGAAGTTATGCTTGTGTTGCTTTCTTATGCAAGTTGATTCTTGTTCCCACAAGTTGTTTGCTCACAAAATCCCTATGCATAGGAAGTGGGTTATACTTAAATGTG
The DNA here is from genome assembly GCF_003073215.2 of Triticum urartu. Lineage (NCBI taxonomy): Eukaryota > Viridiplantae > Streptophyta > Magnoliopsida > Poales > Poaceae > Triticum > Triticum urartu. The sequence continues at coordinate 15,736,109 of NC_053025.1, forward strand.
CTAGTTATATTCTTCATGATGCTCTCTTTATGTTTCAATTCTTATCTTTTATGTGAGCATCATTGAAATCATCATGCCTAGCTAGGGGCGTTAAACGTTAGCGCTTGTTGGGAGGCAACCCAATTTTATTTTTTTCATTTATTTTTGTTCCTGTTTAGTAATAAATAATTTATCTAGCCTATGTTATTATTGAGTTTTTATGTTTTACTTAGTGTTTGTGCCAAGTAGAACCTCTGGGAAGACTTGGGGAAAGTCTTTGCGATCATGCTGTAAAAAACAGAAACTTTAGCGCTCACGAGAATTGCTGCCATTTTTATTTGGAGAGTGAAATTTAGTTAATTATTTTTGCAGATGATTAATAGATAAATTCCTCAGGTCCATAAATTTATTTGAGAATTTTATGAGTTCCAGAAGTATACGTCTGATCCAGATTACTACAGATTGTTCTGTTTTTGACAGATTCTGTTTTCGATGTGTTGTTTGCTTATTTTGATGAATCTATGAGTAGTATCGGAGGGTATGAACCATAGATAAGTTGGAATACAGTAGATATTACCCCAATATTAATTTAGAATGAGTTCACAACAGTACCTAAGTGGTGATTTATTTTCTTATACTAACGGAGCTTACGAGTTTTCTGGTAAGTTTTGTGTTGTGAAGTTTTCAAGTTTTGGGTAAAGATTCGATGGACTATGGAATAAGGAGTGGCAAGAGACTAAGATTGGGGATGCCCAAGGCACCCCAAGGTAATATTCAAGGACAACCAAGAGCCTAAGCTTGGGGATGCCCCGGAAGGCATCCCCTCTTTCGTCTTCGTTCATCGGTAACTTTACTTGGAGCTATATTTTTATTCGCCACATGATATGTGTTTTGCTTGGAGCATCAATTTATTTTGTTAGGATTTGCTTGCTGTTATTTAGAATAATGTTTTGCATCTTTTATTTCAATAAAAGTGGCATTGATAGCCTTTACTATGCCTATTTTAGAAGTCCACATGTTGCTGTTTGAAAACAGAAAGTTTACCGCTGTTGCAATAATTCTCTAGAAAAGTCAGAATGTGATAAAATGTCGAAACCTTTTGCATATTAAGCTCTGATAAATTTAATACAGTGGGAATTTTCTTTCATAATTTTTGGAGCTAGGGAAGTATGGATGTTGCTGCATTCTTTACAGACTATCCTGTTTAGGCAGATTGCTGTTATGTTTGCATTGTTTGCATATGTTTGCTTCTTTAATGATTCTATTTGAGGATAGGACTATTAAATATGCAGAGGAATTTAGTATGCAATGTTGAATAATAATTTTAGTGATTTTCTATAGTAGAGTATGATAAGGTTTTGGCAATGGTTTATACTAACTTATCTCACGAGTCCTTGTTGAGTTTTGTGTGGATGAAGCTTTTGAGATTTAGGGAGACCGTGATATGAGAGGAATTAAGGAGACACAAAAGCTCAAGCTTGCGGATGCCCAAGGCACCCCAAGATAATATTTCAAGAAGTCTCAAGCGTCTAAGCTTGGGGATGCCCCGGTTGGCATCCCACCTTTCTTCTTCAACAACTATCGGTTAGTTTCGGTTGATCCTAAGTTTTTGCTTCTTCACATGATGTTTGCTATTCTTAGAATGTAATTTTATTTTCCTTTGCTTGCTGTTTGAATAGAGTACCAAGTTCTGAAATTATTAAATGTTAGAGAGTCTTCACATAGTTGCATAATTATTCGACTACTCATTGATCTTCACTTATATCATTGTGAGATTCTTAAATAGCATGGTAATTTGCTTAAAATCCTAATATGCTAGGTATTCAAGAATAATAAAATTCTCTTATGAGTGTGTTGAATACTATGAGAAGTTTGATACTTGATAATTGTTTTGAGATATGGAGATGGTGATATTAGAGTCATGCTAGTTGAGTGGTTATGAATTTGAGAAATACTTGTGTTGAAGCTTGTGATTCCCGTAGCATGCACGTATGGTGAACCGTTATGTGATGAAGTCGGAGCATGATTTATTTATTGATTGTCTTCCTTATGAGTGGCGGTCGGGGACGAGCGATGGTCTTTTCCTACCAATCTATCCCCCTAGGAGCATGCGCGTAGTACTTTGTTTGGATAACTAATAGATTTTTGCAATAAGTATGTGAGTTCTTTATGACTAATGTTGAGTCCATGGATTATACGCACTCTCACCCTTCCACCATTGCTAGCCTCTCTAGTACCACGCACTTTCGCCGGTACTATACACCCACCATATACCTTCCTCAAAACAGCCACCATACCTACCTATTATGGCATTTCCATAGCCATTCCGAGATATACTGCCATGCAACTTTCCACCGTTCCGTTTATTATGACACGCTTCATCATTGTCATATTGCTTAGCATGATCATGTAGTTGACATTGTATTTGTGGCAAAGCCACCGTTCATAATTCTTTCATACATGTCACTCATGCATCATTACACATCCCGGTACACCGCCGGAGGCATTCATATAGAGTCATACTTTGTTCTAGTATCAAGTTGTATCATTGAGTTGTAAATAAATAGAAGTGTGATGATCATCATTCAATAGAGCATTGTCCCAAAAAAAGAGAAAGGCCAAATAAAAAAAGAAAGGCCAAAAAAAGAAAGGCCAAATAAAAAAAGAAAGGCCAAAAAAAGAAAGGCCAAATAAAAAAAGAAAGGCCAAATAAATAAATAAAAAAATAAAAAAGGGACAATGCTACTATCCTTTTACCACACTTGTGCTTCAAAGTAGCACCATGATCTTCATGATAGAGAGTCTCCTATGCTGTCACTTTCATATACTAGTGGGAATCTTTCGTTATAGAAGTTGGCTTGTATATTCCAATGATGGGCTTCCTCAAAATGCCCTAGGTCTTCGTGAGCAAGCGAGTTGGATGCACACCCACTAGTTTCTTTTGTTGAGCTTTCATATACTTATAGCTCTAGTGCATCCGTTGCATGGCAATCCCTACTCACTCACATTGATATCTATTGATGGGAATCTCCATAGCCCATTGGTACGCCTAGTCGATGTGAGACTATCTTCTCCCTTTTTGTCTTCTCCACAACCACCATTCTATTCCACCTATAGTGCTATATCCATGGCTCACGCTCATGTATTGTGTGAAGATTGAAAAAGTTTGAGAACATCAAAAGTATGAAACAATTGCTTGGCTTGTCATCGGGGTTGTGCATGATTTAAATATGTTGTGTGGTGAAGATGGAGCATAGCCAGACTATGAGATTTTGTAGGGATAGCTTTCTTTGGCCATGATATTTTGAGAAGACATGATTGCTTAGTTAGTATGCTTGAAGTATTAATATTTTTATGTCAATATGAACTTTTGTCTTGAATCTTTTAGATCTGAATATTCATATCACAATTAAGAAGAATTACATTGAAATTATGCCAACTAGCATTCCACATCAAAAATTATTTTTTTATCATTTACCTACTCGAGGACGAGCAGGAATTAAGCTTGGGGATGATTGATACGTCTCCAACGTATCTATAATTTTTGATTGCTCCATGCTATATTATCTACTGTTTTGGGCAATATTGGGCTTTATTTTCCACTTTTATATTATTTTTGGGACTAACCTATTAACCGAAGGCCCAACTCAGATTTGCTGTTTTATGCCTATTTCAGTGTTTTGAAGAAAAGGAATATCAGACGGAGTCGAAACGGAACGAAATCAACTGGAGAAGTTATTTTTGGAAGGAAACACACCTGATGGACTTGGACCCCACGTCAGAAGATACGGGAGCTGCCCACGAGGGTGGGGGAGCGCCCACCCCCCTAGGGTGCACCTCCTGCCTCATGGGGCCCCCGTGGCTCCCCTGACGTGCTTCTTCTGCCTATATAACTCCATATACCCTAAAACTTCCAGAACGCACAATAGATCGGGAGTTCCGCCGTCAGAAGCCTCTGTAGCCACCAAAAGTCAATCGGGACCCTGTTCCGGCACCCTGCCGGAGGGGGAACCCTCACCGGTGGCCATCTTCATCATCCCGATGCTCTCCATGACGAGGAGGGAGTAGTTCTCCCTCGGGGCTGAGGGTATGTACCAGTAGCTATGTGTTTGATCTCTCTCTCTCTCGTGTTCTTGATTTGGCACGATCTTGATGTATCGCGAGCTTTGCTATTATAGTTGGATCTTATGTTTCTCCTCCCCCTCTTCTCTCTTGTAATGAATTGAGTTTCCTCTTTGAAGTAATCTTATCGGATTGAGTCTTTAAAGATTTGAGAACACTTGATGTTGGGGATATTACTACTGGGCGTAAACCGGCCTATCTGGGCCGGGTTAACTTCGTCAGTAGTTAAGTATGTTAAAGCCCAAGAAGGCAGATGAGGGCTCAAGGCCCATGGTCGGTTCAAGGCCTGTAGCCGTAAACCGGCGTTAGTAGTTAACTTGTATTGTAAGTTAGGAATAAGTAGAGACCAAACCGGACACATCTATGAGCCGGTATTGGGACTCTGTAAACCGACGGGCGTCACCCGTGTATATAAGGGGACGACCCGGCGGCGGTTCAAGGACAACGGACAACACTCGAGACATAGGCGAAGCTTGTTTGCTCCCTAGTCATCGAAACCCCATCAATTCCATCACAACTAGACGTAGGCTTTTACCTTCATCGAAGGGGCCGAACTAGTATAAACTCTCCTGCGTCCTTATGTCCGCTTTAACCCCTTCAAGCTAACCCGTCGCGATGGCTCCACGACTAAGTCCTTTCTCTAGGACATCTCCCGTGACGAAACCACGACAGTTGGCGCCCACCGTGGGGCTATCGCACGATGGTTTCAGGTTCTTGGAGGGCCGCTTTGAAGGACTCGAGGGCTACGCTGTAGGCCGGATGACTAAGAGTCGTCGCGGCAAGCTCTACATCGACGACGCAGGCTGGGGCCCTGAGGCCGGTTCAGTTGAGTATGAGTACCGGGTCCCCTTTGGTGGCATTCATGTTTTCATTGGCAAGATCGGTGAACCGGGCCCTAAGCCGGACATCTGCACCGACCTCGTCGAGATGGCTCAGCGTGCGCGATCCGCCCGGGTTAAACCGGCCATGAAGCGTGCCTTCATGGGAGTCATTCATGGAGGAAGTTATGAGGATGGATCGGAATCTCGCAGCGAGACCGTCATTTGTTCCGATGACGAGTCATCGAGCGGAGAAACCGAATCTCTTTATCAGCTACAAGATGGCCGGATTGGGAGCTGTTCCGATGGCGACAGTATTCCGGACCCCTCTGATCTGCCCAACCGAGTCGGAATATTCATGGCCGGCACACAAGCAGCGCTTCATTCTTCGACCGCTGCGGCAACAACCTTCGGTTCAGCAGCGGCGACGGCTGCCGGGGCAGGAGGCCCTGTGCGCCCGCCGGCTCAAGTTCTATCAGAGCTATTTGATGCATTGGCTGTGCTTATGGCGGAAGCTAATCTGGCGGATCAGGACATCCACAACGCGGAGATTGCAAAAGTAAAGGAACAGATCACCCAGGCCAAGGCGGATCTGGCAGCTGAGGACACCAGGATGGCCACAGAGCGGGCCGCTCTAGACGCACAAGCCTACAGGCTCATGTTGGACCAGAGCGCGTCGCATGAAGTCATGAGGAGGAAGTACCGATCCCGTTTGCCTCCGGTTTTTGAGGCCAGAGACCTTTTCAACACCCCGGGAGCAGGAACCGGTAATCCGCTGGAGGGAAACCGGGCGGAAGCTCCTGGGACCGGTGAGCCGGTTCAGCCTCGTCGGATGGACCCGCCTCGTCAAAACACCGTTATACCTCAGGCTGTTTTAACACCTCCGGGTCACTACTCCAACCCAATGGACAATCTTGTCGCCGCTGCTGCACGGCTGGAGGCCATTCCAATTGAAGGTGACTCGCCGCAGGCAGTAGAGACGCGACGGGTCAAGGAGCTTCTGAGGACAGCTTTGGTCCAACAGGAAGCATACTCGTACAGCCGCGACCGGATCCACTCGACCCCCCGTCCAAGCCGGAGCTATAGCAGACATATGGATGAACCGGCAGTGTCGAGTAATGAACGACGTGGAGCACCCCGTGGCAACAACCCGGTGGGTGGTGCTGATAACGCTCAGGAAGTGGTGGACCAGGCCCGAGTGCGCAGGAAGGCCGAGTTAGCCGCACAACATCAGGCTCGGCAGCTCACACCGGTTCGTCCAACTATCTCGATCGAACCTGGTGTTACTTCTAGTTCTTTGGGGGTGCCTTGCCTTGTCCCCGCTTTACGCAATGTGCGCCTGCCCAAAGATTTCAAAGGCCCACGTAAAGTACCGAATTACACGGCGGATCAACCTCCAGAGACCTGGGTGGAGAGCTATGAGATGGCCATGGAGATGCTTGATGTGGATGACGCGGCATGTGTGAAATACTTCACCATGATGCTTGAAGGAACGGCCCGTACTTGGTTAAAAAGCTTGCCGGCTAATTCTATCAGTTCATGGGCCCAATTACGAGCCCGGTTTATCAGCAATTTCAAGGATACATGTAAACAGCCTATGTCGATAGTGGACTTAGCTGCCTGCGTCCAGGAGGAAGGAGAATCAACGACTCATTGGGTGCACCGGGTTTCACAAGTGTTGCATTCATCAGACCGCATCAACGCTGACACCGCAGTATTAACCCTAGAAGGCAACTGCCGGTTTGGGCCCCTAAAGCTGAAGTTGGGACGGATGAAGCGTCATTGCACTGACATGGGGACCCTCATGGTTGCTTTGGTAAAGTATGCTGATTCTGATAGTACCAAGGATCCTGAATCTGATGATGACAAGGCAGGGAAGGGAAAGAGGAACAGCAACTCCAAAGGTCAGCAGCATCACTGGGCAGGCAATGGTGGTGGAGGCAAGCGTAAAGCGGATGGTAATATGGACTTTGTGGCTAATACCAACACGCAGGACAATGGCCAGCGATGCAAGGGTAAACCGAAAAATCACAGTGGGGCTCCCAACCCTAACCCGGACCGCCTAAACTATCTACTGAGCCAGCCCTGTCCAAGACATGGGACGAAGGAGGCGCCAGCAAACCACCTTTGGAAGGATTGCTTAATTATGAAGGAGTTCAAGAATTCTAATGCTTTACGGTATGATCACGGCTCCGGCGGTGGCTTAGGGTCCGGGCCGGGTTACAGTGGAGGAAATTCCGGTTCAGGATTTAATGGTAATCCGGGCGGACATAATAATCAAAATAGTCAGAACAACCAGGGTGCTTACAACCAACAGCAGCAACAGTCAGGTTACCAGAGCAACCCAAAGTAGTTGAGTAGTGGGCAGTACCATATCTTCACCACTAGCTTGGACAAGCGAGACCGGAAGGTTCAGAGGCGGGCGGTCAACTCTGTTGAACTGGCCATGCCCCGTTATCTACGCTGGTCTAAACAGCCAATCATATGGAGCAGAGAGGATTACCCTCCCCAGGTTGATAATCCGGGTCAGTTGGCTCTGGTGGTGGCACCTCAGGTGGGAGGTTACAAGTACACCAAAGTGCTCATGGATGGAGGGAGCAGCATTAATATCTTGTACTATGAGACCTTCCGTCGTATGGGACTAACAGATAAAAATCTCAAACCGTCTAATACGGTGTTCCACGGTGTGGTACCTGGCAAATCAGCATATCCTGTTGGTAAGATAGCTCTGGAAGTGGCCTTTGGGGATGATCATGATTCCAGGTCGGAGACATTGACGTTTGAAGTGGTGAAAATCCAAAGTCCATATCACGCCCTGTTTGGGCGACCGGCCTACGCCAAGTTTATGGCACGGCCCTGTTATGTGTATTTGCAGCTCAAGATGCCGGGTCACAAGGGGACAATAACGGTTCACGGAAGCCGCAAAATCGCTTTGGAGTACGAGGAAGGAGATGTGGCCTATGCAGAGTCAGTTTGTGCCACCGAGGAGCTGAAGTATTATAAGGACAATGTTGATCCGGCGGACATGACTCCATTAAAGAAGCCAACTACGGAGCATGATCTGGCCCTGAAGTTCAAATCAGCAGCAGAAACTAAGCTTGTTGACTTCGTACCTTGCGATTCGTCCAAGCAGTTTAGCATCAGTGCCAACTCGGATCCGAAATAGGAAAGCGCGCTCATCGAGTTCATCCGTGAGAATCAGGACATTTTTCCATGGAAGCCCTCTGACATGCCAGGTGTACCAAGGAAACTCGCTGAGCACACCCTTAATGTGGATCCTAAATATAGACCAGTGAAACAGTTCCTCCACCGGTTTAACGAAGAAAGACGCAAGGCGATTGGAGAAGAGGTAGCCAGGCTCTTAGCAGCTGGCTTTATTGTTGAAGTTTTTCACCCTGAGTGGCTTGCCAATCCGGTACTGGTCCTTAAGAAAAACGGCACCTGGCGCATGTGTGTGGATTACACAGATCTTAATAAAGCTTGTCCAGCAGATCTTTTTGCCCTCCCCCGTATTGATCAAATTATTGATGCTACGGCGGGTTGTGAGCGTTTAAGTTTTTTGGATGCATATTCTGGCTATCATCAGATCAAAATGGCAGTTAAGGACCAGGAGAAGACGGCATTCATAACTCCCTTTGGAGCCTTCTGCTATGTGTCTATGCCCTTTGGGCTCAAGAGTGCCCAGGCAACTTATCAACGGTGTGTGCAAAATTGTCTTCACAAGTAGATTGGCCGTAATGTACATGCTTACGTGGATGATATCGTGGTTAAGTACAGGGAGAAGGAGACTCTGATTGATGATTTGAAGGAAACCTTTGATAACCTGAGGACATACAAGATGATGCTTAATCCGGACAAGTGTGTCTTTGGTGTACCGGCGGGCAAGTTATTGGGTTTTCTGGTGTCCAACAGGGGAATTGAGGCTAATCCGGAGAAGATCATAGCCATCACCTCCCTGGCTAAACCGAAGTGTATCAATGATGTTCAATGCCTGGCAGGCCAGATTGCCGCGTTAAGCCAGTTTATCAGTCGTCTTGGTGAGAAGGCAATCCCTTTGTATCAGATGTTGAAGAAGACGGATTAGTTTGTCTGGAGTTCCGCTGCTGATGAAGCATTTGAGGACTTAAAGCGGCAATTGGCCAATCCGCCTGTGCTCGCCGCTCCCATTGACAAGGAGCCGTTACTGCTATATGTTGCTGCTAATGCTCATGCGGTCAGCGTGGCTATTGTGGTGGAGCGAAAGGAGGCAGCTAAGGAGCATCCGGTTCAACGTCCGGTCTATTATATCAGCGAGGTACTCATTGAGTCCAAGCAAAGGTATCTGCATTGGCAGAAGCTGGTGTATGGAGTTTTTATGGCAAGCCGGAAGCTTAAACAATACTTCCAAGGGCACCCAATTATGGTGGTCAGTTCTGCACCTTTGGGGGACATCATCCAGAACCGGGAAGCAACTGGCCCGATTGCCAAGTGGGCTATAGAGCTTGGGCCGAACGGTTTGAAGTATGTGCCTCGGACGGCGGTTAAGTCTCAAGCACTTGTTGATTTCATCAATGATTGGACGGAAATGCAAGCACCTAAAGAAAAGCAGGATCACACATATTGGACCATCCATTTTGACGGATCCAGGCAATTGGAAGGCTCGGGGGCTGGAGTCGTATTAACTTCCCCACGAGGTGATAAGTTTTGTTACGTTCTCCGCTTAATGTTCCCTTGTACTAACAATGCAGCTGAGTATGAGGCCTTGCTCCACGGTCTCCGGATGGCTAAGGAGATGAATTTAAGTCGAGTTAAGTGCTTCGGTGACTCGGACCTTGTGGCTCAGCAAGTATCTGGCAGTTGGGACTCCAAGGACCCACTCATGGCAGCATATCGTCGTGAGGTGGATATTGTTGCAGGTCACTTTAAAGGCTATCAGGTGGACCACGTGGACCGGCGGAAGAATGAAGCGGCGGACGCTTTAAGCCGGCTAGGCTCTCAGCGCAAACCAGTCCCGCCCAATGTTTTTCTGGATGTGCTACACAACCCGTCGGTCAAGATCCCTGGGGAAGCAGATTTGGCTATTCCTGATCCGGAGGCTCAATTGGTGGCAGCTCTTCATGTTATTCCGGATTGGACGCTTCCTTACCTGGCGTACAAGAACCGGGGCGAGTTACCAGAGGATGAGACTCTGGCCTGACAGATAATCCGGCGGTCCAAGTCCATGACTGTTATCAACGGCGAGTTGCATCATTGCAGTGTGTCAGGGGCGTTTCAACGCTGTGTGTCTCCTGAAGAAGGCCGGGAAATTTTGCGTGAGATCCATGAAGGAGATTGTGGTCACCACGTCGGTTCAAAATCTCTGGTGGCTAAAGCGTTTCGCCATGGTTTCTATTGGTTAACTGCTCATGCTGATGCGGAGGATCTGGTCAGACGATGTGATGGTTGCCAAAAGTTTTCAAGACGTGCTCATGTGCTGGCTCAAGAATTGAGAATGATTCCAATTACTTGGCGTTTGCGACTTGGGGGCTGGATATGGTTGGGCCTTTCAAAAGGTCCAAAGATAAGAAGACCCACCTCCTGGTGGCGGTTGACAAGTTTACAAAGTGCGTGGAGGCAGAATCTGTTAGCAAGTGTGATGCGGCCACGGCGGTTCAGTTCATCAAAAAAGTGATTTTCCGGTTTGGCTTTCCACACAGTATCATCACAGATAATGGTACCAATTTATCCAAAGGTGCCATGAAGGAGTTCTGCGAACGGGAGCACATCCGGCTCGACGTTTCATCGGTGGCACACCCACAGTCCAATGGTCAAGCAGAAAGGGCTAATCAAGAGATCTTGAGAGGCATCAAGCCCCGGCTTATGGTTCCTTTGCAGAGAACACCGGGTTGTTGGGTAGAATAGTTACCATCTGTGTTATGGAGCATCAATACTACACCCAACAGATCAACAGGATACACACCGTTCTTCAGGGTTTACGGAGCGGAGGCGGTTCTCCCCAGTGATATCCGTCATGATTCACCCCGTGTGGCGGCTTATGTTGAAGCGGACAATGAGACAGCACGGCAAGATGCTTTGGACCTGTTGGATGAAGAACGTGACATAGCAGCTGCCCGCTCAGCGATTTACCAACAGGATCTTCGTCGTTATCACAGTCGTCGAGTCAAAACCAGAACCTTTCAGGAAGGAGATTTGGTGCTTCGGCTCATCCAAGATCAGACTGATATGTATAAGCTATCCCCACCTTGGGAGGGGCCTTTCGTGGTCAGCAAGAATCTGCACAACGGGTCATACTATCTGATCGATATTCGAGAGCATAAAGACTCACGTACATCAGAGGAGGAGACCAACAGGCCGTGGAACATAGCTCATCTTCGGCCTTACTATACCTGAGCCATTGGCTCTACTTATGTACATATTATGATAATGTATATATTATGATTACATATAATAAACCGAAACCTCAGCTAAAGCGGGGTATCTGTTCTTTTACATCATGTGTGGTTACACGGAGTGTTCTAAAGCGGCCTCCGGTTTACCCCTTGAGTTAGCTTTTCAAAAGCGTCATGTTATATCACTTGGGGGCTTGGTCGTGTCCGAACCAATGCAATACCTCTTGATAGGCGAGAGCCACCAGATGTAGGATCGGAAGTATGTCTAGAGGGGGGGTGATTAGACTACTTGACCAAATAAAAACTTAACCTTTTCCCAATTTTAGTTCTTGGCAGATTTTAGCTATTTTAGGACAAGTCAAGCAATCATCACACAATTCAAGCAAGCATGCAAAGAGTATATTGGCAGCGGAAAGTAAAGCATGCAACTTGCAAGAATGTGAAGGGAAGGGTTTGGAGAATTCAAACGCAATTGGAGACACAGATGTTTTTCCCGTGGTTCGGATAGGTGGTGCTATCCTACATCCACGTTGATGGAGACTTCAACCCACGAAGGGTAACGGTTGCGCGAGTCCACGAAGGGCTCCACCCACGAAGGGTCCACGAAGAAGAAACCTTATCTATCCCACCATGGCCATCGCCCACGAAGGACTTGCCTCACTAGCGGTAGATCTTCACGAAGTAGGCGATCTCCTTGCCCTTACAAACCCCTTGGTTCAACTCCACAATCTTGTCGGAGGCTCCCAAGTGACACCTAGCCAATCTAGGAGACACCACTCTCCAAGAAGTAACAAATGGTGTGTTGATGATGAACTCCTTGCTCTTGTGCTTCAAATGATAGTCTCCCCAACACTCAACTCTCTCTCATAGGATTTGGATCTGGTGGAAAGAAGGTTTGAGTGGAAAGCAACTTGGGGAAGGCTAGAGATCAAGATTCATATGGTAGGAATGGAATATCTTGGTCTCAACACATGAGTAGGTGGTTCTCTCTCAGAACATATGAGTTGGAAGTGTAGATGTGTTCTGATGGCTCTCTCACAGAATGAAGAGGAGGTGGAGGGGTATATATAGCCTCCACACAAAATCTAACCATTACACACAATTTACCAATCTCGGTGGGACCGAATCAATAAACTCGGTCGGACCGAAAAGGTAAACCTAGTGACCGTTAGAGATTTTCGATGGGACCGACATGCAACTCGGTAGGACCGATATGGTTAGGGTTAGGGCATAACATAATCTTGGTGAGACCGATTACACAAACTCGGTGAGACCGATTTTGGTAATTAGCTAACCAGAGAGTTGGTCAGGTAAACTCGATGGGACCGATTTGCTCTTTCGGTGAGACCGAAAAGTTACAAAAGGGAAACAGAGAGTTTACATTGCAATCTCGGTGGGATCGATCCGCTCTTTCGGTGAGACCGAAAAGTTACGAAAGGGAAACAGAGAGTTTGCAATCCCATCTCGGTGAGACCGAGATCCCTATCGGTAGAACCGAATTGCTAGGGTTTGGCAGTGGCTTATGACAAGTGAAACTCGATGGCGCCGGATTGAGAGAATCGGTAGGACCGAGTTTGGCTTAGGGTTTAGGTCAAAAGTGGATATGGGAAAGTAGTTGAGGGTTTTGGAGCATATCACTAAGCACATGAAGCAAGAGGCTCATTAAGAAACACCTCATCCCTCCTTGATAGTATTGGCTTTTCCTAAAGACTCAATGTGATCTTGGATCACTAAAATATAAAATGAAGAGTCTTGAGCTTTTGAGCTTGAGCCAATCCTTTGTCCTTAGCATTTTGAGGGTTCCACTTTCACCATCCATGCCATGCCAATCATTGAGCTTTCCTGAAATAATCATCTTGGAATAGCATTAGCTCAATGAGCTATATGTTGTTATGAATTACCAAAACCACCTAGGGATAGTTGCACTTTCAATCTCCCCCTTTTTGGTAATTGATGACAACATATAGATCAAAGCTTCGACAAATGATAATAAGCATGAAATATATCGTCCCTTTGAGAAGTATGTGATAAGTAAGAGCTCCCCTAAATTTGTGCATATTTAAGATTTGCTTTGGACTGCAAATGCACAAAGAGTTAGAGTCATGGGTTACTCTTCCATGTCACATACATCTTGGTGGAGCGCTTAAAATGATAAGAATGAAATACATGCACTCATCACCAAGAAAAGTGAATGAGATAAATAAGATAATAGCATTCACCAAGCATGCATAAGTGTAGCTTATGATCAAACACATGATCATCAATGTCTCACAAGCATAGTATCTCAAGCACTCAAAAGCAAACAAAGTTCGAAAAACCACCAAATAAAGCAAGAGAGAAAAAACAACACTCTCTCTCTCGAAGCCTATGATCTATACATTTTTCTCCCCCTTTGGCAACAAGTTACCAAAAAGTTCCTAGAAAATGCATAGTGCTAGATCGACTCTCAGGCAAGATCTTCAGGTGGTGGTGGAGTCCGGATCACTCCAATGACGAAGGCTTCCGTAGACGCTGAAGTAGACGCTGGAGTTGGAGCTGAAGTAGACGCTGGAGCAGGTTGGGCTGGTGCTACGGGTGGAGCTGAGGCGGTTGCTCTTGTGTCAGGAACTGGCACTGCAGACGACCTCGGACCTCGTGGCACTCTGGCAAAGGCATCAGTGGTTGTCTTCCCTTTCCTCTCCTGCATATCATCTTGGAGCTGCTCCACTGCAGTCTGAATCTCTGTCACCTTGATATCCAAGTCATAGAACTTTTGTTCTACGGTTCTCTCTAGGCTTGCCTGGTTCTGAGTTAGGGTGGCTAGTCCTTTCTTAATCCGCAGGGTGGATGCAATCAAGTAACCAAGCTGCTCTTGTTTGGTTTTCAAGAAATACTCAGATGCCTCCTCTTGAGTTGGCATCTTGGCAGCTTTCTCCTTCCTTGCCTTCTCCTTCTTGGCTTGTGCTTGAACAGATGATGGTTCATTCTCATGCATGACAACCTGATTATCTTCAAAATCTGGATGGATGGGCAGGTGTTCCTTGTCCAACAAGTATGTGTCTGTGCCCATTCTTGAGTTGATTAGCTCCTGAATTTGTGGGGCATATCCACAGCTCCTCTTCTGATCAGCTGCTGTCCTCTTAATGGTCTCTACCATGAGGCTCATCACCTTGAACTTCTGAGGCACATCAAATATATGAAGCAAATTGATGGCATGACCTCTGATCATCTTGTGATCACCTGACTTGGGCAACAGAGTGTGCCTCAAGATCCAATTGATAGTTGGCATCCCTGACAGAAGATAATGCACTGAGCCAAACTTGAACGTATCAAGTGCTTCATTTGGGATCTCCTTGTACATATTTGACATAGAGTTGTGGTCCATCTTCTTCTTGGAATATATGTCCAAGTCATCTTCCTGCTCTTCTGGGGCATTGATCAGCTGAGCCCATTCAGCAACTGTAGATTGGTACCTTGTACCTTCAGAAATCCATGTAATCCTCCCATCTGGATAAAAATGTGCTGTGGAGTAGAACTGCATGATAAGCTCCTCATTCCACTTTGTGAGCTTCTGCCCAACAAAGTCCTCTACTCCACATGCCTTGAAGCTGTCCTGCACTCCAGGGTAGTGCTCTTCGTTGTCCTTGATGTATTCCCAGTCGACCCATCTCATATCACATACAATTGGCTTCTTGTCCAACAAAACTGTCTCATAGAAGTCCTGCTGTTCCTTAGTGTGGAACCTGTAGTCAACAGCAGTCCTTCTCCTTGAAGCATACGGATCTGCTTCTCTCCACTTCCTCATCCCTGAATCTCTCCTGAGCTTCATGTCCTCAGCCACAGGATGAGCATCATTGTGGTCTGGGATCTTGGGCTTGAGCTTTCTAAGAACTTGCTCTTCATCATCTTCTGCAGTGTCAGGCACTGGGGCCTTGTTCTTCTCAGCAGCTGGGATGCTTCTTGTATTCCTCTATGGTTTTGGCTTTGGAGCTGGCTTGGCTTTGGAAGCAGTTTCTCCTGCTCTTATGGCATCACCCATCAGCTTGGGTGCCTTAGGTGCTGGTGCAGCAACCTCTTCTTCTTCCTCTTCTTCCATAATGGAAGCCTTTCCAAGCACTTTGCCTACGGTCTTTTTGACCCTTTCCTTCCTTTTCTTTCCTTCAGCAGCAACTGGCTCTATGGGAGTGGGCTTCTCAGTTGAAGCTCTGGCCTTTGACATAGGCTGCCTGCCTGCTGGCCTTTTGATTTTCATCCCTGGCTTTGTGCCTTGAGCTGAGCCATGTTCCTTCTCAAGCACTACTCTTTTTGAAGTTGCTTCCTCTTATGCCACATAATCCTCATCCTCTGAGTCTGAGGTTCTCTTCTTCCTCTGTCTGGTGGCAGCTTTAGGCAGATTTCTAGGAGTACTTCTGCTGCCATCATCTAAAGAACTTGAGGGACTAGTGCCCTCACTCATCTGCACTTGCTGTTCTGACATGTTCTGGCTATCACTTTGGTCTGACATGATGAACAAGCTGACTGCTGACCCTGTGAATAGTTTATAGATGAGGTAGAGTGGATGAGCATCACAAAAAGCAGAGATTTTTGCAAAAGAATGACTCAAAAACATAGTTTTAGTTTCCCACTGAAATCATCTCGGATCTATCGATTTTTAAACTCGGTGATACCGAAGCAGTTTTTGGAACCTAAACTAGTGAACTCGGTCAGACCGAGTCACAGTTCGGTGGCACCGAGACTGCTAGGGTTTCACAAAGTTCCAAAATCGGTCACACCGATAAGTAATTCTCGGTCAGACCGAGTTTCACTTGTGCAATGGCATAAGCCAAATCGGTGGGACCGAGTTTTTCAACTCGGTGGGTCCGAGATGGTTTCGGCAGAAACCTAAACCTAAAATTTTCGAATCAAACCTAATCTACGAGTTCATTGACTGGATAGAAGTTTATCAAACGTGGCAAGAATCATTATGATCACAATGTGCTAAGAATCGGATTGGGGAATAGCACAAAGATCGAGTCCATACCCTAGTTCGGCGGAGACTCGCTACGGCGGCAACGGCGGGGTTGATTCCCGTTGACGGCGACGGAGACCAGCGACTGGAGGCAGCTGGCGGCGAGGAGACGATCCGGAGACCACGTTGGCAGAGCAGGCTATCGCGCGGGTGAAGGGGTTCGGAGAAATTTCCAAAAAAATTCCCGTGACTATATATAGCCCGACCCTGTCGGTGTGACCGAGTGGAACAACTCGGTGGCACCGAGATGCAAAACTGTATACAGTTATTGCAACTCGGTGTGACCGAAAGGTTCAAATCGGTTGCACCGAGATCGAAAACATAGATCAACTTGATGATCTCGGTAAGACCGAAAGTGGGGTATCGGTCAGACCGAGAATCACAAAGAGGTTTTGGAAGTTTAAGTCTATGACGAATCAGGGACTCCGAGTGCTCCTCACACAGAGTGGTTCGAATCTGACTTGATCAAATTTTGTGATGTAGCATGAATAGAGTTTGAGACGAGAAAAGCATAGATAGCTAGAGGAGGTTCTTAGGCATTCTTGTCCATCCACTTAGCAAAAGGAAATAAGAACAAACAATCAAAACAACAAGTGGATGTCCTCGAATGAGTAAAATATGCAACCAACATGCTCACACAATAAGATGGCAATTGAAATATGTGACAAAGCATGCACAACCAATTCTAGCATCTATCAAGCAATTTGCGATGACTAGGTCATCTATATATGAGTATATTGACTTAGGAGTCAAGTGAGAACACTTGATCATAGGTCATACTCATCGTTTAAGCTCAAGTGGGGTTACCACTTTTACATAAAGCATTGTTGGGTTCACATCTTTAGAGTTGCTTTAGCTCAAGTCTTAGAGTAAAGCTCCCCCTAGATGTGATATCCCCCCTAAGAGGGATGAACTAACCTTGGGTTTTGTCGATGATGACTTCATGTAGATGTTGAAGATGTGGATGCTCAATGTTGATGTAGATCACTTGGATCTATCCATTTGAGTGAATTGCACTTTCAATACCTACATGGGTTAGTCCCACAAGGAACAAACATTAGACATAGAGTGATGCACACACAAGATGATGTCCATGAAAACTTTTAGGTTACCTTGTCCCTTGTCTTACCAACAAGAGGGTTTGTGACTCCTTGAACTAGTGCAAGATGTGGAAGTTGATTGCACTTGTTCTTGCCAAAATGATAAGAGTGAAGTATGTTGGCGGAGTCACCCTCAAGAACTCTCTAGTTCTTCTTCTTTTGGATCCACACCATCTTGATGGGAATCCTTGGAGTTGTAGTCGTACTTGATGAAGTGGAACTTGAAGTGGTCTTGGGAATCCACTTGACTAAGGTCTTAGGAGCTTCTTCAAATGCATCAATTTCCTCTTGAAGCTTGTCCTTCCCTTTTTGCTTGTAGTCTTGTGGTGGAAGATCATCTTGAGCTTGTGTCCCCTTGAAGGAAGTATCATACTTCTCTTGTAGAGGAACAAACTTTGTCTTGGGGTATTGATCTTCTTCCCACTAAACTCCATTGGCATTGAACTTTCGTTCAAAACCAACACCTTGATTCTTCCGGTGCATTCCTTGCTTGCGCACAATTTCCTCGAATTGCTTACTCCCGGCAAGGCTTTTGTACACTCCTTTCTCTATAATTCCCTTCAATAAACTATTTTCTTGCTCAAGTGTAACTTGGCTAAGAGAATCATTAGTGGAATCAAGAGAACTACTAGAAGCAACAATATTGGATTTAGCATGATCATTGTTACTACTAGAGGAAGAATCTTTCTTGTTCTTGTTACTAGACTTGACTTGAGGCATGTAAGTGGATAAGAGTAAACGCTTGGCAATGTGAGAAGAACTTTTCTTGCGGAGATCATCATTGATTGCCTTTAAGAACTCATGCTCTTGCTCAAGATTGAGCTTTTCAAAGCGTAGCTTCTCATGAGCTCTTAAAAGTTCTCGATGATCTTCGAAGATAGTTTCATGAGCTAACTTAAGAGTGTTTAGTTCTTTAGTTAGAGCCTCAATCTTCTCCTTATCATTGTCATTCGTTTTATCTTGATTAGCATGATTAATTGCCGTTTCATCATAGTATTCATCACTAGAGTTGTCAACAAGTAAATCATCACCTAACAAGTCATCTTCATCACTATTAAAATCAACATACTCGGGGTGTGTTACCTTAGGACCTTTGGTCATGAAGCATCTTCCAGTTCCTTCATTTGGTGAGTCAAATATGTCGTAGGAGTTGGTTGACACAAGTGCTAGACCGGCAACACCTTCATCTTGAGTATATTCGGAATCGGAGTGATAACTTCTCTCGGAGTGGCTGTCGGAGTCGGAGCCGGATACCCATTCACCAACATGAGCTTGATGTCTTCGTTTTGTGTAGCTCCTTGATGATATTTCCTTCCTTTCCGAATCCTTGCTTCTCCGTGAGTATCTTCGTTCATAACGATCATATCTGCTCCTTCTCTCTCTTGGTGGTGATTCTTCTCTTTTGCTTCTTCTTTTTGGAGAGTCTTCTCTTCTCTTGTAGGGAGCCGTGCACTCATTGGAATAGTGTCCGGGTCTTCCACAATTGTAGCAGTTTCGCTCTCGACTAGAAGATCTTTTGTCATTGTAGGACCTTGACTTGGAGCTTCTATCTTTGCTTCTACTCTTGTAGAACTTGTTGAAGTTTTTCACCATTAAGCTCAATTCTTCATTGAAGTTTTGTTTCTCACTTGATGATGTAGGGGCTTCACAAGAGGCTTTGTAGGCACCACTTGATTTGTTGTGAAGTTCCTCTTTATCCTTAAGTGACATCTCATGAGCAACAATTCTTCCAATTACCTCCGTTGGCTTGAGATCTTTGTAATTGGGCATCATTTGGATCAATGTGCACACGGTATCATATTTTCCATCCAAGGCTCTTAGAATCTTCTTGATGATGAATCTATCGGTCATCTCTTCACTTCCTAAGCCGGCAATCTCATTTGTGATGAGAGCAAGCCTAGAGTACATTTCAGCGACACCTTCACCATCCTTCATTTTGAACTTGTCAAGTTGACTTTGAAGCACATCCAATTTGGATTCCTTGACGGAGTCGGTACCTTCGTGCATATCAATCAAAGTGTCCCAAATTTCCTTTGCATTCTCAAGACGGCTGATTTTGTTGAATTCTTCGGGGCACAATCCGTTGAAGAGAATATCACATGCTTGAGCATTGTATTGCAACATCTTCAACTCATCCGCGGTAGCTTCACGGTTTGGTTCTCTCCCATCAAAGAAGTCACCTTGCAAACCAACACACACAATAGCCCAAACGGCGGGGTTATGTCCAAGAATATGCATTTTCATTTTATGCTTCCAACTAGCAAAATTAGTACCATCAAAGTAAGGACCTCTACGGTGATAATTTCCCTCGCTAGACGCCATACTCTCCTAGGTTGTGAAACCAAGGCTATGACCACCAAAAGCTATGGAAATCAAAGCAAATGGAGACCAAAGCTCTGATACCACTTGTAGGATCGGAAGTATGTCTAGAGGGGGGGTGATTAGACTACTTGACCAAATAAAAACTTAACCTTTTCCCAATTTTAGTTCTTGGAAGATTTTAGCTATTTTAGGACAAATCAAGCAATCATCACACAATTCAAGCAAGCATGCAAAGAGTATATTGGCAGCGGAAAGTAAAGCATGCAACTTGCAAGAATGTAAAGGGAAGGGTTTGGAGAATTCAAACGCAATTGGAGACACAGATGTTTTTCCTGTGGTTCGGATAGGTGGTGCTATCCTACATCCACGTTGATGGAGACTTCAACCCACGAAGGGTAACGGTTGCGCGAGTCCACGGAGGGCTCCACCCACGAAGGGTCCACAAAGAAGCAACCTTGTCTATCCCACCATGGCCATCGCCCACAAAGGACTTGCCTCACTAGCGGTAGATCTTCACGAAGTAGGCGATCTCCTTGCCCTTACAAACTCCTTGGTTCAACTCCACAATCTTGTCGGAGGCTCCCAAGTGACACCTAGCCAATCTAGGAGACACCACTCTCCAAGAAGTAACAAATGGTGTGTTGATGATGAACTCCTTGCTCTTGTGCTTCAAATGATAGTCTCCCCAACACTCAACTCTCTCTCATAGGATTTGGATCTGGTGGAAAGAAGGTTTGAGTGGAAAGCAACTTGGGGAAGGCTAGAGATCAAGATTCATATGGTAGGAATGGAATATCTTGGTCTCAACACATGAGTAGGTGGTTCTCTCTCAGAACATATGAGTTGGAAGTGTAGATGTGTTCTGATGGCTCTCTCACAGAATGAAGAGGGGGTGGAGGGGTATATATAGCCTCCACACAAAATCTAACCGTTACACACAATTTACCAATCTCGGTGGGACCGAATCAATAAACTCGGTCGGACCGAAAAGGTAAACCTAGTGACCGTTAGAGATTTTCGGTGGGACCGACATGCAACTTGGTAGGACCGATATGGTTAGGGTTAGGGCATAACATAATCTCGGTGAGACCGATTACACAAACTCGGTGAGACCGATTTTGGTAATTAGCTAACCAGAGATTGGTCAAGTAAACTCGGTGGGACCGATTTGCTCTTTCGGTGAGACCGAAAAGTTACAAAAGGGAAACAGAGAGTTTACATTGCAATCTCGATGGGACCGATCCACTCTTTCGGTGAGACCGAAAAGTTACGAAAGGGAAACAGAGAGTTTGCAATCCCATCTCGGTGAGACCGAGATCCCTATCGGTAGAACCGAATTGCTAGGGTTTGGCAGTGGCTTATGACAAGTGAAACTCGGTGGCACCGGATTGAGAGAATCGGTAGGACCGAGTTTGGTTTAGGGTTTAGGTCAAAAGTGGATATGGGAAAGTAGTTGAGGGTTTTGGAGCATATCACTAAGCACATGAAGCAAGAGGCTCATTAAGCAACACCTCATCCCTCCTTGATAGTATTGGCTTTTCCTAAAGACTCAATGTGATCTTGGATCACTAAAATATAAAATGAAGAGTCTTGAGCTTTTGAGCTTGAGCCAATCCTTTGTCCTTAGCATTTTGAGGGTTCCACTTTCACCATCCATGCCATGCCAATCATTGAGCTTTCCTGAAATAATCATCTTGGAATAGCATTAGCTCAATGAGCTATATGTTGTTACGAATTACCAAAACCACCTAGGGATAGTTGCACTTTCACCAGATCACTTGGGGACTTGGTCACGTCTGAACCAGTCATGCCTCTTGGTCGGCCTAAGGCCACAGAATCACTTGGGGGCTTGGTCGAACCCGAACCATTTCCTTGCCACTTGATCGGCATAAATGCCACGGTTTCATTTGGGGACCTGGCTGACTTGAACCATAGCTACACCTATCGGGAGCTTGGTCGTGTTCGACCATGGTAACGCCATCTGATCAGCTCAAATAAGCCTCTTTTTGCAAATGGTTTTGTCATTTCCTTTGCTTCACATTTTTCTTTGAAAGATATTTCTCTCTTTTTATTGCGTTTTTTTAAACCGACAAAGTTTTAAGCCGGTTTAAACTGTCAATTGACCGAACACGGTTCATTTTAATCCGGAGACTATTTGCCCGGTTTGATTTTTTTGTTAACATCCTATTATGGAGTAACACGGTGTTTATTATAACCCGGCATGGTTTACATGGTAAACCGGCATCATATATATAGGAGCTGCTATCTCCTACAACAGTGTGGGTTTATAAAACTCCGCTTCAAGATTGGCCAAGCCAACTTCACGCTCAACGATGGCAGGTATTAGGTATCTCAAAAGTTTGGTCATATACTTAAAAAAATTGGATGTTTTGATTTCATGTATGCAGACATCATATTCTGCCTGACGGTACAACCGCGGTGGCACTTTAAGATTTTTTATTGCAGAAAGTACTTTGGAAAGTTCATCACCCAAAGGAAGACCAAGTTGCAGTAATTATGCACGAAGGCATATCAACATCAAAAGTATCAACTAGCCTATTACAAGGCAACACGGTGCCCACAATAAGATCATTGTTTTTTACAAGGGAGAAGCAGTTTTAAACCGGCTTCCGGTTCAAGCTTGGTCACCAGCCTAGCCTAATGGTTGTGGATCATCCCGTGCCGCTTCAGCTTTAGTTTCTCTACCCATCGGCTAGAAATCAACAGTTGTCCAGTCGATTCCCATTAATGCTTGAAAGACAGCTTCATCGTGGATCAGCAACGACGGGTCAATATCGGGAGCGTAAGTATGCTTACGGATTGGAGGGATAAGATTTTCTGCTTCATGAATTGGTGCAGCTATTCGCTTGTTTTGATTGTCATATTGGGCTTGATAATGAGATAAGTCTGCTTCTTCAGCCAATTGACAAGCCAGCGGACGCACCTCCCGGTTTATTGCTCGCAGATCTGCTTCATTAAACTCTGACCCGTGTTCATTCAAGCTGGGATAGCCCTGAGCCGCTTCAATAGGATCAAAATCCGGCACCCAAGCTTTTTCCCGGATTAAGGCATTGATCGCACTGGTTCGAGCAGCAGATTTCTTTAGCTCTTCAACCCGGGCAGGAAGCACCGACAGTTTCATCAGAGTGTCCTGAATCAAAGTGGGCGTCGGCTTGTTGTGGGATGCAGTACAGATGATCCGCTGTGCACCAGTGTACAGTTGTTCGACCAATGTGTAGGCGGCTTTCAGTTTCTTCCGCACATCTGACCCCAAGTGACCAATGCATGTCCCTGAAATATCATAAAGGGTTAACAAACCAGCATCTCTGTAAGACGGCAAAATCAATTCAGAAGTCAAACTGGCTTACCAAAGATAGCAGTGGTCATGGCATGCACGTGCCGCTTTATGCTGGTCAGTTCATCCGCCACCGGTTTTAGTGCAGCCTCGGCATCTTCTGCTCGTTTGATTAAAGCGGATTTTTCAGTGGCCCAATCCGCCCGCTTCTTCTTGAAGCTCTCCTTAAGCTGTTCCATGGCGCTTAAAGCGCTGGTTAATTCCTCTTTTGCTTTGGAGGTTTCAGCTTGTTGGGATTTCAGATTATCTTGGAGATCGGCGACTTGGCTTTCTTTCATCTTCAGCTCAGCCTGCATGCAGACAGTTATATGATTCAGCAAAACGGTACAAGGATTGAAGTACCAACCACATAACAAGTTATGCACTTGGCACTTGGGGGCTAATGCATATTCGATCTTGATCTTTCAATTGCTTACAAAGTCCCAAGATCAATACAAGTATTCAACTTGGCACTTGGGGGCTAATGGCTATTTGCTCGTATATATTCTAATGCGGTGATCTCAATTACTTAAAGTCCCGGTTTAACTACGCTAAGTTGAACCGGCCCCTGGGGACTACATCAGCGAATTTCAAAGCATTAAGATTTATATTAGAAAGTCCCAGTTTGCAAGAAGATTACAAACCGGCCCTCGGGGGCTAGGAGCGTCAACAAGAATTGAAATACATAAGCAGGAAAGAACATATGGAAGCTGCCTCATATTTATCTTTCATCATATTAACCAGACCGGCTTCATAGTCACGACTGGTATACAGCCGGTTCAGGTAGCCGGAATGGATATCTTGGGCGTTCAGAGCAGCGTAAGTCGCCAGATCAGCATTCCACTTGCCTTTGCCAAAGGCAGCAAATTCTTCCTTGGCAGAATGTTTGGACAAAGCGACAGGATTGCTTGGCTCTGTATGGCCAATGCCAGTAATGACAACCTCATCATCCTTGGTATCGCCGGTTTGCACTGGGGTTGTTGGCTTGTCAGTAGGCTTTGTTGGACTGGTGGATTTCTCAATCCGGATGGAGCTTGTGGGCTGATTGACAGGACTTGAGGTATCAATAGGTCTCTCTTCAGCAATAAGATCGTCGTTTTGCTGCGGTGGATCATTGGGTATATCCTTAGGAATAGCCGCTTCAAGATCTGGTGTTTTGCCCGGTTCAAGGACGGCATCCTCTTCGGCCGCTTTGTCCAGACGAGCCTTCTTGCTTGGCCTAGGCTTGGCCCTGAAAGGAATAACAAAATCAAATATAGCATATGTTCCAAGGCGATTTGCTGCAAACATTATGATAAGTATAGCTTACCCAAGCACCGTTTTGAGCGGTGGCAGCTGAGTAGCCGATGACTCGCCAGAGGATGAGTGGGAAGTAACCTGGTAATCGGAGTCAGATGGATTAAGAGGTTGACGAAAGCAGCCCGCTTTAGGACAAGCACTGACAAGCAAATTAGAGACCTCTTAACAGCGTTTCCGAACCGGACTATTCGGTAAAACGGCGGAGGTAACTACCTGGCCGCTGTGCCGGGTTGTTCGATGAGCTTCGTGCTGTTGGGTCTTCATAAGAAATTTGGGATCCAAATAAGCAATAGGATGAGAAAATTTAACTTTCCGGTTTGCCTGACGGATTTTTAGTGAAGGCAAAGGTTCTAAATCGGAAGAGAGAATAATTACCTCTGCAGCATCGGCATGGCTGGCTTCGGCATCATCCTGACAAATATCATCATCAATAAGACGCATGAAAAATAAGCCAAGTGAGTCAAGCCCTACCTCAAGGTCCGGATTATCCACATCATTATCAGGGGCTGGATTAGAGGATGCAGTGGTTCTTTTCCTGTGGGCAGTCTTCTTCACAGCTTTAGTCTTTTGCCGGGTTGCTCTTTCCGGTTTGTCTGGTTTTTCTAGTTTCTCCTGCGGCAGTTTCTTGCTCCAAAACGAATCATTGCCCTGGTTACACAGACACTGATATTAAACAATGACCAGATATATCAATAGCAGATTTAGCAAAAAGAAAAAATCAAACTCTTACAACTGGCGGTTTGTTGGTGGCACAGAAGGGAAGCAGGCCGGTTTTAGCACAGATGTGTTCCGGTTCATTTAGCATCTTATTCACAGCCTCTGTGATTTCTTCATCGGTGAGCTGGATGTTGGAATGTCGCAGTGGGTCATCAACACTGCTAGTATACTCGCACATCAAACCGGAGCGCTGACTAAGGGGCAGTATGCTCCATGATATCCAACAGCGGGCGAGATCAACCCCTGTTAAACCATTGGCCATAAAGGATCTGAGCTTCGACAGTTGAGGAGCATATTTGCTTCTCCCCTGGGCAGTCAACCTTTGCGGAAAGGGGTGTGTATTGCTGAGCCGCTCCGGACGAAAGCCAGGCAAGGGATTTTCACCAGCAGGGGAGGTGTCTTTGCAATAGAACCATGTTTGATTCCACTCTTTGGGATGGCTATGCAGTTTGGCGTGAGGGTATGTGACCTCTTTCCTTTTCTGAATCGCCGCGCCACCCAACTCCGTATTGGAGCCGTCAGTAAACTCAGTACGGCGGTTTAGATGGAAACAGTCTCTGAACAATTCCACTGTGGGCTCCTCTTGAAAGAACGCCTCATAGAGCACTTGGAAGTGACACATGTTTGTAACAGAGTTGGGGCTAGTATCTTGTGGATGGAGTTGAAAATCGGCTAAAACGTCCCAGTAAAATTTAGAACCGGGCGGCTTAAAGCCCCGGGCTAAGTGATCTACGAAAACGACGACCTCTCCTTCTTGAGGTGTGGGAGGGCATTCTTTGCCAGGAGCCCTCCAATGGATGGTATCTTTACTGCCTAAGGCGCCGATCAGGACTAAATCGTCCAGTTGAGCCTCTGTGACGCGAGAAGGAACCCAATTGCACTCATATACTTGCTTGGCCATGGTGAAATCTACAAGGTAGATGATCCCGGTTCAAAAATGCATTGATTAAGGTACATTGGTATGTGCAATGTTAAACCGGAGACAGATCTATCTAAACCGGAGTTTTATGAAGCAACAACATCTGGCGGTTCAACAAGGGGACTAATGGTATATACCGGTTTGGCAATTTTTTCTACAAAGTTAAACCGCCTGATCTAAACATTGAAGAAGATGAGTAAGTTTACAGAAACAGATTTCACAAGACTTCTCTACAGCAACGGATCTAAAGCAAGTTCAAAAAAGAAGGAAAATATTCAAGGTTCAAAAAAGAACAGTACTGAATCAATGGGCAGAGATACATATAGATCTATGGTCTTGAGGCATGAAACTGAAGGCGGATGCTAAAACCTGCCGCTACACAGAGCAAGGATTCACAGATGCATCTAGGAGCTATCGTATGAACACGAAACAGGCGATGAACACTAGAAGAACATGAAACCCTAGAACAGATATGTGTTGAAAAGAACGGAAGACTTACTGGAGATGAGAAAGACGCAGAAGGTTGCCACGGTACTCTTGTGCGCCCAGGTTGATGCAGTGGCCAAGGTTGATGCAGAGGTTGATGGTGGCGGCGGAGCTCCGAAGCTGGGCGACGCGAGGAAGATGAAGCAGAAGGGCAGGAGGGGAAAAAGAAATGACCCTTCGGTCCTATTTATAAGGCAAGCGACAGGAGTCAGGCGTGAAAATAAAGGGACCGAGGGTTTGGAAACGAAGATGTCGCCTTAATTGTCACAGACCTATTAAGGTCCTTTATAACAGGTGACGTCACGCCGGTTTACAACGACTAGAGAAGATGACATCACGGCAGTTCAACAAACTACAAGAAGATATTGAAGATGAAGATTTTTGCTAAAGGATTGACATGAACATGTTCAAATCAATCTGGGGCCTAATGTTGGGGATGTTACTACTAGGCGTAAACCGGCCTATCTGGGCCGGGTTAACTTCGTCAGTAGTTAAGTATGTTAAAGCCCAAGAAGGCAGATGAGGGCTCAAGGCCCATGGTCGGTTCAAGGCCTGTAGCCGTAAACCGGCATTAGTAGTTAACTTGTATTGTAAGTTAGGAATAAGTAGAGACCAAACCGGACACATCTATGAGCCGGTATTGGGACTCTGTAAACCGAGGGGCGTCACCCGTGTATATAAGGGGACGACCCGGCGGCGGTTCAAGGACAACGGACAACACTCCAGACATAGGCGAAGCTTGTTTGCTCCCTAGTCATCGAAACCCCATCAATTCCATCACAACTAGACGTAGGCTTTTACCTTCATCGAAGGGGCCGAACTAGTATAAACTCTCCTGCGTCCTTGTGTCCGATTTAACCCCTTCAAGCTAACCCGTCGCGATGGCTCCACGACTAAGTCCTTTCTCTAGGACATCTGCCGTGACGAAACCACGACACTTGATGTATGTCTTGCCGTGGATATCTGTGGTGACAATGGGATACCACGTGCCACTTGATGTATGTTAAGGTGGTGATCAACTTGCGGGTTCCGCCCATGAACCTATGCATAGGGGTTGGCACACGTTTTTGTCGTGATTCTCTGGTAGGAACTTTGGGGCACTCTTTGAGGTTCTATGTGTTGGTTGAATAGATGAATATGAGATTGTGTGATGCATATCGTATAATCATGCCCACAGATACTTGAGGTGACATTGGAGTATCTAGGTGACATTAGGGTTTTGGTTGATTTGTGTCTTAAGGTGTTATTCTAGTACGAACTCTAGGGCTGTTTGTGACACTTATAGGAATAGCCCAACGGATTGATTGGAAAGAATAACTTTGAGGTGGTTTCGTACCCTACCATAATCTCTTCGTTCGTTCTCCGCTATTAGTGACTTTGGAGTGACTCTTTGTTGCATGTTGAGGGATAGTTATGTGATCCAATTATGTTAGTATTGTTGAGGGAACTTACACTAGCGAAAGTATGAACCCTAGGCCTTGTTTCCTATCATTGCAATACCGTTTACGCTCACTTTTATCACTTGCTACCTTGCTGTTTTTATTATTTCAGATTACAAAAACTATTATCTACTATCCATATACCACTTGTATCACCATCTCTTCGCCGAACTAGTGCACCTATACAATTTACCATTGTATTGGGTGTCTTGGGGACACAAGAGACTCTTTGTTATTTGGTTGCAGCGTTGCTTGAGAGAGACCATCTTCATCCTACGCCTCCTACGGATTGATAAACCTTAGGTCATCCACTTGAGGGAAATTTGCTACTGTCCTACAAACCTCTGCACTTGGAGGCCCAACAACGTCTACAAGAAGAAGGTTGTGTAGTAGACATCACACCCACTACCTATTAATGATAGCTTTCCTGATGAACAATTAAATGTTATAAGTACTTCTCGTAGTACTCCATGGTATGCTGATTACGCTAATTATATTGTTGCTAAGTTTATACCACCTAGCTTCACATACCAGCAAAAGAAAAAGTTTTTCTATGATTTGAGACATTACTTTGGGGATGACCCACATATTTATAAAGGAGTAGATGGTGTTATTAGACGTTGTGTACCTGAGCATGAATAGGAACAGATCCTACGCAAGTGTCATTCCGAGGCTTATGGAGGACACCACGCTGTAGATAGAACTGCACATAAGGTATTGCAATCTGGTTTTTATTGGCCTACTCTCTTCAAGGATGCCCGTAAGTTTGTCTTGTCTTGTGATGAATGTCAAAGAATTGGTAATATTAGTAGACATCAAGAAATGCCTATGAATTATTCTCTTGTTATTGAACCATTTGATGTTTGGGGCTTTGATTATATGGGACCTTTTCCTACCTCTAATGGATACACACATATTCTAGTTGCTGTTGATTACGTTACTAAGTGGGTAGAAGCTATTCCAACTAGTAGTGCTGATCATAAAACTTCTATTAAAATGCTTAAAGAAGTTATTTTTCCGAGGTTTGGAGTCCCTAGATATTTAATGACTGATGGTGGTTCACACTTTATTCATGGTGCTTTCCGTAAAATGCTTGCTAAATATGATGTTAATCATAGAATTGCATCTCCTTATCACCCTCAGTCTAATGGTCAAGTAGAGTTGAGCAATAGAGAGCTCAAATTAATTTTGCAAAAGACTGTTAATAGGTCTAGAAAGAATTGGTCCAAGAAACTTGATGATGCATTATGGGCTTATAGAACTGCATACAAAAATCCTATGGGTATGTCTCCGTATAAAATGGTTTATGGAAAAGCATGTCACTTACCTCTCGAACTAGAAAATAAGGCATATTGGTCTATTAAAGAGCTCAACTATGATTTTAAACTTGCCGTTGAGAAGAGGTTATTTGATATTAGCTCACTTGATGAATGGAGAACCCAAGCTTATGAAAATGCCAAGTTGTTTAAAGAAAAAGTTAAAAGATGGCATGACAAAAGGATACAAAAGTGTGAGTTTAATGTAGGTGATTATGTATTGCTATACAACTCTTGTTTAAGATTTTTTGCAGGCAAACTTCTCTCTAAATGGGAAGGCCCATATGTTATCGAAGAGGTCTATCGTTCCGGTGCCATAAAGATCAACAACTTCTAGGGCACAAATCCGAAGGTGGTAAACGGTCAAAGAATCAAACATTATATCTCAGGTAATAAATGTTGAAACCAATATTATTGAAACCGTAACCCCGGAGGAATACATAAGGGACACTTTCCGGAATGTTTCAGACCCCGAAAAGGAATAGGTATGTGGTACGGTAAGTAAACTGACTCCAAAACAATTTTTAAGGCAATATTTCTCTGTTTTGGAATATTTAGAAAAATAGAAAAATAAGTAGCAGTCCGGGAAGGACACGAGGGTCCCACGAGGGTGGTGGGCATGCCCCCCTACCTTGTGAGCACCTCGTGTGCCTTCCGGACTCCGTTTTCTTGCACGTTGCGTATTTTGGTCGGTAAAAATTCATTATATATTCTCCCAAAGGTTTTGACTCCCGTATCACACAAATTTCCTCTGTTTTTGATTTCGAGCTGTTGCTGCTGCAGATTAGAACAAGATGTCTTCTCAAGAGTCAATCGGGGAGAGCCGGGTATCTAATCCGGCACCAGAACCAAGGGCAAACAGCGACACTGACCACTTTGGGCCAGCAACGGAGGAAGAGATGGAGGCTGACTTGATGAGAGTAGATGCCATGGAGGATGACGAAGTCACCTCTCGCCTCCGAGATGGGTTCACGATGGGGGAACTACAGAGCTCAGCTATTCCAAATTCAGTTTTCCCTTCTAATGTTAGATTTCTTTCTTATGAAAATATGAAGAGGAGTGTCACTTGTTCTCCCGCAGCTATGCAACACCCTTGGGTGCAAGGAGGTTTAGCTGTCACAGGAAAGCTTCGTAAGGAAATAATGGACCTCAAACAGCAAGTCAACAAGCTCGAGGAGGAGAACCGCATCCTGAGGGGAATCATCACCAAGAATATTACACCGACAACAAAGAAGGAGATATAATCACATGGGTATGGGTACTCCCCTTGGCAACTGCCAAGCTTGGGTGAGGTGCCCCGGTGTCGTATCACAATCACAACTCCTATCTTTACCGTTTTTCTTTGTTTGATCCTATTAGTAGTATCTTGATCTGGTAGAACAAAGTTTATGGCATGATCTAGTTTTGAGTTTTGCTTTATGATCTCTCTTTGTAATTGAGTACGTGAGCTATATATAATAAATATTAGTGTTGAGTCAAGGGCTTGATTATTTTGCCATGATCTTGGGTGAATAAAAGAAAAGAGAAAAAGAATAAAAAGAAACAAAAAGTTCATATTGATCTTATTGAGAGTAATGACTTCACATAGAAAGAGTATGATGACTAAAAGTTGTTGGGAGTTGGCAGACATAGCTTTGGTCATTGTTGCAATTAATAGGAAGTAATAAGGAAAGAGAGGTTTCACATATAGATATATTATCATTGACATCTTTTATGATTGGGAGCACTCATTAAAATATGACATGCTAAAGAGTTGATGTTGGACAAGGAAGACAACGTAATGCGTTATGTCTTTCTTATATCTGAGATAAAGTATGTTGTCATGGATCCTCTAACTTGTTGAGCTTGCCTTTCCCCCTCATGCTAGCCAAATTCTTAGCACCAAGTAGAAATACTACTTGTGCTTCCAAATACCCTTAAACCAGTTTTGCCATGAGAGTCCACCATATCTACCTATGGATTGAGTAAGATCCTTCAAGTAAGTTGTCATCGGTGCAAAGCAATAAAAATTGCTCTAAATATATATATATATATGATTGATTGGTGTGGGATAAATAAGCTTTATACGATCTTGTGATGTGGAAGTAATAAAAGCGACGAACTGCATAATAAAGGTTCATATCACAAGGGGCAATATAAAGTGACATTCTTTCGCATTGAGATTTTATGCATCCAACCAAAAGCGCATGGCAACCTATGCTTCCCTCTGCGAAGGGCCTATCCTTTATTTTTATATTCTACCTTATGCAAGAGTCATGGTGATCTTCACCTTTTCTTTCTTATTTATCCTTTGGCAAGCTCAGCATGTTGGAAAGAACATGATATATATATATATATATATATATCTAATTGGATGTAGGGGAGCATGAACCATTATTGTTGACATTACCCTTGAGGTAAAAGGTTGTGGGGCAAAACTATAAGCCCCTATCTTTCTCCGTGTCCGATTAAAACTCCGTAACCACAAGTATTGCGTGAGTATTAGCAATTATGGAGGACTAAATGATAGTTGAGTATGTGGACTTGCTTTTTAGCTCTGACATAGACTCTTTTCGATGGTATGATAAATTGCAATTGCTTCAATGACTGAGATTATAGTTTGTCGGAGCCCAATAAGGTTTATGATTTATACTTTTGCATTGTGAATAGATCATCACTTGAACATAAGTAATCATGTGACAAAATCTATATATGTTGCTATTATGATAATAATCATGATGCCTTCATGTCCGTATTTTATTTTTATCGACGCCTCTACCTCTAAACATGAGGACATATTTATTGTTATTGGCTTTTCGCTTGAGGACAAGCGAGGTCTAAGCTTGGGGAGTTGATACGTCCATTTTGCATCATGCTTTTATATCAATATTTATTGCATTATGGACTGTTATTTCACTTTATGTCACAATACTTATGGCTATTCTCTCTTATTTTACAAGGTTTACATAAGGAGGGATGAAAGCACAAGTGCTCCCTAGGTGGTTTTGATAATTGATGACAACATATCTCTTGTTGGACCAACATTTCTATCTAGCATGTTTCAGATAGGTTCAACAATGGAGTGGCATGGACTAAAGGTTGTGGGAACTCCTTAGATGCTAAGGACAAAGGATTGGCTCAAGCTCAAAAGCTCAAGACTCTTCATTTTATATTTTAGTGATCCAAGATCACATTGAGTCTTTAGGAAAAGCCAATACTATTAAGGAGGGATGAGGTGTTGCTTAATGAGCCTCTTGCTTCATGTGCTTAATGATATGCTCCAAAATCCTCAACTACTTTCCCATATCCACATATGACCTAAACCCTAAGCCAAACTCGGTCCTACCGATTCTTCCTATCCGGCGCCACCGAGTTTCACTTGTCGTTAGCCACTACCAAACCCTAGCAATTCGGTCCTACCGATAAGGATCTCGGTCTCACCGAGATGGGATTGCAAACTCTCTGTTACCTATTGCAATATTCTCGGTCCCACCGAGATATGCAATCGGTCCCACCGAGATTGCATTGTAAACTCAGTGTTTCCCCTTTGTAACTTTTCGGTCTCACCGAGTTCCACTCGGTCTCACCGAAAGAGCAAATCGGTCCCACCGAGTTTGCCTGACCAACTCTCTGGTTAGCTAATTAGCAAATTCGGTCTCAAGGAGTTTTTTTAATTGGTCTCACCGAGATTACGTTATGCCCAAAACCCTAACCGAATCGGTCCTACCGAGTTGCATGTCAGTCCCACCGAAATTCCTAACGGTCACTAGGTTTACATTTTCGGTCAGACCGAGTTTTCTGATTCGGTCCCACCGAGATTGGAAAACTGTGTAATGGTTGGATTTTGTGTGGAGGCTATATATACCCCTCCACCTTCTTCTCATTCGATGAGAGAGCCATCAGAACACACACACCATTCCTACTCATATGTTCTGAGAGAGAACCACCTACTCATGTGTTGATACCAAGACATTCCATTCCTACCATATGAATCTTGATCTCTAGCCTTCCCAAGTTGCTTTCCACTCAAATCTTCTTTCCACCAAATCCAAATCCTATGAGAGAGAGTTGAGTGTTGGGGAGACTATCATTTGAAGCACAAGAGCAAGGAGTTCATTACCTACACACCATTTGTTACTTCTTGGAGAGTGGTGTCTCCTAGATTGGCTAGGTGTCACTTGGGAGCCTCCGACAAGATTGTGGAGTTGAACCAAGGAGTTTGTAAGGGCAAGGAGATCGCCTACTTCGTGAAGATCTACCACTAGTGAGGCAAGTCCTTCGTGGGCGATGGCCATGGTGGGATAGACAAGGTTGCTTCTTCGTGGACCCTTTGTGGGTGGTTGCTTCTTCGTGGACCCTTCGTGGGTGGAGCCCTGTGTGGAATCGCGCAACCGTTGCCCTTGGGTGGAGCCCTGTGTGGACTCGCGCAACCGTTACCCTTCGTGGGTTGAAGTCTCCATCAACGTGGATGTAGGATAGCACCACCTATCCGAACCACGGGAAAAACATCCGTGTCTCCAATTGCGTTTGATCTCTCGAAACCCTTCCCTTTACATTCTTGCAAGTTGCATGCTTTACATTCCACTGCTCATATACTCTTTGCATGCTTGCTTGATATGTATTGTGTGTGTTGAAATTGTGCCTAAACTCCACTTAAACCGAAAAAGCTTAAAAATTGCAACTTTAGCACAAAGTGTCTAATCACCCCCCTCTAGACACATCTACTTCTAGATCCTACAAGGGAGAATGCCGGCAGCTAGAATTCTGGGCTGGAAAAGGAGCAAATATTAGAGACCTATTCTGCACAACTCCAAAAGTCCTGAAACTCCACGGAACATCTTAAAATAAATAAAGAAAAATCCTCGCCAAAGATGAAGGCCAGGGGGGCCACACCCTGCTCAGGAGGGTGGGGCGCCCCCCTAGGGCGCGCCCCCTACCTCGTGGGCCCCCTGGTAGCTCTCCGACGTCCATCTTCTCCTATATGAAGTCTTTCAATGAGAAAAAAAATAAAGGGGAACTTTTCAGGACGAGACTCCGCCGCCACGAGGCGGAACCAATCTAGAGCTCCGGCAGAGTTGTTCTGCCGGGGATACTTCCCTCCGGGAGGGGGAAATCATCACCATCGTCATCACCAACGCTCCTCTCATCGGGAGAGGGCAATCTCCATCAACATCTTCACCAGCACCATCTCATCTCCAAACCCTAGTTCATCTCTTGTATCCAATTCTTGTCTCAAAGTCCGGGATTGGTGCTAGTAGGTTGCTAGTAGTGTTGATTACTCCTTGTAGTTGATGCTAGTTGGTTTATTTGGTGGAAGATCATATGTTCAGATCCTATATGCATATTATTACCCCTCTAATTATGAACATGAATATGCTTTGTGAGTAATTACGTTTGTTCCTGAGGACAAGGGAGAAGTCTTGCTATTAGTAGTCATGTGAATTTGGTATTCGTTTGATATTTTGATAAGATGTATGTTGTCTAGCCTCTAGTGGTGTTATGTGAACGTCGACTACATAACACTTCACCATTATTTGGGCCTAGAGGAAGGCATTGGGAAGTAATAAGTAGATGATGGGTTGCTAGAGTGACAGAAGCTTAAACCCTAGTTTATGCGTTGCTTCGTAAGGGGCTGATTTGGATCCACATGTTTCATGCTATGGTTAGGTTTACCTTAATACTTTTGTTGTAGTTGCAGATGCTTGCAATAGAGGTTAATCATAAGTGGGATGCTTGTTCAAGTAAGAACATCACCCAAGCACTGGTCCACCCACATATCAAATTATCAAAATATCGAACGCGAATCATATGAACGTGATGAAAACTAGCTTGATGATATTCCCATGTGTCCTCGGGAGCGCTTTTCCTATTATAAGAGTTTGTTGTGGCTTGTCCTTTGCTACAAAAGGATTGGGCCACCTTGCTGCACTTTATTTACTTTTGTTACTTGTTGCTCGTTACAATTTATCATATCACAAAACTATCTGTTACCACTTATTTCAGTACTTGCAGAGAATACCTTGCTGAAAACCGCTTATCATTTCCTTCTGCTCCTCGTTGGGTTCGACACTCCCCCCCTTAGTGGGCTGGGCGCCTCCCCCCCTAGGGCCCATTGCGCCTAGGGTTTGGGGGAACCCTAAAGGGGGGGGCACCCCCCTTGCCTTGGGGGGCAAGGCAACCCCCCTGGCCGCCGCCCCCTCCTCAGATTGGATCTGAGGGGGCCGGGCCCCCTCTCCCTTGCCCCTATATATATGTGGGGGGTGGGAGGGCAGCCGGACCCAAGTTCTGGCACAACCCTTCCCCTCTCCCAAGTCCTCCTCTTCTCCTGCGGTGCTTGGCGAAGCCCTGCAGGATTGCCACGCTCCTCCTTCACCACCATGTCGTCGTGCTGCTGCTGGATGGAGTCTTCCCCAACCTCTCCTTCTCCCCTTGCTGGATCAAGGCATAGGAGACGTCACCGGGCTGCACGTGTGTTGAACGCGGAGGCGCCGTGGTTCGGCGCTTAGATCGGAATCAACCGCGATCTGAATCGCTACGAGTACGACTTCTTCATCCGCGTTCTTGCAACGCTTCCGCTTAGCGATCTACAAGGGTTGCTAGATTACTCCATAGTTTGATCTTGGTGATGCGTAGAAAATTTTAAATTTCTGCTACGATCCCCAACAAAATGTTGGGAGGCAAAACTATAAGCCCCTATCTTTCTCTGTGTCTGATTAAAACTCCATACCCATAAGTATTGCGTGAGTGTCAGGAATTGTGAAAGACTATATGATAGTTGAGTATGTGGACTTGCTGAAAAGCTCTTATATTGACTCTTTCCTATGTTATGATAAATTGCAATTGCTCCAATGACTGAGATTATAGGTTGTTAATTTTCAATGAAGTTTATGATTCATACTTGAAATTGCGATTGAATTGTTACTCTAGAATAAGAGATCATATGACAAGAATTATATAAGTTGTTGTCCTAAGAATGATCATGATGCCCTCATGTCCATATTTTATTTTTGACACCTCTATCTCTAAACATGTGAACATATTTTTCGATTTCGGCTTTCGCTTGAGGACAAGTGAGGTCTAAGCTTGGGGGAGTTGATACGTCCATTTTGCATCATGCTTTTATATCGATATTTGTTGCATTATGGGATGTTATTACACATTATGTCACAATACTTATGCCTATTCTCTCTTATTTTACAAGATTTACATAAAGAGGGAGAATGCCGGCAGGTGGGATTCTGGGCTGGAAAAGGAGCAAATATTAGAGACCTATGCTGCACAGCTCCAAAAGTCCTGAAACTTCACGGAAGTAATTTTTAGAATATATAAAAAATACTGAGCGCAAGAAGTTCACCAGGGGGCCACACCCTGCCCGCGAGGGTGGGGGCGCGCTCTACCCCCTGGGCGCGCCCCCTACCTCGTGGGCCCCCTGGTGGCCCTCCGATGACCATGTTCTGCTATATGGAGTCTTTCAATGAGGAAAAAAATCATAAGCCATCTTTCCAGACGAGACTCCGCCGCCATGAGGCGGAACCTTGGCGGAACCAATCTAGGGCTCTGGCGAAGCTGTTCTGCTGGGGAAACTTCCCTCCAGGAGGGGAAATCATCGCCATCGTCATCACCAACGCTCCTCTCATCGGGAGAGGGCAATCTCCATCAACATCTTCACCAGCACCATCTCCTCTCAAAACCCTAGTTCATCTCTTGTATCCAATTCTTGTCTCCAAGTCCGGGATTGGTACCTGTCGGTTGCTAGTAGTGTTAATTACTCTTTGTAGTTCATGCTATTTGGTTTATTTGGTGGAAGATCATATGTTCAGATCCTATATGCATATTAATACCCCTCTGATTATGAACATGAATATGCTTTGTGAGTAATTATGTTTGTTCCTGAGGACATGGGAGAAGTCTTGCTATTAGTAGTCATGTGAATTTGGAATTCGTTCGATATTTTGATGAGATGTATGTTGTCTCTCCTCTAGTGGTGTTATGTGAACGTCGACTACATGACACTTCACCATTATTTGGGCCTAGAGGAAGGCATTGGGAAGTAATAAGTAGATGATGGGTTGCTAGAGTGACAGAAGCTTAAACCCTAGTTTATGCGTTGCTTCGTAAGGGGCTGATTTGGATCCATATGTTTCATGCTATGGTTAGGTTTACCTTAATACTTTTGTTGTCATTGTGGATGCTTGAAATAGAGGTTAATCATAAGTGGGATTCTTGTCCAGGTAAGGACAGCACCCAAGCACCGGTCCACCCACATACCAAATTATCAAAGTACCGAACGCGAATCATATGATCGTGATGAAAACTAGCTTGACCATATTCCCGTGTGTCCTCGGGAGCGCTTTACATCATATAAGAGTTTGTCCAAGCTTGTCCTTTTCTACAAAAAGGATTGGGCCACCTTGCTGCACTTTATTTACTTTTGTTACTTGTTGCTCGGTACCAATTATCTTATCACAAAACTATCTGTTACCTATAATTTCAGTGCTTGCAGAGAATACCTTGCTGAAAACCACTTATCATTTCCTTCTGCTCCTCGTTGGGTTCGACACTCTTACTTATCGAAAGGACTACGATAGATCCCCTATACTTGTGGGTCATCAACTAACAAGGTTGATCAAGTCTTGTTAACGAACTCATTCCGAATAATATGGATCCGGAGAAATTTCGAATAACACTATGTTACCTCAATGGGGATATGCACATCCCCAATAATGAGAATATCATATTTCTTCTTGAGAGTAGGAAGAGGAAATTCAAAACCTCCAAATATAATTGATGGAATTTTTCCAATAGAGTTGATACTATGAACTTGAGGTTGTTTCCTTGGAAAGTGTACCGTATGCTCATTACCATTAACATGAAAAGTGACATTGCCTTTAGTGCAATCAATAACAGCCCCTGCAGTATTCAAAAAGGGTCTTCCAAGAATAATAGACATACTATCATCCTCGGGAATATCATGAATAACAAAGTCCGTTAAAATAGTAATGTTTGCAACTACAACAGGCACATCCTCACAAATACCGACAGGTATAGCAGTTGATTTATCAGCCATTTGCAAAGATATTTCAGTAGGTGTCAACTTATTCAAATCAAGTCTACGATATAAAAAGAGAGGCATAACACTAACACCGGCTCCAAGATCACATAAAGCAGTTTTAACATAATTTCTTTTAATGGAGCATGGTATAGTGGGTACTCCTGGATCTCCAAGTTTCTTTGGTATTCCACCCTTAAAAGTATAATTAGCAAGCATGGTGGAAATTTCAGCTTCCAGTATCTTTCTTTTATTTGTAATAATATCTTTCATGTACTTAGTATAAGGATTGGTTTTGAGCATATCAATTAATCGCATACGTAAAAAGATAGGTCTAATCGTTTCATCAAAGCGCTCAAAATCCTCATCCTCCTTTTTCTTGGATGGTTTAGGAGGAAAAGGCATGGGTTTCTGAACCCATGGTTCTCTTTCTTTACAATGTTTCCTAGCAACAAAGTGTTTTTTATCATAACGTTGATTCTTTGATTGTGGGTTATCAAGATCAACAGCAGGTTCAATTTCTATGTCATTGTCTTTACTAGGTTGAGCATCATCATGAACATTATTATTAACATTATCGTTAGTTTCAGGTTCATTACCAGATTGTGTTTCAACATCAGAAATAGAAATATCATTTGGATTCTCAGGTGTTTCAACAATAGGATCACTAGAAGCATGCAAAGTCCTATCATTTTTCGTTTTCTTCTTTTTAGAAGAACTAGGTGCATCTATATTATTTCTCTGAGAATCTTGCTCAATTCTTTTAAGATGGCCTTCAGGATACAAAGGTTCCTGAGTCATTCTACCACCTCTAGTCATAACTCTAACAGCATTATCATTATTCTTACTGTTCAATTCATTGAGCAAATCATTTTGAGCTTTAAGTACTTTTTCTACTTGAGTGGTAACCATAGAAGCATGTTTACTAATAAGTTAAATTCACCTTTAACATTAGCCATATAATCACCCAAGTGTCCAAGCATATTTGAATTGTATTTCAATTGTCTACCAAAATAAGCATTAAAATCTTCTTGCTTAGCCATAAATTTATCAAACTCATCAAGCATGGGCTAGCAAACTTAGTAAATGGGATTACAGCTTTATCATATCTATAGAGAGAATTTATCTTTACTACCTGTGTCGGGTTATCAAGACCATGAGTTTCTTCGATAGGTAAAGGATTTGGATTATATGTTTCTTCAACAGGCGGTAAATTAAGACCATGTATTTCTTCAATAGGAGGTAAATTCATAACATCTTCAGCTTTAATACCTTTTTCTTTCATAGACTTCTTTGCCTCTTGCATATCTTCAGGACTGAGAAATAGAATACCTCTCTTCTTCGGAGTTGGTTTAGGAATAGGCTCAGGAATTGGCTCCGAAGGTGTCCAATTATTTTCATTTGTCAACATATTATTCAATAGAATTTTAGCTTCATCCGGTGTTCTTTCCCTAAAAACAGAACCAGCACAACTATCTAGGTAATCTCTGGAGGCATCGGTTAATTAGTCCATTATAAAAGATATCAAGCATTTCATTTTTCTTAAGAGGGCGATCAGGCAAAGCATTAAGTAATTGGAGAAGCCTCCCCCAAGCTTGTGGGAGACTCTCTTCTTCAATTTGCACAAAATTGTATATATCCCTTAAAGCAGCTTGTTTCTTATGAGCAGGGAAATATTTAGCAGAGAAGTAATAAATCATATCCTGGGGACTACGCACACAACCAGGATCAAGAGAATTAAACCATATCTTAGCATCACCCTTTAATGAGAACGGAAATATTTTAAGGATATAAAAGTAGCGAGTTCTCTCATCTTTAGTAAATAGGGTAGCTATATCATTTAATTTAGTAAGATGTGCCACAAAAGTTTCAGATTCATAACCATGAAAAGGATCAGATTCAACAAAAGTAATTATATCAGGATCAACAGAGAATTCATAATCCTTATCAGTAACAAAGATAGGTAAAGTAGCCAAAGCAGGGTCAGGTTTCAATCTATCATTTAGAGATTTCTTACTCCATTTAGCTAATAATCTTTTAAGTTCAGTTCTATTTCTGCAAGCTAAAATAGCTAAAGAAGCATCTTGATCAAATACATAACCCTTAGGAATAGCAAGTGGTTCTTCATCATCACTTTCATCAGTATCATCAGATTCCATATTTTCAATTTCTCTAGCCCTAGCAAGTTGTTTATCAAGAAAATCACTAAGTGGCATAGTAGTATCATGCATAGAGGTAGCTTCATCATAAGTATCATGCATAGCGGAAGGGGCATTAAGGGAGTCCTGGATTAGGGGGTGTCCGGATGGCCGGACTATACCCTCGGCCGGACTCCTAGACTGTGAAGATACAAGATTGAAGACTTCGTCCCGTGTCCGGAAGGGACTTTCCTTGGCGTGGAAGGCAAGCTTGGCGATACGGATATGTAGATCTCCTACCATTGTAACCGACTCTGTGTAAACCCTAGCCCTCTCCATGTCTATATAAACCGAAGAGTTTTAGTCCGTAGGACGAAGAA
This sequence comes from Triticum urartu, assembly GCF_003073215.2. Classification (NCBI taxonomy): domain Eukaryota; kingdom Viridiplantae; phylum Streptophyta; class Magnoliopsida; order Poales; family Poaceae; genus Triticum; species Triticum urartu. The sequence goes on from NC_053025.1 coordinate 15,776,861, forward strand.
CAATCATACCATAGGCTAGCTTTTAGGGTTTAGCCTCTCTGATCTCATGGTAGATCTACTCTTGTACTACCCATATCATCAATATTAATCAAGCAGGACGTAGGATTTTACCTCCATCAAGAGGGCCCGAACTTGGGTAAAACATCGTGTCCCCTGCCTTCTGTTACCATCCAGCCTAGACGCACAGTTCGGGACCCCCTACCCGAGATCCGCCGGTTTTGACACCGACATTGGTGCTTTCATTGAGAGTTCCTCTATGTCATCACTTTTAGGCCTGATGGCTTCTCCGATCATCAACAGCAATGCGATCTAGGGTGAGACTTTTCTCCCCGGACATATCTTCGTATTCGGCGGCTTTGCACTACGGGCCAATTCGCTTGGTCATCTAGAGCAGATCGAAAGCTACGCCCCTGGCCATCAGGTCAGATTTGGAAGTTTGAACTACACGGCCGACATCTGCGGAGACTTGATCTTTGACGGATTCGAGCCACAGCCAAGCGCATCGCACTGTCACGATGGGCATGATTGAGCTCTGCCGCCGAACAGTGCCCTGGAGGCCGCACCTGTGTCCGCTCCGACCCCTAGCTCGGAGCCGATCACACCAACTGAGGATGGGTGTTTAGACACCGCCTCGGGGCTTCAATCTCTATGGCGATCGAGCCGAACACCAGCCCTATTCTTTACGAAGCCCGTAACTCCAAGGAGTCGGACTCCTCTCCAGACTCCGAGCCCTCCGCGCCCCGACCGATCGAACCCGATTGGGCGCCGATCATGGAGTTCACCGCCGCGGACATCTTTTAGCACTCGCCCTTCGACGATATTCTGAATTCACTAAAGTCTCTCTCTTTGTCAGGAGAGCCCTGGCCGGACTATGGTCGGCAAGGTTGGGATACGGATGATGAAGAAATTCGAAGCCCACCCACCACCCACTTCGTAGCCACTGTCGATGATTTAACCGACATGCTCGACTTCGACTCCGAAGACATCGACGGTATGGACGCCGATGCAGGAGACGATCAAGAACCAGCGCCTATAGGGCACTGGAAAGCCACCTCGTCGTATGATATATACATGGTGGACACCCGAAAAGAAGGCAATGGAGATGGAACAGCGGAGGATGACCCCTCCAAGAAGCAGCCTAAGCACCAGCATCAGCGGCGCCGCTCTAAATCCTGCCAAAACAAAAATAGTGATTCCGGCACGGGGGATAATAACACCCCAGACAGTGCCGAAGAAAACCACCTCCAGCAAGATTCAGCACAGGAGGATAGAGAAGCCAGCCCTCATGAGAGAGCGGCAGACAGAGAGGTCAAGGACGATAATTATATGCCTCCCTCCGAAGATGAGGCAAGCCTCGACGATGACGAATTTGTCCTGCCGGAGGATCCCGTCGAACAAGAGCGTTTCAAACGCAGGCTCAATGCCACGGCGAGCAGCCTCAATAAAAAACAGCAACAGCTTAGAGCTGATCAAGATTTGCTAGCCGACAAATGGACTGAAGTCCTTGCAGCCGAAGAGTATGAACTCGAACGCCCCTCCAAGAGCTACCCAAAGCGCAGGTTGCTACCCCAATTAGAGGAGGAAGCACCTAAACCTACATCACCAACGCATGATGCAGCCGACCGGCCACCCCGTGGCCGTGATAGAGAGGCCTCTCGGCCCTCCACTCAAGTTGCACCCCGGCGCCGCACAAAAACTACCAAGGCATGGGAAAATGCGCCAGACCTACGAGATATATTGGAGGACAAGGCAAGGCAAACAAGATCGATCTACGAATCACGTGGGCGCCCCACGGCACGAGAAGGTACTCGTCACGCCGGATACAGTAAATCCGGCCGGGCCGAACACAGTAGACAAAGCTCGTTTGAGCTGCGTCATGATGTAGCCCAATACAGAGGCGCCGCACACCCACGATGCTTCACAGATGAAGTAGTGGATCATCAAATCCCCGAGGGTTTCAAACCTGTGAACATCGAATCATACGATGGCACAATAGATCCTGCGGTATGGATCGAGGACTATCTCCTTCATATCCACATGGCGCGCGGTGATGACCTACACGCCATCAAATACCTCCCACTCAAGCTTAAAGGACCAGCCCGGCATTGGCTTAACAGCTTGCCAGCAGAATCAATTGGTTGTTGGGAGGACCTGGAAGCCGCATTCCTCGACAATTTCCACGGCACTTATGTGCGACCACCAGACGCCGATGACCTAAGCCACATAATTCAGCAACCAGAAGAATCGACCAGACAATTCTGGACACGGTTCCTAACCAAGAAAAATCAAATCGTCGACTGTCCGGACATAGAGGCCCTAGCAGCCTTCAAGCATAACATCCGCGACGAGTGGCTTGCACGGCATCTAGGACAGGAAAAGCCGAAATCTATGGCAGCCCTCACGACACTTATGACCCGCTTTTGCGCGGGAGAAGACAGCTGGCTAGCTCGCAACAATAACATGACCAAGAACCCTGGTAATTCTGATACCAAGGACAGCAGTGGCAGGTCGCGTCGCAACAAGCAAAAGCGCCGCATCAACGGCGACAATGCTGAGGATACGACAGTTAATGCCGCATTCAGAGGCTCTAAACTCGGTCAGCGGAAAAAGGCTTTCAAAAGAAATACTCCGGGCCCGTCCAGTTTGGACCGAATACTCGACCGCTCATGCCAGATACATGGCACCCCCGAAAAACCAGCCAATCACACCAATAGGGATTGTTGGGTGTTCAAGCAGGCAGGCAAGTTAAATGCCAAAAGCAGAGACAAGGGGCTGGATAGCGATGACGAGGGGGAGCCCCGGCCGCCGAACAACAGTGGACAGAAAGGTTTTCCCCCACAAGTGCGGACGGTGAACATGATATACGCAACCCACGTCCCCAAGAGGGAGCGGAAGCGTGCGCTAAGGGACGTATACGCGATGGAGCCAGTCGCCCCAAAGTTCAACCCATGGTCTTCCTGCCCGATCACTTTTGATCGAAGGGACCACCCCACTAGCATCCGTCATGGAGGATTCACCGCATTGGTTCTAGACCCAATTATTGACGGATTTCACCTCACTAGAGTCCTTATGGACGGCGGCAGCAGCCTGAACCTGCTTTATCCGGATACAGTGCGGAAAATGGGCATCGATCCCTCGAGGATTAAACCCACCAAAACGACCTTTAAAGGCGTCATACCAGGTGTAGAGGCCAACTGTACAGGCTCAGTTACACTTGAAGTGGTCTTCGGATCTCCGGATAATTTCCAAAGCGAGGAGTTAATCTTCGACATAGTCCCGTTCCACAGTGGCTATGACGCACTGCTCGGGCGAACCACATTTGCCAAGTTCAATGCGGTGCCGCACTACGCATACCTCAAGCTCAAGATGCCAGGCCCTCGAGGCGTCATCACGGTCAATGGAAACACTGAACGCTCTCTCCGAACGGAGGAGCATACGGCGGCTATCGCAGTGGAAGTACAAAGCAGCCTCTCAAGGCAATTCTCTAGTCCGGCCATTAACCGTTCGGACACCGTCAAGTGCGCCCGGAGTAACCTACACCAAGACCGCCCGGCACGTTCAAAGCAAGCGTAGCAATGCGGCCCCAACCCCATCCCTCGCGAACTTGCGAAACCAATGCTACGCGTACATAACTACGCTCTGGAAATACCATGGGCACAGGGGGAGGGGCACCATCACGACACGCCCAAAACGCGGCTTAAACCGCACTAGGGGCTGCCGATTTCTTAATTTTCTCTTATTTTCAGGACTCCATTCTTCGGAAGGATTTTCCGGCAGTACAATTGCCGCACAAACGATACAACCAGGGAAGCAGAAAGCTACGCCACACTACGGAACTCTAAGGTGGTCTCTATAACGAGCAGTATACCTGTTTCACATAACATTCCGCAGCTCGCCCCTGGAAAGGACATATTTGATAGTCCCATCTTTTGCTTATCGCACTATTTGTATCGTTCTGCTTTGATCGTAGCTTTTTTAAATAAGCAATGCATAGCTTCTGTCTGTTATTGCATTACCTATTTTTTACGAATATATGTTCATTAATGACATGTTGCACCCGTACACTTTGGTACAGCCAATACGCTAGGGGCTTAAGTACCCCACAACATGGTGTGAGAAGTCTGAACACTTTCACAAGTGCGGCACCCCGAACTTATAGCATTATATGCATCGGCTCCGAATCATGTCTTGGGTCAATAGTTCGGTTTGCCCGGCTCCTATGTTTTGGTACCTTACGTTCCGTCATATCGGCTAAGGTAGCACTAGGAGAACTACTGTGATTGTGCCCCAGTTGAGATGGGCTAAGCACCTCAGTAGAGAAAGCTAAAACTGACCGTCATGATGAGGCGAGAGCTGGTCGCTGTTCGAGAGGTTTTCGAGTCCCTAAAGACTTATGCCGCTTAGAGCGAGGAGTCGGCTTTGTCCGGCCTAGGCGTGGATAGCGCCCCGAACTCGGTCTTCCGAACACTAGGGGCTTCGCCGAAATTTAAAATTATAGAATTCTATGGCTAAGTGAGAGTGTTCAAGCATTATAGTCCGATTGCCTTGTTCGTTGTGTTGAGCGCCTCCCTCGAAGGACCCAAGAATGGGAAAAAGAGCGCTCATGTTTATCCCGAACACCCCAGCACTCGTGCCATGGGGGCAGAAGCCGACGACTCGCCATCTCTCAAATTTGATAAACGGCCACACAGAAGGTAATATTTTAAATTCAAAAAGCATTGCTTGGCGCACATGAACAAGTTTTCAGCGCACAGGACAAAACGAGCGAGTTCACTGAAAAATTACATCCATGGAACATTCATCCGCCACAAGGCGGGCACCCTTCAGAACGCCCTCATAATACATCTCGGGCTTGCGATGCTCCTTGCCCGGCGGTGGCCCGTCCTTCACAAGCTTCTCAGCATCCAGCTTGCCCCAGTGCACCTTCGCACGGGCAAGCGCCCTACGGGCACCCTCGATGCATACGGAGCGCTTGATGACTTCGAGCCTTGGACAGGCCTCCACCAGCCGCCTCACCAGCCCGAAGTAGCTCCTAGGCATGGCCTCTCCAGGCCACAGCCGGACTACGAGGCCCTTCATGGCCTGTTCGGCCACCTTATGGAGCTCGACCAGCTGTTTCAGCTGGTCGCTTAAGGGCATCGGGTGTTCGGCCTCAGCATACTGAGAGCAGAACACCTTCTCCATCGAGCTTCCCTCCTCGGCTCGGTAGAAGGCGGCGGCATCCGACACGCTACGGGGCAAGTCTGCAAATGCTCCTGGAGAGCTCTGGATTCGGGTAAGTGACAAGTGATTCACTTTTACGTGCTTGCTTTGCATAAAGAATGCCTTACCCGCCGCTATCTTTTTTATTGCCTCAACCTCCTGGAGGGCCTTCTGGGCTTCGGCCTTGGCAGACTTGGCATCTTCAATGGCCTCCGCGAGCTCAGACTCTCGCATCTTCGAGTCAAGCCCCAAACTCTCATGTTTTTTCATGAGAGCCTGGAGCTCTTGCCGCACCTCGCCAACCTGCATCTCATGCTTCTCCCGCTTGGTGCGCTCCGTGGCCTCCCTCTTTTCGGCCTTGGATAGCGCTTGCTTAAGGGTCTCCACCTTAGTTGTGGCCCCTACAATAGCCGCGTTAATCCTGTCACTTTTTGCAATTGCACCTTTCACATATTTTAATAAGGTATTTCCTACCTTCCTTCTCCTTGAGCTGCTGCTTGGCTAGGCCGAGCTCTTGCTCGGACCGCTCGAGGTTCTGCTTCAGCGTATCCACCTCTGCAGTCAGTGCGGCGGAGGCCAGCAGCGAAGCCTGCATACGCATACTGACTTGATTATGTTAGACTCCTGCGATTATTAGATCCTCTATTCGGCTTTTCTTTCTGAACGCTGAACAGAGCATCAGGGGCTACTGACTATGCGGTAATATTTTTACATATTCTTTACTTACCTCAAAGCCTGTTAGAAGGCTGGCATAGGCTTCAATCAGTCCGCTCTTGGTGGACCGAACCTTCTGGATCACCACACTCATAATAGTGCGGTGCTCCTCGTCGATGGAGGCGCCGTTAAGCGTCTCCAGCAAATTGTCCGGTGCCTCCGGTTGGACGGAGGTCACTGGCTCGGTAGGCTTGCTCCTCTTGGAAGGAGGCTGCCTACCGGAGTCCGGAACCGTTGAGGGTTCCGGCGCGGTGTCCGGCTCAAGGCCGGACTTGGAGCCCTTGGGGGTTCTATCCCCTTTACGCCTGGAGTCCGGGAGGTTGCCTTGTGGCGCCTCCAGGACCACCTCCTCCTGGCTTGGAACCTGTTGGGACGCCACCTCGGCGCCGTCCGTAGGGTGGGGGAGGAAGCCATCGGAAGCGAATTCACATCCAACGTGTCCAGGGAGCTGCTCGACGACTCGTCGAGCCTGGCCTTGGGCGGACTGCACAATCATGTTTGACGTAAGGAAAAGTTGTGCAATAGGGGAATACTATGAATCACTCTGGTATCCGGATACTTACGATTTCGCCAGGGGCTTGGCCCTATGCGGCCACTCCTCTTCGCCGTTGTCGGCGTTGGTGGAGTAGTCCGGAGGAGGGGTCTTCCCCCTCTTGGACCCTTCGGCCTCCCCGGTTGGGGTGGCCTTCCTTTTCTTCCCTCCCCCCGCTAGGGGGGGAGGTCTCCTCTTCCTCCTCCTCGTCTTCATGGGAGGAGCGCGCCTTGGAGTCGTCGGATGGTGAATCCGACACCTCCTGGCGCCGGGCACTCTTTCGAGTCCCCGTGGCCTTCTTCCTAGCCTTCTTCTCCGGCACCACATAAGGTGCCAGAACCAGCAGCTTCGCCAAGCGAGCGTCCGCTGGGCCTTCGGGCAAAGGAGCCGGACAGTTGATCTGTCCGGACGTCTCCTGCCAATCCTGTCAAAGGTAAGGGAACTTAGATCCCGCATGGAGTCAAACTATGAAAAACTAATACCCTGTAAAAGGTGAAAACAGCTTACCTCACGAGCGTGACACTGCGTGCTGAATCCGCGATCCTCGGTAGCGGATGCGGGGGCCTCGGCGCCCTTGAAAAGCACCTTCCAGGCATCTTCGTACGTCGTGTCGAAGAGCCTGCTCAGAGTTTGGTGATGCGCCGGGTCGAACTCCCACAGGTTGAAAGCCCGTTGTTGACACGGGAGGATCCGACGGATGAGCATAACCTGGACTACGTTGACAAGTTTGAGATTCCTGTCCACCAGGGTTTGGACGCATGTTTGGAGTCCGGTCAGCTCTCCTTTTTTACCCCACGACAGGCCCGTCTCTTTCCAGGAGGCGAGCCGCGTAGGAGGTTCGGATCGGAACTCGGGGGCTGCGACCCATTCAGGGTCGCGCGGCTCAGTGATGTAAAACCACCCCGACTGCCACCCCTTTAGGGACTCCACGAAGGAGCCCTCGAACCATAGGATGTTGGGCATCTTGCCCACCATGGCGCCTCCGCACTCCGCTTGGGTGCCGCGCACCATCTTCGGCTTGACATTGAGAGTCTTGAGCCATAGGCCGAAATGGGGGCGGATGCGGAAGAAAACCTCGCACACGACGATAAACACCGAGATGTTGAGGACAAAATTCGGGGCCAGATCGTGGAAATCCAGGCCATAGTAGAACATGAGCCCCGGACGAATGGGTGGAGAGGAAGCCCAGTCCATGGAGAAAATGGGGGAGGAACACCACCCTCTCATGGGGCCTAGGGGTGGGGATGAGCTGCCCCTATTCGGGAAGCCGGTGCGCAATGTCGTTAGACAAGTATCCAGCCTTCCTCAGTCTTTTGATGTGTCCCTCCGTGACGGAGGAGACCATCCACTTGCCTCCTGCTCCGGACATGGCTGGAGAAGGTTGAGGTGGGGTGTGCGGACTTGGGCGCTGGAGCTCGAGTGCGCGGAAATGGATAGGCAAAGGAGGAAGAAGGCGTGGATGAAAAGGTGGATCCTTATCCCCTTATATGGGCGGACGCGACTATGCGCCCCCACCAGCCTGGTAAAACTCGCTTATCTCCCAAGCGCCATAGTCAATGGCGCGGTTGGGTTACCCACGCCCGTATTGATGAGAATCCCAGAATAAGGGGACACGATCTCTTCTTTAACAAGACGTGCCAAGGAATCTGCCTCGCTAAACGTGCTAAGGTAGAACAATAAAACGATTTGAATAAAGACTTGGCCGTGGTGTGATGTCACGCTACGGAATACGTCAGCAGATTAGATTTGTGTAAAAATTATTCTCTCTATGGCAATATGTGGAAACTTATTTTGCAGAGCCGGACACTACCTTTGTGTTCAAAATCTTCTATGAAGTACTTGGAGGAGGAATCCGCCTTGCAATGCTGAAGACAATCTGCGCACCGGACTCGTCGTCATTGAAGCCTGGTTCAGGGGCTACTGAGGGAGTCCTAGATTAGGGGGTGTCCGGATGGCCGGACTATACCCTCGGCCGGACTCCTGGACTATGAAGATACAAGATTGAAGACTTCGTCCCATGTCCGGAAGAGACTTTCCTTGGCGTGGAAGGCAAGCTTGGCGATACGGATATGTAGATCTCCTACCATTATAACCGACTCTGTGTAAACCCTAGCCCTCTCCGCGTCTATATAAACCGGCGAGTTTTAGTCCGTAGGACAAAGAACAATCATACCATAGGCTAGCTTTTAGGGTTTAGCCTCTCTCATCTCGTGGTATATCTACTCTTGTACTACCCATATCATCAATATTAATCAAGCAGGACGTAGGGTTTTACCTCCATCAAGAGGGCCTGAACCTGGGTAAAACATCGTGTCCCCTGCCTCCTGTTACCATCCGGCCTAGATGCACAGTTTGGGACCCCTTACCCGAGATCCGCCGGTTTTGACACCGACAGGCATCATCAATAACATGCGACATATCAGAACGAATAGCAGAAGCAGGTGTAGGTGTCGCAAACTTAGAAGGTGAATCAAGTGCAGAGCTAGATGACAGTTCCTTACCTCCCCCTCGTAGTTGAGGGATAGATCTTGATTTTTGGATCTCTCAAGTTCTTCATAATGATATGCAGATATATATATATATATCCCAAATGACTCAACGAATAGAGCTATGCTCCCCGGCAACAGCGCCAGAAAATAGTCTTGATAACCCACAAGTGTAGGGGGTCGCAACAGTTTTCGAGGGTAAAGTATTCAACCCAAATTTATTGATTCGACACAGGGGGAGCCAAAGAATACTCTCAAGTATTAGCAGCTGAGTTGTCAATTCAACCATACCTGGAAACTTAATATCTGCACCAAAGTGTTTAGTAGAAAAGTAATATGATAGTAGTGGTAATGGTAACAAAAGGTAACGGTAGTAAAAGCAATGTTTTTGGTATTTTGTAGTGATGATAGCAATAGCAACGCAAAAGTAAATAAGCGAAGAACAATATATGGAAAGCTCGTAGGCAATGGATCAGCGATGGAGAATTATGCCGGATGCGGTTCATCATGTAACAGTCATAACCTAGGGTGACACAGAACTAGCTCCAGTTCATTGATATAATGTAGGCATGTATTCCGAACATAGTAATACGTGCTTATGGAAAAGAACTTGCATGACATCTTTTGTCCTACCCTCCTGTGGCAGCAGGGTCCTTACGGAAACTAAGGGATATTAAGGCCTCCTTTTAATAGAGAACCGGAACAAAGCATTAACACATAGTGAATACATGAACTCCTAAAACTACGGTCATCACCGGTAAGTATCCCGATTATTGTCACTTCGGAGTTAACGGATCATAACACATAATAGGTGACTATAGACTTGCAAGATAGGATCAAGAACACTCATATATTGATGAAAACATAATAGGTTAAGATCTGAAATCATGGCACTCGGGCCCTAGTGACAAGCATTAAGCATAGCAAAGTCATAGCAACATCAATCTCAGAACATAGTGGACACTAGGGATCAAACCCTAACAAAACTAACTCGATTACATGATAAATCCCATCCAACCCATCACCGTCCAGCAAGCCTACGATGGAATTACTCACGCACGGCGGTGAGCATCATGAAATTGGTGATGGAGAATGGTTGATGATGACTGAGGGAGTCCTGGATTAGGGGGTCTTCGGATAGCCGTACTATATCCTTTGGTCGGACTGTTGGACTATGAAGATACAAGATTGAAGACTTCGTCTCGTGTCCGGATGGGACTCTACTTGGCGTGGAAGGCAAGCTAGGTAGTACGGATATGGATATCTCCTCCTTTGTAACCGACCTTGTGTAACCCTAACCCTCTCCGGTGTCTATATAAACCGGAGGGTTTTAGTCCGTAGGACATAACAAAAAACATACAATCATACCATAGGCTAGCTTCTAGGGTTTAGCCTCTCCGATCTCGTGGTAGATCAACTCTTGTAATACCTATATCATCAAGAATAAAAACGTAGGGTTTTACCTCCATCAAGAGGGCCCGAACCTGGGTAAAACATCGTGTTCCCTGCCTCCTGTTACCATCCGCCTTAGACGCACAGTTCGGGACCCCCTACCCGAGATCCGCCGGTTTTGACACCGACATTAGTGCTTTCATTGAGAGTTCCTCTGTGTCGTCGCCGTTAGGCTTGATGGCTCCTACTATCATCGATAGCGATGCAGTCCAGGGTGAGACTTTTCTCCCCGGACAGATCTTTGTGTTTGGCGGCTTCGCACTGCGGGCCAACTCGCTTGGCCATCTGGAGCAGATCGAAAGTTACGCCCCTGGCCACCAGGTCAGGTTTGGAAGCTTAAACTACACGGCCGATATCCGCGGAGACTTGATCTTCGACGGATTCGAGCGCTGCCTTGTGCATCACGCGGTCATGATGAGTACGATCTAGCTCTGCCATCGGACAGTGTTCGAGAAATCACACCGGCAGCCGCTCCGACCCTTAATTCGGAGCCAGTTGCGCCTCCCATGGACGGGTGGATAGACCCCGCCACAGAGGCCGCATCCCCAACGGTGATCGAGCCGAATATCGATCTTACCCTTCGCGAGAGCTGTGTTGTTGAACTGTCGGATACTTCTCCGGCCACGGACTCCGAACCGCCTGTGCCCGTTCCTATCGAATCCGGTTGGGCGCCTATCATGGAGTTTACCTCCGCGGATATCTTTCAGCACTCGCCCTTCGGCGACATACTGAATTCATTAAAGTCTCTCTCCTTATCAGGAGAGTCCTGGCCGAAATATGTCCGGCAGGATTGGGATGCGGATGACGAAGAAATTCGCCGCCCACCCACCACCCATTTAGTAGCCACTGTCGATGACTTAACCGACATGCTCGAGTCCGACTCCGAAGACATCCACGGTATGGACGATGATGCAGGAGACGAACAGGAACCACTGCCCATAGGGCACTGGACGCCCACTTCATCACATGACGTATACATGGTGGACACGCCAAAAGAAGACGACGACGAGGAACAGAAGGACGCAATGAAGGGTTGTCCCCTCGAGAAGCAGTCAAAGCGGCGGCGTAAGCGCCGCTCCAAATCCCGCCTCGGCAGAAACAACGATCATATAGACCCAGCGTTAGAGCAGAGTGAACGATCGCCGGACCACGGCAACACGGAGAATCAAACCGAACAACCCGACTCTATCAAAGATAATAGTCCGGATGACATCACACCGGACAGACACCCGGAGCAACAGAATGCCCATCAAAGTCTCGTTGCCACCGCGAGGAGTCTAAAAAAGCAGAAGCAAAGGCTCAAGGCTGCGCAAGACACACTCAGAATCAGATGGAGTAAAGTGCTCAACACGGCAGCGAAGTACGGCGGTAATCACCCCACCAAGAGCTACCCGAAGCGGAAGTTGCTACCTGAATTCGATGAGGAGGCCTTAGATCCCCCGCAACCAAAAACTAAAACGGCCATCTGGCCGGATAGACGACCTCACGGCCAACATAAAGCGGCAAACAACGTCGCACATAAGCCAATACGCGATCCACGCAAGGGCTCGCATCAAAAGGATGGCACAACAAAATCCATCTATGGACCACGCAAGCATGGTCCAGCATACGATGCAACACAACAAACATCCGAACAACGCGGTACACCCAGATACAAGGGTGCCGCACACCCCCTATGTTTCACTGATGAGGTGCTGGACCATGAATTTCTAGAGGGATTCAAACCCGTAAACATAGAGGCATACGACGGAACAACAGACCCTGGGGTCTGAATTGAGGACTATATCCTCCGTATCCATATGGCTCGAGGAGATGATCTCCACGCCATTAAGTATTTACCCCTCAAACTCAAAGGGCCAGCTCGCCACTGGCTTAAAAGCCTCCTCGAAAGCTCCATTGGAAGCTGGGAAGAGCTCGAAGACGCTTTTTGGGCAAATTTTCAAGGGACTTATGTTCGACCTCCGGACGCGGACGATTTGAGTCATATAACTCAACAACCCGGAGAGTCAGCCCGAAAGCTTTGGAACATATTTCTTACTAAAAAGAATCAAATAGTCGACTGTCCGGATGCCGAAGCCTTGGCAGCTTTTAAGTATAGCGTCCGCGACGAATGGCTTGCCAAACACCTCGGCCAAGAAAAGCCGAGAACAATGGTAGCATTAACAAGCCTCATGACCCGCTTTTGTGCGGGTGAGGACAGTTGGCTAGCCAGATGCAGCACCAGCGACCCAAGTACATCCGAAGTTAGAGATGGAAATGGGAAATCACGACTCAGCAAAAATAATACGCGCCGGAATAAGGAAGACAACCCAAAGAGCACTGCAGTAAACGCCAGATTCAGAAGCTCTCGGCCAGGTCAGCAAAAGCCGCCCTCTAAAGGCAGCAGAGACGAACTGTCCAGCTTAAACAAAATTCTGGACCAAATATGTCAGATCCATAGCACCCCTGGTAAACCCGCTAACCATACCCACAGAGAATGTTGGGTCTTCAAGCAGTCCGGCAAGCTCAACACCATACACAGGGGGGAGGATATACCAAGCGAAGACGAGGATGAGCCTCCCAAGAAAAACACTGGGGAACAAAAGAAATTTCCACCAGAAGTCAAAACAGTGAACGTGTTACACGTGACCAAGGGGAGAAACAAAGCGGTACTCCCAGAGAAATATGCCCAAGTGCCTATCACCGCGGAGTCCTGCCACTGGTCGTCTCAACCGATCACTTTCGACCATCGGGATTACTCAGCAAGTATCCGGCATGCAGGATGGGCTGCCTTGGTATTAGACCCAATAATTGACAGATACCATTTCACATGAGTCATGATGGACGGTGGCAGCAGTCTAAACCTGATATATAAGGACACAATCCGCAAAATGGGGATAGACCCAACGAAAATTTGCCACATCAATACTACCCTTAAAGGAGTAACGCCAGGCCCAGGGGCTCATTGCACGGGCTCCCTGCTATTAGAGGTTATATTCGGCTTCCCCGATAACTTCCGTAGCGAAAATTTAACATTCCACATTGCTCCGTTCCAAAGTGGCTATCAAGCACTACTTGGACGCGAAGCTTTCGCTCGCTTTAATGCAATACCGCATTATGCTTCCCTTACGCTTAAGATCCCGGTCCACATGGCATCATTACAGTGAATGGAAATATTAAGCGATCCTTGCACGCCGAAGAGAGTGCGACTGCCTTGGCAGCCGCACACTAAAAACGGCCTCACCAGCTAAAGCATTTGATAGGTCGTCAAGACCACGGACACGGTTAGACGAGTCTGGCGCAGCTATATGTAACTCACACAGGTTTGATAAGCCACACCCCTATTACAAATACAAGGGGCTCAACGCGCGTAGACAAGTGGCAATTTTTACTCATCTTGAATTATACATGGTTTCTTTAAACCTACCTATTTGCATGACAACTTTTCACCTAAGTGTCTCTCTTTTACAAATGACCATCGTGCTACACCTGTCCAGGATACGGCACAACGGAGACACGGGCGCAGACGTGCAGCAGGGACCCGTTCCAAGGATTCTTTTTAGATTAAGACCCTGCAAAAACCTTTTTTACTGTCTCTTGTTGATACACATCCCTCGGATTCTCAGTACAATTGAGAAGGATGCTGGCGTCTTGCATGTGGCCACGTCAGAATAATGCACGTTCCTGGACACCAGGGGATTCTTACAAAGGGCACTGTTTAGGCCCGGTTTATACCATAAAAGACCGAATACCTTAGGGAGTGTTCGGCATCGCGAGTTTGGCCTTATATGCATCAGCTCCGAATCATGTCTTTGGTCAAATGTTGGGTTTTCCTGGCTCCTGTGTTTTGCTGCCTTACGTTCCCCTCTATCGGCTAAGGCGGCACCAGGAGAACTGCTGCGATTGTGACCTGGTTCATCCGGACGAGCACCTCAGTAGAGAAAGCCGAAAACTAACTGTCATGATATAGCGCGAGACTGGTCAACCACTCGATGACCTATTGGAATGTTAGAATTCCTCCGCTTTAACGAAGGGCCGTTTCCCGGCCAGGCATGTATGCACCCCGAATTCGGATGAGTGCGGAGCCACCAAGGGCTATATAGTAGCCCCACTGTCAAACTCCTATGGGTAAGTGAAAGTGTTAAAGCATTATAGTTCGGTTGCCTAGTTCGTTGCGCCATCACCTCCTTATTAGGACCAAGACATTGGATTAAGTGTTAATACGCGTCTTCTGCGAACACCCCCGCATTATATGCGTGGGGGCTGAAGCCGACGACTGCAATCTTTCAGGTTATACACATGTATACATAAACGGCCGCACAGGAGGCATCATATTACTTTCGGGCAAAAGTATAAATAGAGCCTTAATAAATTTCATAAAAACATTGTGTTTACAATGGGAATACATGTCACTCAAACATAATATTCTTCGAGCACTGGGCCTCTATCAAATGAGCGCCCTCGAGAACTTCTTCGAAATAGTGCTCGGCAGCCACTCGGCCTATGGCCGAACCCTGCGCCGTAACAGTGGTAGCATCCATCTCCGCCCAGTATGCTTTGACACGGGCAAGGGCCATCCACGAGCCCTCTATACACGCCGACCTCTTCATCGCATTGATGCGCGGCACCGCTCCAAGGAACTGTTGCACTAAGCTGAAATAGTTGTTCAGCTTCGGTTTTTCCGGCCACAGATGATCTACGACGGACCTCATGGCGAGTCCGGACAATCTATTGAGTTCGGCCCATTCGGCTAGCCGATCAGTCAAGGGAAGTGGACGCTTTGAAACATTAAATTGCGACCAGAATAGCTTGTCCACTTCATGATCTTTCTGATCTCGGAAGTATTCGGCCGCATCGACAGCACTCGCCATCAAATCCAGATATGCATCTGCCGAACTCCACAGCCGATCCAGAGGGGCATACCGCGGATCTCCGAACTTCCTCCGCAGCAAAAAGGGCTTCCCAGCCACAATATCACCAACTTCACGCAACTCTTCCTTCTTTGCCCTCATGGCAGAGCGGGTGTCTTTGGCCGCCATCGTGGCCTTTTCGAGGTCCGTCGCCTTCGCTTGGTTTTCTTCTTCAAGGAACCGGCAACGATCGGCAATGTCTTTTAACTTTACAGCCATCTTGGCCATCTTTTTTTTGCTCTCGCAATGCGCGGCCTTCTCGGCTCTTAACTCTTCGGCCGCCTTTAAAACGGCCACATTACTAATCCTTTTTTGTTCGTTGGCTCGGGAAAGTTCCGCCCGAAGGGTCTCCACGGCGGCAGCTCCATCTGCAGTCACAACATATTAAAGATACTGGCATCATGCTGCTCTTACTATGTGACGTTGACCGGAAAAACATTACTTACCCTGTGCCTCATCAAGCCGCTTGTTAACAAGCTCGATGTCGGCATCTGCCGCATCCAGTTGCCGCTTTAGTTCAGCAAACTCATTAGTCCAGCCAGCCACCAGAGCTCCCATCACCTGCACATAAAGCGGTATGATTATTACCAGGGACTACGATCCTCTGTTCGCCGCCATTCTCGACGACGACCACAGTCTCAGGGGCTACTATCTACACAGGGCACACCTAAAAATGTGCGATACTATCAAAAAGTATATCATTTCACGTACCTCAAAGCTCGTCAGTAGACTCATAAAGGCTCCATGCAATCCGCTTTCAGCGGACGAAATTCTTTCCATCACTGTACCCATCAACGTACGGTGTTCTTCTGAGATGGCCGCTCGCTC
Source organism: Triticum urartu (assembly GCF_003073215.2). Lineage (NCBI taxonomy): Eukaryota > Viridiplantae > Streptophyta > Magnoliopsida > Poales > Poaceae > Triticum > Triticum urartu. The sequence goes on from NC_053025.1 coordinate 15,792,964, forward strand.
CAACAGCTCCCTCAGTAAGTCCGACCGCATACGAGACGGTGCCGGACTCTTTTGTTTGCTCTCTTCAAGAGCCGGACGCTGGGGACTTTGGTTGACTATAGGATTATCTTCTGGCCTCACCGGATCCGGAGAGGCCCTCCGTGACGACACTTCAAGGTCGCCCACTTCTTGAGCGGGGGAGTCCGGGGGAGGCGTTTCATCATCTCCTGAAGAAGATCCCCTGAAGACGAGCTCTGCTGGGAAGGGCTAAGATCCGAACTGCAAGATAAACGCTTCTGTTATTTTCCTCAGAGGTAAGGTAGTATATCTCCACTATTAAAGTACTTTTTGATTACTTACATCTCGTTGGAGGGCTGATCCTCGCGCGGACTTTGTGCGGCAAAAGCACCCTCCAAGGCAGGACCCTCTAGTGGAGACTTCTTCTCCCGTTTGGAAGCCTCGGTTTCCGGATCTTCAGAGGCAGTCCTCTTCCTTCCCCAAAGCGAGAGAAGGTCGGATTCTTCTCCTTGGTTATCCTCCTTCACGGAGGTGCTCATTCCCTCGGTTGGAATTGGTAGCGATGGGGGCCCGCTTTCGACCTCATTATTCCCCCCTTTATCTTCCTTTGAGGGCTCCGGGCAAGGTGCTAGCTCGAGCATCTTTTCCAGTACCGGATTCTCCAAACCCTCAGGAAGGGGGGCCGAACACCGAATCATCTTCGCCTTTGTTAGCCGGTCCTGGTCAAAGAGCGATTTCTCAGAATGACGTCATGGTAAATAAAAGACAGTGTGTTCGGCTAAAGGATTACTTACTTGGTCGGCGATACGGTTGCTGTTCAGGCCCACGTCCTCGGTAGTATCCGGACACTCTATTTGGGGTCCAAACAATGATTTGTACATCTCCTCGTGCGTTAGGCCGAGGAAATTCTGAATAGTGCGTGGCCCTTCTGGGTTGAAATCCCACATGCGGAGGGGCCGACGTTTGCAAGGCTGGACTCGACGAACCAGCATGACTTGCGCCACCGTAACCAGACTGAAATCTCCTTCGAAGAGATCACGAATGCGGCTCTGTAGTATAGGCACGTCCTTGGCTGGACCCCAGCTCAGTCCTCTGCTAATCCATGACATCAGTTGTGGTGGAAGGCCCGAGCGGAAAGCAGGGGCAGCCACCCACTTGGCACTTCTGGGAGCTGTAATGTAAAACCACTCCTATTGCCATAATCCGGACACCTCTGGAAAGGAACCTTTGGGCCACGGAGCTCCTGCTATCTTTCTTATTAATGCGCCTCCGCACGCTGCATACTGCCCCTCGACCATCTTCAGCTTCACGTCAAAGGTCTTGAGGCACAGGCCGAAGTGAGGGGTAATGCGGAGGAAGGCCTCACACACGACAATGAATGTCGAGATGTGGAGAAAGGATTCCGGGGCTAGATCGTGGAAATCTAGCCCGTAAATAGAACATCAAACCCCTAACAAAGGGATCCAGGGTGAGGCCTAGGCCTCGGAGGAAGTGGGGAGATGAACACAACGTTCTCGTTGGGTTCGGGAGTAGGGACGACCTGCCCTCGGGCAGGCAGCCGATGCGAAACCTTAGCGGTCAGGTATCTGGCCTCCCTCAACTTCTTGATATCCTCTTCCATAACGGAGGAGGGCATCCACCGGCCTTGAAGGCTAGATCCGGACATGATTGAAGGTCCGAAGCACCTGACCTGGTTTGGGTGTTAGAACTCGAGGCGGGGGAAGGATTCGATTGAGCACGGGAGGAAAAAAAGTAAAAGCCTTGTCCCTTTATAAAGAGGGTGAATATCAAGCGTCCTCTCCATAGCCGTTTGGGACTTGCCTATAATCTAGGAGTCCTAGACACGGTTGGGTTACCCATGACCGTATTGATGAGAATCCCGTAATTAGGGGAACACGATCTCTGCTTTGACAAGACATGTCAAGAAACCGCCTCGCGTTATGTGTGGAGCTGGTTGAAGAAAAACGGTTCGAATAATCACCGAACCATGGCATGATGTCATGTTGCCAAAATGTGTCAGCAGATTAAGATTTGTGGAAATATTATTCTCTCTATGGTGGAATGTGGAACTTATTTTGCAGGGTCGGACACTATCCTTGTATTCAAATTCTTCCGTGGTGTATTCGGAGGAGGAACCCGCCTTGCAATGCCGAAGACAATACTGCGCGCCGGACTCATCGTCATTGAAGCCTGGTTCAGGGGCTACTGAGGGAGTCCTGGATTAGGGGGTCTCCGGACAGCCGGACTGTTGGACTGTGAAGATACAAGATTGAAGACTTCGTCTCGTGTCAGGATGAGACTCTACTTGGCGTGGAACGCAAGCTAGGTAGTGCGGATATAGATATCTCCTCCTTTGTAACCGACCTTGTGTAACCCTAACCCTCTCCAGTGTCTATATAAACCGAAGGGTTTTAGTCCGTAGGACATAACAAAAAACATACAATCATACCATAGGCTAGCTTCTAGGGTTTAGCCTCTCCGATCTCGTGGTAGATCAACTCTTGTAATACCTATATCATCAAGAATAAATCAATCAGGACGTAGGGTTTTACCTCCATCAAGAGGGCCCGAACCTGGGTAAAACATCATGTTCCCTGCCTCCTATTACCATCCGCCTTAGACGCACAGTTCGGGACCCCCTACCTGTTGGAAATATGCCCTAGAGGCAATAATAAATTGATTATTATTATATTTCCTTGTTCATGATAATCGTTTATTATCCATGCTAGAATTGTATTGATAGGAAACTCAGATACATGTGTGGATACATAGACAACACCATGTCCCTAGTAAGCCTCTAGTTGACTAGCTCGTTTATCAATAGATGGTTACGGTTTCCTGACCATGGACATTGGATGTCGTTAATAACGGGATCACATCATTAGGAGAATGATGTGATGGACAAGACCCAATCCTAAGCCTAGCACAAAGATCATGTAGTTCGTATGCTAAAGCTTTTCTAATGTCAAGTATCATTTCCTTAGACCATGAGATTGTGCAACTCCCGGATACCGTAGGAGTGCTTTGGGTGTGCCAAATGTCACAACGTAACTGGGTGACTATAAAGGTGCACTACGGGTATCTCCGAAAGTGTCTGTTGGGTTGGCACGAATCGAGACTGGGATTTGTCACTCCGTGTGACGAAGAGCTATCTCTGGGCCCACTCGGTAGGACATCATCATAATGTGCACAATGTGATCAAGGAGTTGATCACGGGATGATGTGTTACGGAACGAGTAAAGAGACTTGTCGGTAACGAGATTGAACAAGGTATCGGGATACCGACGATCGAATCTCGGGCAAGTATCATACCGGTGGACAAAGGGAATTGTATACGGGATTGATTAAGTCCTTGACATCGTGGTTCATCTGATGAGATCATCGTGGAGCATGTGGGAGCCAACATGGGTATCCAGATCCCGCTGTTGGTTATTGACCGGAGAGCGTCTCGGTCATGTCTGCATGGTTCCCGAACCCGTAGGGTCTACACACTTAAGGTTCGATGACGCTAGGGTTATAAAGGAAGTTTGTATGTGGTTACCGAATGATGTTCGGAGTCCCGGATGAGATCCCGAACGTCACGAGGAGTTCCGGAATGGTCCGGAGGTAAAGATTTATATATGGGAAGTTTTTTTTGGTCACCGGAAAAGTTTCGGGTTTTATCGGTAACGTGCCGGGACCACCGGGAGGGTCCCGGGGGTCCACCAAGTGGGGCCACAAGCCCCGGAGGGCTGCATGGGCCAAGTGTGGGAGGGGACCAGCCCCAGGTGGGCTGGTGCGCCCCCCCACAAGGGCCCAAGGCGCAAGGGAGTGGGAAGGGGGCAAACCCTAGGGCAGATGGGCCCTAAGGCCCACCCTGGTGCGCCTCCCCCTCTCTCCCCCTCTTGGCTGCCCCCCTTTCCCATCTAGGGCTGCCGCCCCCCCTAGGGGTGGGAACCCTAGAGGGGGCGCACCCTCCTCCCCTCCTCCTATAAATAGTGGGGTTGTGGGCTGCCCAAGACACGCGATTCGATCTCTCTTTCTTGGCGCAGCCCTATCCCTCTCTTTCTCCTCATATCTTGCAGTGCTTGGCGAAGCCCTGCTGGATCACCATGCTCCTCCATCACCACCACGCCGTTGTGCTGCTGCTGGATGGAGTCTTCCTCAACCTCTCCCTCTCTCCTTGCTGGATCAAGGCATGGGAGACGTCACCGGGCTGTACGTGTGTTGAACGCGGAGGTGCCGTCCGTTCGGCACTAAGATCTCCGGTGATTTGGATCACGACGAGTACGACTCCTTCAATCCCGTTCTATTGAACGCTTCCGCATAGCGATCTACAAGGGTATGTAGATGCACTCTCCTTCCCCTCGTTGCTGGTTTCTCCATAGATAGATCTTGGTGACACGTAGGAAAATTTTGAATTTCTGCTACGTTCCCCAACACTACCCGAGATCCCGGTTTTGACTCCGACAATGACGATGGCGAAAAATTCCCCTCTCCGGAGCCCCGAACAGACTCCAGATCAGCCCTCCCGAGAGGTTTTAGGGCTTGGCGGCGGCTCCGTATCGTAAAACGTGATGATTTCTTCTACCTGATTTTTTCCTCATCGAAACTCAATATATGAAGGTGGAGTTGGAGTCAGAGAGGCAACAGGGGGCCCACAAGGTAGGGGGCGCGCCCCCCACCCTCGTGGCAAGGTGGTGGGCCAACTGGCCTTCATCTTTGGCAGGTATTTTTCTTATTTTCTGAAAAGTGTCTCCGTGAAGTTTCAGGTCATTCCGAGAACGTTTGCTCTTGCACATAAATAACACCATGGTAGTTCTGCTGAAAACAGCGTCAGTCCGGGTTAGTTCCATTCAAATTATGCAAGTTGGAGTCCAAAACAAGGGCAAAAGTGTTTGGAAAAGTGGATACATTGGGGACGTATCACGTATCATCCGACCCGTCATTGTCCTCCCTCTCCTCCTTGGGAGGCAGTCCAACCATGGTACGAACCGCTCAATTATACTCGTGGCAAGGGCGTGTGTGTTCCTTCGCTGCCACATCTTTACAATGCGTGTGCGGATGGCTTCCTCCTCTGCGGCCACCCGCGCAGCCGCATCAGCCGCCTCCATCCTCTTCTTCCCATGGCAGGCACGCCGGTCCTTGTGTGACTCATGCTCCGACGGATTGATGATGGGGAAAGAAAGATTGGAAGGCTCTCGGGGGGGCGATGATCCAGCCCCGAAGGATCCGAGTGCCTGATGCGCCGACGCAATCGGCTCACGCTGAACAGTGCCCGCCGTCGGTAGGGCTTGTCCTCCCGGGAGCGGCGGAGTGCAATGCTGATGGCCATTGCCTCCTCCAACCCGCACATGACGACATCCTAGTCGACGGATCTGTACTGGTCGTCGTCGGATCCGTTGCCCTCCATGCCGGAGATCGCTGGATGGGAGCTTGGGTAGCAGAGTGGAGTGGAGTGGGGTGGCTAGGATTTGGTCCGGGGAGGGGATGGGGACGAATATATGTGGTGTCAGTTGGGCCAGCGTGGGCCAGGTCTGACGTGGCAGACGCATCCCATCGCGCCCGAGCCTCCACATATCCGTCTCATATTTGGACTAGATATGAGGGGTGCCGTTCATTCCGGACGTTTCAAGCCGGTTTGAGGCGTCCGTCTGGGTTGGGTTTTTCTAACTGGTCACCGGGCATATGAGGCGTATGAAGGGGGCTTTGAGGCAAGGAGAACTTTTGGTCTATGGGTGTATCTACACCCTATATGGAAAACAATTTAGTAATTCAACGAAAAGTCAAAAATTCTGAAAATATTTTTGAAATAAACTTGACCTTTCATTGTACTTGTCAGAAAAATTCCACAAAAAGAAAATCAGGCTTTGACTTCTTTTCAAAAAAGACAATTTTTGGCCAAAGTAGTGTGAATAGTGACCTATAATAGCAAATAAATTTTGTCTTTTTTGCTCTGAAGTCAACGTTAGTTTTTTGTTCGTGAAAATTTATATAGTAGTGCAAAAGTAAGTCAAGTTTATTCTAAAAATATTTCTGAACTATTTTGACTTCTTATTTAATTATTTTTAAAAATCCTCATAATAGGGTGTATCTACAATCAGGAACCAAAGTGTATTTCCCCTTTGAGGCGTCCATTTGTAGATGCTCCAAAACAATGTATGATTTGTATCCTCCGATCCTTTTGAACATGAGAGGCACTGAGCCGAAACCTTCATGTGCCAATTGGCAAGCAAACCATGACAGGGGAGAATGGCATGCAATGTAGGAGTACCATGATTTTCCTGCTGGGTCCTCTCGCTCCGCTGGTCACCGATTGCAAAAAAGACGAAAAAGCACGCACACACAACCTGCTGCCACCTACGCGCAACGTCTGGGCGAATCGCCGCGACTGCCTCGCCCGCTCAGTCGCATACAAGCTACTCCAATCACAAATCCACAGCGCGGTAGCACGCACCCCTCGGCTGGCCCGGCGACGGCGTGGCATCCCGGTGGCACCACTCATTGCAGCACGCGGCGAACTCCACGGTCCAAGGGAAGGGGCCGTCCGGTCAAAAGATCCCCTACAAACAAAAAACATTCCTCCATCCTGTCTCTGCGCCGCGGCAGGATATTCCAGGAGATAGCGATCGATATCCATGGCGGGCGACGACGGCAGGCATGGCTCCAACCTGAGATCTGGCCGGCCTGTCTCAAAAGCCGGAAAAGCTCGGTCGCCGGAACCGAGAGAGCAGGCCAGGAGGCAGCTATGCTATGATTCCAGGGCCGGGACAGCGATGCGCCATGGCCATTGGCCGAGAGTCCCAACCCAGCCCAACCAGGAGGCAGCCGGCGACAGCGATGGGTCCTCTTCGATCGGGAAACCCAACTCACTACTAAAAGCGGCAGAAACCGTAGGGCCCCGGGAGTATCACATGGTCGCTTTCCATCCCAAATTAACCAGGAACGGAAACCCAAACCCAAAGCCGCCGGCCGGGGAAGAAGCAAAGGGAATGACCTACCTCATGACCACCACCTCCGGCCGGCTCCCCTGCTCGCTGATACGACGAGCTTGGCTCACATCACATGTCGCCGTCGATCGACCAAACCCATATGCGGTGGAATCATTGGAACCATACCATACTCGCTCCAAGAATCATCCTTGCTAAAGCAACCATAGTAGTATCAATCAATCTGATAGTGCATGCTAAGTGGAGCAGTAGGGCCCTGCATGCATGGCTAGATAGATAATCTACTCTACCCAGTTTGGAACCTCCCTGTCCTCCTCGGGCGCGCAGCTGAATTCTGCTATTTATACGTAGGCTGATCACGACTAGACCTGCTGTGTCTGTGTGTTGCTGATTTCTCTGCTGCTTTTTTCGAGCCAAGCAACAAAGGGAAACCAGAGCCTCGCCACATCTCTATCTGCTGCACATCAACGTCAGGGGATCGATCAAAGCTAAAACTACGCCAGATAGAGACACAAGAACAGATTTCCCATATATATATATGTACACCAGATAGAGTAGAAGACCATACTATTATCGGCAGCTAGGACCATAGTATCACACACTCACTCTCTCTTCTTCCAATCGCCGGCCACTTGTCACTCTCCTCTGCTCACTGCTCCGAACAGAGGAGCTCCAACTCCATCACCTCCTCTTCAGCACCAGGCGGAGGAGACGTCGTGGTACTTGTGCGAAGCAAGCTAGCTAGCTAGGCACGAGAGAATTCAGGCTGTGGTGAACTGATCACTGATCACTGATCAGTCACCTGATCTAGCTTGCAGCCCGCAGAAGCAAGAAGAAGTCCAGCCAGAGCGCGCCATGGGCGGCATTGCTGCTGGTCGATGCCGGATCAGTGGCCTGGCCTTGCTCGTCTGCGCCGTGCTCTTGTCGGCGACGATGGCGAACGGCATCAGGACTGGGGCAGTTGGTGGCACGGGTGCTCCTGGTCCGGCTGCTGCCGCGCCACAGGCTGCCACCCTAGCTGCGGCTCCTCCCGTCGCTGCCGCTGCAACGACGCCACCTTCGGAGGGAGCTGCATTGGAGGATCCATACAAGAACAGCAAGAGGAAGGTGCCGAACGGGCCCGATCCGATTCACAATAGGTATTGTTACTCGTGTCATCTCTGGTCGTTCTTTCTTCCTAAAACTGCGCTCGTGCTTAGTTTACTTCTCTAGTAGACTAGTGCTACCTCTGTACCAGATTTGAACTGCAAAAACGTCTTATATTTTGATACAAAGAAAGTATAGAACTTCTAACGTATAACCACACTTTGTACTGTAAAAACTCTCCATACTACAAAGTAGACAAAAATATAACTGCTAATGCTAATAATGCAGAGCCATATAGCATGCACCTACTCAGTTATTTAGATAAAAAAATATGGAAGGATCCTCTGGCTGGTCCCCTGCATCAAGCATCATGGCCATGCAGACTTACCTCGATTCACCGGCTTGTTTTGCCTCTTGTGCATGTGGCTAACCAAAACCATGATGTGTTTGCTTTTTCAGGAGAGCCAGATGGGGAGACGCACCGGCAAGGAGAGTGTAAGGCAGGACAGGAGCAATCACGAAAACCGTCGATCAATGCTGAGAGGCTCAACGAGCGAGCAGAGCACACAAACATTGAGGTGGAATGGAAGGTTCCATGGCTAAGAGCCATGCATGCATGTGGTGGTGCTCATGATGGTGGAGGGCAGTTATATAGTTATAAGTATTCATTCATGTATTAGTAGTAGATACAGAGGGGTAGAGGAAGATGCATGGTGCACACTCCATGGCACCGTGGTTGCTTTGGCCAAAGTGCTTTGTTCTCCTCTCTTGATGAGGTTTTGTTCTTTTTCTTTTTCTTCTTTGGAGGAGGGGTTAATGGTGTTAAAAGGAGCACTCCAACTCCAAGCTGAGCCTGCTATCACTACTCACTTCACTCACACAGAGAGTAAAGCTCAAAGATTCCTGGCATGCACATTTCGATTCTACTCCTACTATTAGCTTTCAGTCTTCCCGATGATGTTTAATAATTGGGCCGTATGTTTGCATGCTTTCAAAGGACTCAAAGGAGTACTAACAAGTGACTGACACCACTCTCTGCACACACTTACATGTGTGTACTCCTAGTAACAACCATCAACGATCAATCACAATACTCCGGAATTCGAGATGCTGGGGTGCAGTGCAAACGTTCGTGTAGGTGTAGGTGAGGTTCTTTTCACGCAGAAATGGGAGCAGGGTGCATGGAATGGCAAGAGGTAGCAGAGTGCCGCTAGACCCATCTCACCCACATGCACCTTGATAACCGGGCAACGTCGTCACTGCTAGGTGATTTCATGGTTGGCCGCGCCACTTCTTTTGCAGGCAGACACAAGGAGGAGGAGCCGCATCGTCTCTTTGCTCGCTTTATCTTTTCTCTTGAGCTGCCGCTGCTGTCGAGACGCGCATTTTGAGGTTCCGTACGTCTGCATGGCTGCTGATCCTGGCCTTGAACCTCGCTACGAAGAGCTGCGAGAGGCAGCGATGGCTGACGATGCATGGCGACCTGCTGATTTGATTTGCTACTAGTACTGTGCTGACAAGTGACATAGGCTAGTACTGTGCTGACATAGGAGCATCTGATAATATGGATGCAAAAATAACAAACTTTTGCATCTTCGAGGTCCAGAACACTTCTCCAGTAGACGATGTAGATGCAAAAAAAATATCAAGATTCAGAATATGAAAAAAATGTCAAGATTCAGAATATGAAATCAATATTGTTAGATGCATCATGAAATTAATTTCCATACCATATAGCTTTAGTATTATGGATGTTGATATTTCTTTCCACAAAGTTGGTCAAACTTTACAAAATTTGATTTTAATCAAATCTTATATGCAGATTAAAAAAACGAAGAGAGTACATCTTCAAATTTACATTTTATATTGGAGATGCTCTTGGCTGCATGGGACAAGGCTCGCTCTCCTGCAGCCAGCGGCCGGAGCCCAAGGAGGCAAGGACGACATGGCTTGCTACAATCCTAACGCATGGGAATGAGTACATGGATAGCAGGATCAGGGCCAGGCGGTACACACTGACACCTAACACTGATAACTGCGCTAGGTTGGGACTCGAGTACGGGACATGCATGCATGGTTGCTTTCGTCAGTTCATCGCTTTGATCTAAGCCGTTACTATTACTAGCTAATTGTTGTGCGACGTCCTCAGTGGTTTTTTCCTATGATCTGTTCTGCATCAACGCCGACGAGCAGGATAGTGTGGCAGAACGTGGCGATGGTAGAAAGGGGATGAGAGATTTTAGGAGCCTGCACAAATGATACCTTTCCTAACAGTATAGAGTTTTTTTTTGGGGGGTATGGTGGCTGAGAGTTAGTGAGCAAAAGAAATATGTTCGTGCTTGTGAAATACTAAACATTTGGGGCGCTTGATTGACAAAATGGAATAACCAATGCACACATACTTTGCTTATTGTTCCGTGGCAACACATGGAACTAATGGTGTGGTTGAATTTCTTCCGTGAACAGCAATACGCAAGCGTATGGCTAGCATGACAAGAGACACACGCAGGCCCTGCCATATGAGATCTAGGGTGGTCCTCATCCTCCTCCACTGGTGCGCTGACCTCCTCCACCGCCACCGGCTCTATTGGTGGGAGTGTGTGACGAGACCCGAATCTACTGGTGGGAGCCATAGTTTCCTCCTCTTGGAGCACTAGATAAGTTTCCGTTTGGAGGTGGCGTGATGATGGTGTCCCGTTGGCATGGAACAAGGTCTCCCCGCCACGCCCTTGTTCCAGTGATGCTGGTGTGTCCTCATATTTCGTAGGTTTGTCTAGGTCATGTTGTCTTGCGAAGCGGACAACATGGTTTTACATCTTGGTCCTCCTGCTCTAGTTCCGACCGACGAAGATTGGCCAGCCTTGACCTCGTCAGAGTGCGTGGAAGGTTTGTGTTCCCCGATTCCGTCTGGCTGCAACTGGGGTCTTCTCTCTCCGTCGTTTTCTTCTATGAGGCGCCAATTTCCTACAAAGATCGCCATCGTCGGCTTCTTCTGGTCTACATTGATGACTTCCCGGGAACTGCTTCTACAAACTCCTGGGTTTAAATAAGTTTGATTTGTTGAGAAACCCAGAGACGACAGTCAGTTTTGCTCATGGTGTGCCCCCCGTTGATGTAGGAGGAAGAGGACTTGGGTACCTTCAAGGATTTGTATGCAATTTTCAATTTTTGTAAGGGTGTTTTTGTAAAGGTTTGTGCTAGTAAATATATTGCCTTTGGACTTTTCAAAAAAAAGAGAAGGGACCACAGTGTTTCACCCTAGGGTTGACCTAGCCTGGCCTTTAGCCCGGTGCTTAGGCCCAAAACTACTTGAAATAATGCTAAGAGCAAGGAGTGGAAGCCACTGGTTGCCTATGACATGATGTTAAGAATGGATTGGTTGAATACGCCGTTGGGGAACACTCCTATTTCACACTTTTGCGCCGATAGGTGGATGCAGCACACATGAGGTGTCTTGATGGCCCGCCCATACACGTTGTAGCGTCAGTTGAGGAGGTATCTAACGTTGATGATCCCCGGTTACTGTATCTCCCACATACTTTAGCAAATTACTGTAGGTCCGTGTTCTTGTAGTGATTTACTGTATCAAGTTCTTTTTGAAACATAGAACTTTTTAAAATGTGCAAATATTCCGATATGTCGAACACTTTTTGAAAAGTGATTTTTTTTATTTTTGGAAAAAATTTAAAACCACTTTATTTTTGAACTTCTGAACAAATTTTTTAAATGTTAACTTTCTTGAAAAATCATGAGCGTATTTGTAAAACCAAAATATGAAACACGAACATTTATTGAATTTGTGAACAAATTTTGGAAAAAGGAGCATTTTCTGAAATTCCAAACAAAATATGAAACACGAACATTTTTTAAAAATTCTAGAATATTTTTTTGAAAAAGTGAACATTTGAACTTCCTGAATTGTCTTGGAATTTCTGAATATTTGAAAAAAAGGAAACTATTTCAGAAAGAAAAGAAGAACAATAAAAAGACAAAACCCGAATGAAACAGAAAAAAAGCAGAAAAACAAAGCCTGAAAGGTTCCTAAAACCGGTAAAAACCAGAAGGAACCTACTCGAAGGATCACAAAAACAGTGTGTACGCCAGCTGAAAATTGACCGGCCCATCCAATCAATAACGTCGCGTGCGAAAACTCGTCGGGCGCGGCCATGTGCCGAAATCACTAATTAAGGAGTACTCGTTATAAAGAACACTTCACTTTTTCAGGTCGCGTCAGGTGGTGCACATGCAGCATGCCACTTGTCGCAACCTGCAAGTTTTTCCTTTTTTCGTAGATCCGTTTATTCAAAACGTTTTATTTTTTAAACCATGCGTCCAAATCTTGAACCGTTTTCACTATTGAATTCCTCGCGTCGAGATATTTAAAACTAGATACCATGTTGATAGATTTTAACGAACTTTTTTTTACGAAAAAAAACCGGGCGAAAAGACCGAAACCGGGAGCACGGTTTTTTTCCTTTCCAAAAGAGGCACGCCCGTGCCTCTAGCGAAAATCACGCCCGTGCCTTTCGGGGAAGTAAAACCGTGACTCTAGTGGAAGAACAAAAAAACAGAAAACATATTTTTTTTCGTTTCTGAGAGGCACGGCCGTGACTCTCGTGGAAACAAAACCGTGACTCTCGCGAAAGAAAAAACAGAAAACACGTATTTTTTCTCTTTCTGAGAGGCACGGCCGTGACTCTCGCGAAAGCACAACCGTGCCTCTCGTGGAAGCAAAACCGTGACTCTCGCGAAAGAAAAAAAACCGAAAACGCGTTTTGTTTTTTCCCTTTTTCGAGAGGCACGGCCGTGACTCTCGCGGAAGCACAACCGTACCTCTCGCGGAAGCAAAACCGTGACTCTCGCGAAAGAAAAAAAAACAAAAAACGCGTTTTTTTTCCATTTCCGGAAGGCACGGTCGTGACTTTCGCGGAAAAAAACCGTGACTTTCGCGAAAGGAAAAAAAAGAAAATGTGTTTTTTTCGCGTAATTTTTTTTCAATTTTTTTATCGAAAAGCTAAGGAAGACCGGGGGAAAACCAAAACGTCGAAAAAAACCCGAATAAAATCCGTTTAAAAAGCCGAAAACGCGTGCGGAAAAATAAAAAAACAAATACGGAGGGAGCGTCCAGAGCGCGACACATGGCGAATGGCTGAGAGCACGCCAAGTGGAGCTGATCGTTATGAGGCTCCCGAAGGAGCGTTCGTTAACTAGTTGCTCTCGCCATGTGCCGCCCGCAGCGACACCAACGCAGGGCTCGCCTACAGGGAGCCCAAACAGGGCCGGCCCGGCAAGTAAAAATGTCGCCTCATGCTGCCTTCATGCGTATTTTTAATTTTTCCATTTACCTTTTTCTTCACATTATTATTCTTTTCTCATTAGAAAAATGTTTCAACATGTATTTGAAAAAAAGAGTTTAATATGTACTCCCTCCATTTGATATTATTAATAGTCCAAACGGATGTATCTAGCACTAAAATACATCTTGATACATTCATTTCAGCGATAACTAATATGGGATGAAGTGAGTATTTGAAAAATATATTCAAAAAACATTTTTTAAATGTTAAACATGTATTTTTAAATATTAAATGTGTATAGAAATGTTTTACTTGTAAACAAAAAATAGACAACTCATATGAAAAAGCAGACATGTGTTGAAAAAAGAAAAGAAAAAAAGAAATGTTTAAAAAACAAAAGATCTAAGAAAACCAGTAAAAACAAAAAGAAAATCAAAGAAACAAAAAAGCAAGAAAGCAAGAAACAGAAAATGAAAGTTAAGGTATAAAAAAGGAAAACCGACAAAACCATCAAAAACAAATAAAACTGAAAACATAACCAAGACAAAAGAAAAAACAAAAAAAACCAACAAAAAAACAAAGAAAAAACATAAGAAACAAACAATAAAAAGGTAGAAAACCAGACTTGGCCGACCGAAACAGTAACCGGACGTGAAATGAGCGAAGGCATCACGCAACGAACAATTAAGGGCCTATTCTGAAACTGCCCAGCTTCTCTAAAGACCTGTTCTAATGTCCTCCAACTCCAAACTTCACAACTTCTCAGCCTGGTTTCAGCCCGAACGCCTCAACTCCAAGAAGCTAAACTTCATGAAGCCATCTTGAGCTGCAGTGTAATTTTCTGAAGCTAGGGAAACGCAGCTCCATGTTTACAAGAATCTGGAGTTGGGACATATTTACGGCCATAATGCCACCACCAAAGAAAACGGTTCAATCCCTCGCTCCTCCTCGCTCATAAAAGGGTACCGCACGCACCGGCTCCTCCTCGTTCACGCCAATATGGGCTGCTTTCAGCCGGCCCAAGGTGGCAACAGACAGGCCAGCAGTCCCCTAGCTGGGCTGCCAGATAAAAATGGCGCTGGGAGAAGCTACGAGGCAGCCGAACGCTTTTGAGTCGCCACCTGAAGCGAGAAGTCATGCGAGAAGCTGGATCTAAGAAGTTTTAGGGCCTGTTCTGAAACTGCCTAGCTTATCTAAAACTTTCTAGATTCAGCTTCTCAGGTAGCTTCTCGCTTCAGGTGGCGACATGAAAATCGTTCGGCAACGCATCTTCTAGTTTCTGTCATTGGGGCCCAACTCGAAGGGATTGGCAGGCCAGATTAGGCCCAAAACAAACCTAGCCCTAAGTCAATAAAACTAGTTATGATGGCCTTTCCTAAAAAAAAACTCCATTCGAATCCTTATCTTGCACGCATCAGATTCGTACAATCCGACAACATAACCATTATTAGTTTCCTCGTGGCACAAGGCAGCGGTAATTAAGTACTCGATTCATTATACTCCGAAACAAATCAAGTTTGCATCGCCTCTCAAACTCACGACCCGGCTTCGTTTCCGAAACCACATCTCCCGGCGACAGTCAACAACTACGTGATGCATGGCACCACCTTCCCAGCTGAGAAACGAAGATGCGTATCTCCTTCCCCGCCTCCGGCGCGCAACCCGGTGCCTCGCAGCGCGCGACGCCGGCTCCGGCGCATATTCCAGGCCGACCTGGGACTCGCTGCATGGAGATTTGGTACGCCTCGTCGCGTCGGGCGTGCTAGCCGGAGATCTATTGGACTACGTCCGCTTCCGCCGTCTGCGCGCACTGGCGATCGGAGACGCTCTCCCCGCGCGGCCATGGGGTGGTCGATCCCCGCTTCCACCCGCGCCGCTGGATGTTGTTCCCGGAGCACCGTGGCCTCTACCCCGGACACCCGGAGCTGGGTGGCTACATCCGGTTCTTCAACCTAGACTCGGGCGTCTTCGTCCGCGTCTGCCTCCCGCTGTTCAGGAGCCACTGCATTCTCGATTCGGTCCATGGCCTCCTCCTCCTGCAGAGGGACAAGGACGCGGCCATCCGTCTCCTCCACCCTTTCACCCGTGACATTATTGACCTTCCATCTCTCACCACTCTCGCCACACAAATGCCCGAGGGGACAAACCGGTCGCTCCAGCGGATGCGATTCATCTCTACATCTGCTTCCTTTGCCGCGGGAGTCGTCACCGTCTTGCTTACCTTCAATAAGTTTGAGGGTGTGGCCGTGGCTACCTCCCTGGAGACGCAATGGACGATGCTAGGTTTGGAATGCCCAGGGTGGTCGTATCCGGTCTCATTACACGGCAAGCTATACGCAGTTGATATCGCGGCAATCAACGTGATCGGTGCACCAATGATCTTCGAGATGGACGCGGCACACCACCATCGAGCTCGAGCCACACCAAAACTGATCTTCACATGCCCGGAAGACAAACAACGCCTCTACTCGAGCGATCTGGTAGAGCATGGCTCGGAGATCTTAGTGCGGTTAGCCATGACAACGATTTCCTATCCCATATTACTGTCTATAGGCTCGCCGACCTTGTCTTGGGGAAATTTATCCCGGTAACAGACATAGGAGAAAACACTATATTCATGGGACCAAGAAATACTTGTGTATCTTCCAAGGCATTTCCTACCGTCCAGGCCAATACTATTGTCTACTACCGTCCGATAGAGCACCGTTTTGCACAGTACCATATCAGTAATCGCACCTGGTCACGTGCATTCGATCGGTGCAGCATAAATGACCGTGCACAAGGGCCCCGTAGCCTTATATGTCATATCTTAACATGCTGCTCCCCCGCGCACTGGTATGTACGTCATATGTAGGTTTCTTTTGATTTCAGAGTGTTATTATTTATACTTGCCTAACTATCATTGTTTTTCTTCTATGTGCTGGTAGGAACAAAGGAGAAGATTACCCATCTACAGGTGCTAGACGACCCGAGTGGAAGGTGAAACGAGAGTTTCGAGATGGGGTACATACGCCATCAGTCTTACTTCTTCCACTTCATACTATATAACCGGCTTTTACCCCGTAACCATAGAACAATTTTCTAGTAATCAATATAATAAAGTTATTTACATAAAATGGAAACAAGCCCAACATCCCACTCTAGTGTTTTCTAACATGACCAATAATATAATAGAAGAAAACTAGCTGAAATTAAATCAGGGATGCAATTCACTAATCAAGGTAGTCTATATTCTTTGCTTTCGTTCTACGCTTAAGCGGGAGAAGATCTTGTTCCAATCTATGTCTCCAAGAGATTAGTCCTGGGACTTCATTCTAGAAAATCTTTTCACCCCTTTGCATCCAAATGTTCCAACATTCACAATTAGAATGTCCCACAACTTTCTTAGGAAGAGCTTGTTGCAAAAGTACTACCACTTCATCAAAGAAAGAAATGCCTCTTTATTTGTTTGGGGGCAATAGACTCCTAGAAAGATTGAACAAAGGTCCCAGAGGAGATGCAAGGTAGATTCTTCAGAAGATTCATTCCATATCAGACAATCACAAGCTTCCATGGGGAAGGATCTACCTTTGAGCAGCCCCCTGGTATTAATTATGTCATGTATGGCAACCTAAAAGAATATTTCATGTCTAATTCTGCCATCACATTTCCATAACCATTTGAAAAGGAAACTTGCTTCTGATTGCCCCATCATATTCTTATGCATATTGTTGGGAGAGAAGTTTCAAGGCTTCCAATTTTTGGACCAAGTGTCTATAGGCGAGGATGGGTTAACTTGGGCAATCATCATCAAACACATTGAATTGCAGAAATGCCTGATTTGACAGAGGTATGTGCCTCTGTGGATTCTTCAGCTAAAATTTTTGAGTGACCAACACATTGGCCAGAGAGACATTTTATTTTTCACAAAAGAGTAAAGTTTTGGGAATTGTTGTGCTAAAGGTTTTCCTATCCATTTATGATCCCAGAACAAGACAGATTGACCCATTCCAACGATTCAAATTGCCTCCTCCTTGTAAAGTAGAATTAATTTCAAGTGAGCTTCCACCAAAACAAACCATCATTCTTCCATGGCGATGGTGGAGTTGAATAATATACATGTTTCCCACATCAGATGAACCAAAGGCATGTCTTCTCTGTTATAGAATTTGTGTAGGCTCTTCATAAGCAGAGCTTTATCTTGGGAAGCAATTTCTAAAACTCCTAGACCACATGCCTTTGTGTTTGCAAACTATGTTCCAAGCAATAAGCGTCGGGCCAATATTTTTGGAGCCAAATGTCATCCATTAACAAAGCCTTAGGGCGTGTTTGGTTCCTTGGGTAGTTTTAGGCTGCATCGCATGAAGGATGCTGGGTGAGTGTAGCCTGGTTGGACTGATGCAAGGATGAGCCTAGATGGTGTTTGGTGAACTTTGCATGATATGGATGTATGAGATGAACTCCAGATGGCGTAGATGGTGCTTGACGAGACCGGCGACAACGCTTGGACCAAATCGCGACGGCACTTGACGAGGGCAGTCAAGAACTGCGACACTTGAAGAGGCTAGCGGCAGAGCTTGGACAAGGGCAACGCCGGCGCTTGGAGATGGCGTGGCGGCGGCTCCATATGGCGAGATCCGGCCTGCGGCAGCGCGAGGCGCCAGGATCCGGCCTGCGGCGGCGCGAGGTGCCAGGATCCGGCGTGCGGCCACGCGAGGCGGCAAGATCCGGCGGTGCTGCGTGGTCGAGGGCAGCGGCGCCGTTTGGTCGAGGATGGAGGCGGCGAAGCTTGGTCGAGGACGGCGGTGGAGCTTGGTCGAGGACGACGACGGAGCTTGGCGGGAGATGAACAAGGACAGCGGCGGCGCTAGGCCTAGGACGGCGGCGGCGCTGGACGGAAGAAGGGGATAAGAAGGGAATGAGCGAGGCAGCGAGCCTGCACGCGAGCTACGCAGGAAACTTGCGTTTCCCTCAGCCTGGCTGAGAGGCCTAATTTTGCATTCACCGGGCCAGGCTCAAAAGCCCATGCAGTACACCAAACAAGCGACTTTTGCATGGTGGGTGCGAGCCACATGCAATGCAGCGAACCAAACACCCCCTTAGGTATTTGTTGACCTGATCCACTGCAACCACAGGTAGAGCAACGCAGCAAATGAAATAAGTAGAAAGGGAAGAAAAGACAGACTTGATTAGTTGTAGTCTTTCATCATATGAAAGAAGAGCCGGCAATTATTCTCTCAATTCTTTGTATCATGTCATTTTTTTGAGCTTATTAATTATGAGGAGACCCATATAGTGTGCGCAAAAAAAGAGGAGACCTATATAGGTGAAAAGGAAGGATCCCAGGTGACATCCCAATTTCGATTTACAATAGGATGTAGATGTACTACTACACCGTGCAATGATTTTCAATTTGGACATAGAAGAACACATGTATTGGGGCACCATGGTGCCTGGCTCCATGCTCGATGGTCGTCGGGTCATGTCTAGATCATGCTATTGTAATGGGTCTCAAAATTGTTGGGTCAACCCGTTAGCATATGTTGATTTATATAAATAGATTAAAGTTGCTAATTAATGGATGATCGTGGTTCAGTCATGGATATATTAATGGAAACAAAATCCTCTTTTTGTATGGATTTTCTACACCCCTATGTAGCTACACATTCTATCTAGACCATTCAATTTTGCGTCAAGATCTATGTTGTATTTACATAGTAATTTCTCTTTTTTGTTTCTTTCAAATAAGAGAACATTTGATCTTTGATTTTTTTAGGTCAACGCCATACAAGTACTATCTCCATCCGGGTTTATTAGTCTTCATTGTGTTTTGGATCAAATTTTGATCACATATTTGACTAGCAAAATGTTAGTGCATATCACTCAAAATACCAGCGTGACAAGCAAACTCTGATGGAGGTAACACCACTACAAGAATAAAGATTTTTCTTATGCAAAAGAAAATTTTCAAAATAAAAATCTGAATGAGTTTTACCATTTTATATATTTTCATTCAAAAAAAATCTGCACATGCTAGTCTCGATGTTGACCTGCAAAGTTTTAGGTTTAAATGTTTTCTTATTTGGGAGAAACAAAAAAAGTTTGTACGCGCGAATGTTGATGGAAAAATGGATGGTCTAGATAAAAGGTATAGCTACATGGCAGCGCAGTTACAACTTTCTCTATTTTTAGCTCCATGTTTTTTAGGAACTGTCGTCATGATGGTTTTGCTTCATGCGTAAATAAGGACATTCCGCAAAAAAAGAAGCGTAAATAAGGATACATCGTTTGCTAACACATCAACTAAAAAACATAAGGCCCGGTCCGTCAAAAAATAGTTTGTGAGCCCTCCGTTATGTGCTAAATATAGTTGGACATTTGCGAGATACGACTGGATGACCGGCTTTCAAACCTGTGTCCGAACACCGGTCCGAACCGATCCGCCGAGTTTGAGCTTCCCTACCATCACAAGCATCCTAAAAAAACCATCAACAGGCTAATTAATTGCATATATGTGATCAGACTAATTAATTGCATTAACCGTTTGATTTCCAAATTGATACGAAGCTTGGTTTTAAATTATTTTTCGCATTAATGACGGCGTGTGAAATGATGTCGTACCAACTCTTGTTTGATACTGCCTTCGCTTCAAAATAAGCGTCTCAACTTTATATTAAACTTAGTATAAAGTTGTATTAAAGTTGAGACAGTTATTTTTTGACGGAGGGGAGTAGCGTAGATGGGGATCCTCCTGGGTAACGGTAGGCAGTAACACCGTGCAGTAGAGTCGTACTGTCGTCACTGATGCGGGTCCGACCCCACGTGTCATCGGTGCTGTAGCACCATACACTACTGTAGCGGCGGGATCGGTCGTTCCACTGAGAGATTGACGGGGATCTGTGTACGCAGGCATGTGAGGCTAGTAGTAAATCTCGTCCGTAGCATTTAATTAGTTCATCTAACGCCGCCAATTAAATTCCTGATCCGTCCGGTACCATTCACCACTCGGCCTTCAGGCCCCGCGCCGTTGCGCTGCTCCTCCTCCTCTCCCAAATCCAACCGAGATAGGAAAAAGAAGAGGCGAAGGGAAGAGAGAGGCCGCGAATGCCGAGGTGATTCCCCTCGGAAGCTCGCGCGCATTTGCCACCGGAGAGACCCCCCCTTGCTCGTCCACGCCGCACCACTCCCCCGTCTCCGGCGGCGAACATCGCTTGGGCTCCTTCCTGTTCGCGGCGGCGGCGGCGGCGGCGGCTTTGGTTTTTTCGGGGGCGTTTCTTGGGTGGCTGGCCGAGCCATTGCTCTGGCTACCGTGGTGCCGCGAGGAAGACGCGCGTCCGGTTAGGAGCGAATCTGCTTTGGTGCTGCACCCCCGGTGGGTTTCAGATCTGGCTGAAACTGAGCTGAGTGAGGACTTTTGGCCTTGATTATTTATTATTAACAGCTTGTTTCTTTCTGAACTTCCCATTGACAGCAGCTGACAGTCGCTATCTGTGAAAATTAACACTGTATTCTCCAACGATGTAGTACTCCATTTTAAGATCGATCTAGACACAGGCGCACACCCGACAAAGAACAATTGCAGTTGATAAGCTCACAAACCACATTCAGAAGGCCAATCTGCAACTACACGCACGCCTAGTTTAATCTTGTTCGAGTCGTGATTTTCTCTGGCGCATTAATTTATTCCCTCAGAGAATGCCACTTTCTCGTAAAGAGGCTTTCTGATGCCGCACCTGGAAAGGTGTATCCAGTATCGAGTTCAGCACTTTTGTCCCTTTTTCGCTTTTGCTTTACCTGGATGTATTTTTTTTACTTCTAGTGTTTTTTGTACTACCTTGACAGATGATGAATAGATCGGAAGTTTTCTCCGCAAAAATAGATAAATATAGCATCACAATGTTACAGTTTGTATATGTCTTTTGGAGATGAGTTGTTAGCATGTCACAGTTCGTGTACTGGTTTTAATGGATTCCTTTACGCAAAAAATAGCTCCTCATATGTACATATCTACTTTGCATGCAGTACATAGCCTATGTTTCCGCCACCTTACTGTGCTTTCTCACCATGCTCCAAGCGCAGAGTTATGCCGTTGTGTTTCTGTAGTAGCTAGTCCGAGTTCTGACATGGCATTGGGGAGCAATGGAAAGCTCGGAGATAGATGAGGAGTAGATTTCCTAATTAAGTAAGCTGATAATATCGATTTCACAGTGACGGCAAGTTTACTGGCTTGCTAGTCACATTTAGAATTTGTTTGATGCAGAAAAATCAAAGACTTCGAGTGCCACTATGTGTTAATTTTATCTCTCCATCTTATGTGCATCCTTTAAATCTTTGTTCCATGTATATCTGCAGGCACAAAGCACTTGAATTGAGACGAATATCAGAACCTCTCCTCTTAGTTGATTCTCCATATAGTCACTCTTCAAGATGGAACAGATTTCGGTGAGTTACTTCCTTCTGTTCATTAAAATCCTCTTGAAGCTGAATGGTTTCATAGTTATAACTTGTGATCAACAACCAAAATTCTGAAGCACTGAGTTTTTTCTTTTCTTTTTATCTTGGAAATTGTCTATAGCTTGGCCATCGATATAAGGAGTGCAGGCCACAAAGGACTAGCAGCTGTCCAGCCAAACTACTTGTTGGGAAGGATGTACTGAAAGAATTGGAGGAAAGACGGTCATCCCCCAGTGTGGTCGCAAAACTGATGGGAATTGACGTATTGCCACCTACTTACATAGCCCATAAAAGACATCAACAATTCAAGGATGTCTTTGAAGTGTCGGAGGAGCTACCGGAGACTTTCACAAAAGAGATGTCGTATCATTGCCCTAAAGGTCTGCCAAGCTTGAAGAGGAGCGCAATGAAATTAAAAAAGCTTATGCCGTCAAAGTCTCCCTATTGTGATGGAACATTTGATAATGACGTGGAGTACAGCAATGGCTTGGATCGCTTGAACCCACTTGAAATAGACAATCCTTTGTTTGAGAAGTGCCCCCGCGATGTGAATTATTCCCCAAATAATCAGCATGAGAAAGATATCACAGGCACTTTCAGGAAGTACCCAGTGGGTTTAGCTAATTCCTCACTTAAAGATATAAAAGATCTGCCGAGAGGGAATTACGGAGATTTCAACAACATTGTCGTTCTGGAGCCTGGCTTGGGAAACAGGCATGATCCGGAGAACTCTTTTTCCATGTCGTTGCTCTCTCATGACAATTGCAATTCCAGGAGAAATAGGAAGAAGTTGGCTGAGTCTGTTGTAGTGAGCAATGAGAGAGTTTCACAACATCTTTTAAATACTGTTAATGTGGCTAGAAAAAAAGGAGAAAGATACTTGACTAGTGATGCCATCAATTCTCTGTCAAAGGGAGAAGAGCCATCATTTGATCAATTCAACATCATAGATATGAATAGCACCGGATCATTTCAGATGTATTCTGGCGGTGACATTAACTCCAGGCAAAACAACAAGTCATCATCAAGTAGCTTACCTGGGAAATCCTTTCGGAAGTATGATGAAGGCGATGTCGGATCGAGAACTCTTGCACAGATGTTTGCTTTATCTGATTCAGAGAGGGTAAAGAAAAATTTGAACCCGCATGCTCAGATTCAACACAACAAACTTGACCAGGGCAAAGGCCACAACAAGGAAGGATGCTTTATAGTTTTACCAAAGCATGGATCTCCACTGTCTCTTCACACCTCATTGGACAGGAGTTCTTCCTGCGAAGGGTCTCCTAACAGTGAAATTTTCCCAGATCCTTCAGTTAGTTACAACAACGGCAAGGTTACCTTTGATTCTTTTCTGGCCAAACGAAGGCTCAAGCAAATTGCCAGCGGGAGGCAAAATAACTCAAGGAATGCTTCTGTGGTAAAAAGTCTTGCCTTGGAACAGCGGAGACCTGCTTCTCCTTCTCTTGATGATTTCAGGTGTCATTCATGGCATCCATCTGATAATGTTTCAACTTCTGACTGCATAAATGAGAGAGTATTGTTCGCGACAGACGAGGGGTTAATCCACGAGCCTGCTGAAACTGTGCCTTCTGCGTTTCAATTGCAATTATCTAGGAAACAGAAGGTCTGAACTTTGTGCGCCATGAATTTAGCAAAGTAAAACAAAACATAATATTCTTGCATGTTGCATACTTTCTGTTGTTTCAACGAATCAAGAATGAAATAGCGAAAAAGTTCTCTACTATTAACAATTTAACATAGAAGCATGAACAATCCAATTCCTCTGCAATAATAAGTGTTCAACTGCTGCTTTGAATCATACTCCTGTTTCATAATTTTCTTATTATCATGAGGATGTGTTTCTTCCGTCATTAAAAAAAATCAAGTGTTTTCTGACAAGATAAAAGAACTCTGTGAACTCAATTCACTCATTCAGAATCACTGTAATGAGACTGTTTCAGTTATTGATTCTGAATTATATACAATTCATGATATTTTTTCTTTAACATTAATATGTTTTCTAAGTTCTATTTTTTCATGATATCAGATGTGCATTGTTCCACTATAGTAGAGTACTTGTTGTTATGTCATATTTAAACTTCATCATTTTCCCCACTAACTATGTAGACTCTAATGCAACTTTCATCTGTTGACAAGTTTAGATTGTTAAATCTTTTCATGCTGATACCAAGAAGCCTAAGTTTATGGTGCACAGCTCTTCAAGTCGTTTCCCTATCTTTTTTAGGTTTCAGCAACGCCTTTGCAGTGTCATGACTGTGAATCCATATCTATTTCTAATCATGATGATCTGGCAAAGTCTCGTAAAGGATTGGAGGAGTTTGAGCAGCCGAGCCCAGTGTCCATTCTACAGCCCCCAACTGATGAAGACAGTTGCTGTTCTGGATTCTTCAAGAATGACTTGCAAGAAATGCCCAGTAAGATAACAATATAGCTAGAAGGCTGCATAGACTAGTGCTTGTGTCTTTTTGTTGTACATTGCCAGCTCTCCTAAACTGCGAAGTTAATACAAACAATCATTAAATTAAGCTAAATACTTACGACATAGCATCTGATAAACATTATTGCTAACTCACACATTGCAACATGCTGTTCAAACAAAGAATTTAGGTGTATAGTTAAGTTGAGTTTTAAATCACTTCTTTTAGTATGCCAAAAATGTGAGGAGTGCAGCTATTTACGAGAATTGCACAAAAGATTTGTTTACAGAATTTTTGCATCATGCATTCATTAACTGGAACTTCTTTATTAACCTCAGGTGTGGAGACACAAATGGACCATCGTCGATTCCGAGATGAACCTGAAGTCTCCTCCATGTCATGTGATGATGGCAATGATTCTTCTTACAAATCTTTGGAAGCATTTCAGGTTGAGGAGGACAGGGACTTCTCATATCTCCTTGATATTCTTATAAGCTCTGGTATGATAGTTTCAACTGACTGGCAGCTCTTGTGCAAGTCATGGCACTCATCTAGTTTCCCTGTTGGTCCCCAAGTCTTTGAGAGGCTTGAGAGCAAGTACGCCACAATTACTTCATGGCCAAAGCCAGAGAGGAGACTTATGTTTGATCTTGCAAATTCTGTTCTCTCCGATGTCCTTGCACCTTGCACCAATATACACCCATGGGTGAGTTCTACTAGACAGTGCAGGCCTATCTGGGGCCCTGAAGGGCCTGTTGAGAAGGTCTGGCAAATGATTGTCAGGCAGCAGGAGGAGCTGGCGATAGGCCATCCTGATGACAAGGTTCTGGATCCAAACTGGATGGAACTTGGTGATGACATATATATGGTGGGCAACCAGATAGCCATCATGTTACATGCTGACCTCTTGGAAGAAGTCATATTGGAATTCCTGTCACTCTCAGGGTCGGTCGCTGCATGTATGTAGGTCAAACTGACAAAATTCAGTCTATCGCAACAAAGTACAGTGACAAGTCTGAGTTAGTTTTTCCATGAACATTCTTCAAGCGTATATGCTGTAAGCGTTACCATTTGTTGCCTTTCAAGTGCACAGATGTAGTAAGGCTTGTTGATACAGACGCAACAATTTTTCTAGTCTATGATATAATTATGTATGTCACTAGATATTGGACAATTTTCTTCTTTGAAACAGTAACCAAGATGTGCTGTGCTGGGATTGATAGTAGAAATTTGATCACTCCGCCTCGAGATATGTTTTTTTACCGCCACTGTTCTATACTCCCTCCATCTTGAGTTACTCGTCGCTCAAATGAATGTATCTAGCATTGAAAAATGAATGTATCTAGCACTATTTTAGTGGTAGATAGATCCATTTGAACGACAAGTATTTCCGGACGGAGGGAGTATTAACTTAGCAGAGTATTTACATGTCCTCAAAGAGGTAGAGGAGGCTAACAGGAAACTATACAAGGTAGTTAGAAAGAAGAGATGGGATCGCCAATAAATTGAGCAAGCTCTGGTTTTACTCTAAGCTTGAGGATGTCTAGGTCAGCAGTAGGCATTCTCCTCCAATCTGGCAGAGATGGTCTGATCTTCTCAAAGTAGCATATATTTCTTTGTTTCCAAATGTTCCATGCTGCCAAAATAACAATTAAACCCATTAAAAGGCGCTAGAATGGTGGCCAACCAGCTACGCCATGTGGCGCATGCTGGTTGGTCACAGTGAGAAAGTATTTTTTTAGAGTTTTTTTTAAATGGTAGGGAGTCTTTTTTGAGAGAAGTTTTTCTAGGTTTTTTCTTTTTCCTTTTAAGATTGTTGTGTGCACGTGATGCGAGAATATTTTTTAATTTTTGGCATGATGGTGAGGTGCGCGCATCTTTCTCTCAAGCGGCCCACAATGGCGGGCCCCAACCACTAGTCTCTTTCAAGAGGGGGCTGATGCCATTCCTTTTGGTCCAATTCCGTCATCTCTTGCATAGTTGCATTGGTGTCCCAGTGGATATGAATTTTATTCCAGCATTCAATACTGAATTGACATGTGTAGAACAGATGCTTGTTTGTCTCTAAGGAACCAAAGGGGCAGAGCATGCAAGAGTGGTCCTCACCAATGTCAAAAAGGTGTGGCTAGGTCTTAGTCGACTAAGATTTTACAAGTCTCAGTCAAATGACATAACATACACGAGAGAAAAAGGAAAAAAACTGAAAATAAAATTTTGCACAGATCTCAATGTAAGATCTCACGGATATAGCATAGTCTCAGTTAGCAAGACTGGTGTCAAAATGCCTTCTGCATAGTAAATCTCTGGTATTGACTCTGTCCATAAACATTATCCAAGCAAAACCCTTGTGCTTCATCATGCATTTTGTCTTCCAAACCATAGTGATGTACTTTGGGTGATTTAAATTTCTGAAGTAGAACTTGTAAAATTTCCTTGCCTTGAATCTCTCATCGCGCCAACAAAGAATCCACTTATCTGTAGTCCATTGATCAATCATTACCGGATCATCATGCATTTTCTTTCAAACCATAGTGATGTACTTTGGGTGGTTTAAATTTCTGAAGTAGAACTTGTAAAATTTCTTTGCCTTGAATCTCACATCGCGCCAACAAAGAATCCACTCATCTGTAGTCCATTGATCAATCATTACCGATGCCGAGGAGAGAAAATGTCACCCAGTTTGAGAGATTGACCCGCAGTCTGCACCGGGCACCAGGCACTAGGCTCTGGTGTGCACTATACATACATTGCGTGAAGCGTTACACTGAAATGACATCCGGAAAGAATGGATTGGGATCCTCGTTTCAGTGATGTTCTTCTACATTTTTTGAGGGAATATGTTCTTCTACTTTTTTTGCGGGAACATGTTCTTCTACTACTGCTACTTTGCACTGTTTCGGCCGGAAGTTCTCCTCCGACAGGAGCGACGTGACGAGCCGCTTCAGCCTCGCCGCCCCGGGGCCAGGCCGCACGTGCGCCGCGTCCCCGACGGCCTTGCACGGGTCGTCGCCGCCGGTCCGGTTGCCACCGGCAGCCGGCACCTCCCCGACGCACCAGCCGCCCGGGGCGAGCATGCCGGGCGCCCGCGACAGGAGGTCGGCGTCGATCCTGTCGAGGACGGGGTCGTCCCGGCGGAACTTGCGCGCGAAGGGGGCGGCGCTGGCGAGCATGCCGTCCCAGTCGCCGAGGGTGAGCAGGTGCGGGTGCTGCATCGGGGGGTTGTCCCAGGCGATGTAGTGGAGGTCGTGGTTGACGGTGGTGTTGCGGAACTCGTCGGCGTTGCAGGCCACGGTGTGGAAGTAGCCCTCCGGCGACGAGATGAAGTTGGCGTAGTACATGAGCACCGTGCGCGGGAGGTTGTCCCACCCCCAGATCAGGTACTCCACGAACGGCCTCGATAGCACCATCCACGCGGAACCTGGCACGAAGCAAGCAGATCATCCTTAATTAAAAAAATTATCTGTAAATTTTTTTTGTTCTCTCGATTGGCCCCCAAGGATTAACTTGAGAATTATAAAAGATTAAGGGAGATAGAGAGTACTTGCTGTTGTCAGGCTGTTCTTGTTGTTTTTGTGTTTGGTTGTGGCCGGCCATTTAGATGTTGTATCGTGGTATATACTCTCTTTGTCCAGAATAACTTGTCTGTTTGAGCGATAAGTAATTTTGGACGTAGGGAGTATAAAATAGTACATACTAGTCT
This sequence comes from Triticum urartu, assembly GCF_003073215.2. Lineage (NCBI taxonomy): Eukaryota > Viridiplantae > Streptophyta > Magnoliopsida > Poales > Poaceae > Triticum > Triticum urartu. Next base: position 15,820,844 of record NC_053025.1, read on the forward strand.
ATAATTAGATTCACCTTTGACCATCAGTTTCACTAACAAAACATACTATATGCTATAGGTGAAATATTATGATTAAAATTGAATCACGCGAAACGAGGACACCATGTAATAAGGGACGGTGGGAGTGTCATATCATCATTTTATTTTAAGATGTGCAGCGCACCGGCCATGATTTTTGGGTCACGTAGCCAATGTGCGAGCCACGAACGGGACGATATTGCAATGAGACAATTCCTCCCTGGGAAATGTCGTGACCGACAGTACGAGCTGGCTATTAGCCCCTACTAAAATGATTGGCAGCACGCACGGGCATGCTCAAGGGGACAGGCCATGGATAGGTGCCGTGTCACACATGCACAACGGCGACAATCACTATACAGCACAACTAAATATCCCAAAGAATATCAGCTCAAGAAAAGATCCAAATTTCGCTTGCTACGTGCCAATGGAAGCCGGGGACATGGCCATGGTTTCCAGGGAGAAACGTACGTGGCGTGCACCCACAGATTAGTTGAGGCGTACCGGTGAAGAGCTTGAAGGCGGTGGGCAGCTCCCGCTTCTGAGGGATCCAGAAGAGGTCGCCCTTCTTCTTCATGTAGAGCGCCGGGTCGATGATCACCGGCATCGCCCGAGCAAACCTGCCATGCATGAAAACCACGATGAACTTTAGAAACTTGTAAAAACATGCGCCGACCATGCATCCAATCAAGCTGGAGCACGTACGCTTTCCATCCGATGTCGCTGGTGTGATCCAGGAAGTTGAGGTCGCGCGGCAGCTCCGAGAACACCTCCATCATATCTACACGCGGCATGCCATGGCAGAATCCAAATCAGCTAGCGAACTCGTTTCATTCACCAAGAAGAGGCGATTACGGCGACGCACCGTCCTGCGTGACGAGCGGGTAGTCGGAGGCGGAGAGGTTGATGAACCAGTCCCAGTCGGCGCCTTTGCCGCGGCCCTCGCCCCAGAGGAAGGCCGCGGCGGCGTGCAGCGTGGTGGTCACCATGGTGGGGCCGCGGTAGGTGACCAGGTTCGCCTTCTCCACCACCCGCACGTTGCGCGCCGCGGCGAGCACCGGGTGCGCCGCCACGAACGCCGCCAGCGCCGCGCGGTCCGAGTCGGGCGCCTCCGCGTCCAGGTGCAGGATGTAGTGGTTCCTCGGGTGGTACAGCGCGAGGAGGCACCGGCGCAGCATCCCGGCGTCCCCCTTCGAGCCGGAGATCAGGTACGCGAACCGCGGCGGCGAGGCGGGCGCGGCCGGCGGCGCGCGGGCCTGCGCCGAGAGCGCCGGGTCGACGAAGAGCGGGAGCTGAGAGCGCCGGGACGCGGAGGAGGCGGGGGAGGTCGGGGCGAGGAAGAGCGAGGCGGAGGGGAAGGGGACCGGGGAGGCGACGAGGAGGAAGAGCGCGAAGAGGCCCCCGGCGGCGACGGAGAGCAGCCAGCGCAGGACGGAGGGGCCGGCGTGGTCCATGGAGGACGACATCAACATGTATGGGTGTGATCGAGCGGTCGAGCTGAGGGACTCGTGTTTATATACGGTGTGGGACGTGGATGGATGGATCAATCATGCCGTCATGGAGCGTGAGGGTGGGAGAGCACGAAGCAATCATTTCATGGCGGGACAAGAGAAGAGAAGAAGCATGCATGCAGTTAGCTTCAACACCTGGTGCTGGTGGGTTAAACGTGTGGCAGCACTAATCTCAAAGCCGCGGCGAATAGTCAGTCATGGCCGCCATCAGACCTCTTCCAATGCAAAGGTGCTTGTAGATGAGGTGCTAAGTGCATTAAATACCTTAGCAACTCAACTCCTCAATGCATAGGTGCTTAACTTGTTGTTGCTAAGCACATTTTATTTAATGAGTTAGCACCTAAAGTCTTTCATGCATTGACCAAATTGTTTCATTTAAGTGGTTTGCCCAGGTTCTCGTGCTTGGCATTGATTCTTTCTGGGGTCACCAAAGTACTTTCTCCCTTTCTTAAATGTTGTGTCATGTCATTTTTTTACTTATGTGGCATGCTTGGCACCCGTTCACGGTAGAGCACCGGAAAAAAGGCGTCATGCACGGGCCGGCCGGCCGTCCGATGGATGGTCGATATAGCCGAGGACGAGCACGTACGTACCTGTGCACTCAGCAGTACCCACCCAAAAATAATGGCATCCAATGGCACTGATATTAGAGTATCATTTGATCCCATTCTGCTCGCTTGGTTGGTGCATGCGTTGACGAGATCAAGATCGGAGCGGTCGAGCAGGCCAGGAAGAGACCTCCTCTCCCCAACAGAATTGGATTGGATTCTATTCTCTGTCGGTTCTCTTCTGCCGCCTAGAAATGACAGATTATATCAGCAGGCTAAGTAGTACTTAGTATTTTTCTTCTGGGTTTCGGTTTGGCTGTGGACACGTCCGCACGATCGCTCCAGGATCACGAGCGAGCAACCGCAGAATGAAGCGAGCGTGGCATTCGGTTGTTAGACAATCCATTCCATTCCCAATAATCCATTCCCGTACAGGTAGCAAGACAAGAACCTACAGCAGCGACGACGAGCTTCCTCCCTCCCGTCTTCTCTGGACCGTTGGCAGGCAGGCAGGCAGGCCCAATTAGTAGTAACAAAAATTCATTCAAGCCGGGATGGCGACGGCCTAGCCGAACACAAGCGCTGCAGCAGCTTCACAACACAAGTTGGTACCAGGACAAAGCCGACCCGGCCGGCCCCAACACATTCATTGGCAGCACTGTCGAGCCACAACAATCCCCAACTGTCTCAGACGGTAGAGATGCCAAACTTTATTACTCTACTACAAAAGAAACCGAGTTTCAGCTAAGCAATGTGGTGAGGCTTCATCACTTTAGTAGTACAGCCAATACTAAATACTCATCTGCCGGCTCAATCTCTCGGAGCTGCTCGTAGAGATAAGGTTTACGTGCATGTGTTCATATCCATAGGGGTGAGTCCGTGAGTGTGTGTGCGTGATGTGAACGTCTGCGTAGAAAAACACGCTGCAGTTACACACACGCATGGAGGGAGCTCAAAAGTACAGCGCATATACAACGGAGGCCAGGGCCACGGCCATCGACGTCCCTGCCCGCGTCACCGAGGCTAGGGACGACGACGAAGGGCCGGAAGGCGTAGTTGGCGTTGTTCCGTTATCGGTCGCCGGCTTCTCGGAGGCGCAGGTGAAGCCGCACAGGCTGGGCCGGACGACCCGGTAGACGCCTTTGCTGGCCAGGACGAAGACGTCCTTGCGGTTGTCCTCGCCGAAGGAGAATATGTAGCCCAGCGACGGGAGAGGACCTCCTCCGCCAGCGGACTCGCAGGGTATCGGGGAGTTCTTGGAGCAGCTGAACGGCGTCAGGGTGGAGGTGTAGTTCCCGCTGCTCGGTGGGGTCTCCGAGCCGGTCCACATCGCCGATGCGTACAGATCAGCGTACATGTACCTGAGACCAAATCATGTGTACTGGATTAAAGAGGTTGTAGGAATGCTTTCACAAATAATCTTTTTGGAGTATCGATTCTTTTTAGCCCAGAGCATTTGGAAATGTTTCTTCTTCACAAAAAAATTGTACGTACGTATGTAAACAATTCGTCAATGTTTGTTGTAAAAATATCAGTTTTTATTATTTACTACCTCCAACTAGCCTACCAAAACGTCATATATTTTGGAACAGAGCTAGTATTTTACTAAAAAAATCGATTTTCTTGTTCATGAGAAAACATTTGAGCTTGCAAGCAGAAACTCCATGTCCAGAAGTAGTACTTTTACTTGTTTGCTCATTTATTATTCAAGTTAGGAGAAGTGTACCTTCCATATAAGCAGGGATCAGTAGACCCACGGTAGACATATCCACCTGTAATTGATGCAGACCCAACGTTCTTGTTCACAGCAGAATGGTTGTAGCCCATGGCAGGGAAGATGGCATTTATGGAACTAAGTGATGTATTCCCCCCGGGTGTCCACTCTGGATGATAGACATATGGGCCTTCGTATGCACGCCATCCGTAGTTTCCACCCTTGGAGATCAAATCTACCTCTTCGTATGCATCCTGTGCGTGTGCGGTAAAAAAACCATTGGAGTTAGACAGACAGACTGGCAGACCAAATGCAATTTCTGGCCAAGGCCAACCTAGGACATTATGGTTTGTTCAGAGGTTTGTACTGAGCCAGCAATAAGAAATGGATAGTATTTATGTCAGCCTAGGAAATTATTTAGTATTGATAGTAAAAAGTGAACTGAGCATTCTTTACACAAAACAAACTACAAAGTGAAGCTTCGCAAAACATGATAACTGTAAGAGATTTAAACATTTTTTTATGTCCATTCACTAATGCAGAAGAATGTCCCATGATAAAGGCCGAAACATGTGTCTGCTGAGCAGGGTATGCTAAAATTATAAATATTGGAAGCACATGAAACTGTCGAACTCTTGTGCGGTAATGGAGATTATAAGAGCCAAGCCTTGAAAGAGGAAAACTGGAGTTTATCGATTATGTGTCTGATTCTCATATGACAATATTCAGTCAAAGCACTGGAGAAATGAATGCAACATAAATTTGAAATAATACAAATCTGTTACCATATCGTCTAGTAGCTTCACTTTAACTACATTAATCAAAATTGAGCAACAAGCAAGTTAACGTACCTGCCCAACATCTGCACAGTAGAAGTAGGAAGGCCTCTCAGAATCAAAACTGCATCTCCATGGGTTTCTAAACCCCAAGGCCCAAATCTCTGGTTGTAACTCACTGTCTTGAGCAAATGGATTGTCCTTTGGAATTGCATAGTTGCCCCACAAGGTCTGGTTACCAATTTGCTTCTGGCCTGAAAGCAAAATATTAGAAGGGTTTAGGAGAAAAAAGATAACCAAAGTTAAATCTTTGGTGTGCCGCGTTAACTACCCATGCTACTGGGTTCTTCATCTATAAAATTTCTACAACGCCAGTGTTCATCTGATAAGGTAACTTCAACTAACAGCTGAAAACAATCGATTAGCTTCCTTATATTCCTGAACACACCCAACATCTGCTCACAAAATTAGTGTGGAAACAGTGTAATCCTTACATTCCTGAATGTCCCTGCAAGAAGCATATTGTTGTTGTTATGGAAACAACAGAAGAGTAGGGGGTATCTTTAGTACTCCCTCCGATCCATATTAATTATCGCCGATTTAGTACAACGGACCGGAGGGAGTAGCATAGTTACATTTTAAGTATTTCAAATGATCTCCAGAAATGACAAACTGAATATTTATAACATCAACAATTTAAGTATTTCAAATGATTTCCTGAAATGATAAACTGTACAATTGATAAATATATTAATAAGCCTTAATCAAATGCTATGGTACTGAACAAAAAACAGATTATACTAAGTAAACGAAAAAAATATGAGATGGAGTCAACAGGATGCAAATATGACAGCAAACAAAATAACCTGTTTCAAGTGCTAACTTACTTTGTACACTGTCAATGTCAAGCCTCATTATTTTTCCCAAGAGTGATTTCTTGTTCTGAGAGAAATTGAAAGGGTCGCCTTTGTTTCCACCATCCCCCATCATAAAGTACAGATACCCATCTGTAGGTCCAAAAAGTATTTGTCCTGCATGATGAGCTGTATACGGCAACCCCATTGTAAATATCCTGCTAACCTCTGATGGATTAGCAGATGTTGCCTACAAAAGAAAACAGTAATTAGGATGCTATTCAAATGTTAGCTCTATGACATTCTTCTTTCATTTCAGACATGCTTCATTGTGAGCTGGGGAATGAGAAACTACGAACAATGAAATTAGGATTAAGCAAAGAACATCAATTTCAAGATCTGTGTAGAAGTGGGTATCCAAATGCGTACCGCAGAAACATTTGATGAGGAGACTTTTGCAGAATACTCTGAAACCACAACTTGGTACTGACATGGCTGAGCACCATTGTCAGTGCCTAGCTTTGAAGGGTCACAGCCAACATCAGAATTACATGAACATCTACCAGCACAGTTAGGTGACTGAGTTCTATCACAATTATAGGAAACAAAAAGGCGCCCATTGGCAGCAAACTTTGGATGAAATGCTATACCCATGAGCCCAAACTCGGAGTCCAAATGCACTTCGTCGGTCAGATCAAGGAACGGGTTCGCCTCGTCGAACTGCAGAGTGCCTCCAGACCCCTGTTCCGGGACATCTGCCAACCATATCTTTCCTGCTTGGTTGGACAAGAAAACTCTGTTGGATCCATCAGGGTGAGGGGCCATGTTCAGGTACGACCCGTTGCCGATTCTCTCGAGGCACACCCCTTTAGGGGAGGGTGACGGCTCGGTGGTGTTGAATGAAACTGCATTTCCGCTGAAGCATACCGACTTGTCATCGGATGAGCCACCAAATGATGTACAAAAGTCATTTTCTGACTGCCAGACATCGGTGAGCTTTGACGCGGAACTAGGCAGGCTTCCACTTCCTTGCAAGGAAGGTTGAAAAGGAGAGTTCGATATCGTCACATTTTTGCAGGTTTCCCAGACTAGTTTGCAGTAATCTTGTGTGGAATCTTTTGACTGAGCAGAACTTCCGGAAGAGGTGTAGTTGCACAGAAGTGGAACCATCCGAATCTTTGAGCTTGAGTTGAACAACTCAGCTGCAAATGGACTGCATTTCTGAAAATAAAAATAAAAAAGCTTGTTAATACTACTTATTATTAAAGGATAACAGACTAACAGTAAACATGAAGAAGAAGAAGAAGAAAAATCTCAGCCTGGTGATAACCAAATTTCTTGGTCTCCGCTAGATGCCAGCAAATCAACCAAGAAGGGGCAAATTTGGATCTGCTACATGTTCTAGAAACCTGGTCTGTTTCTAGAAATTTCCTACGAACTTGTGTGTGATTTTCTTCAAATTCGTTTGAATTTGAAGTTGTCCCCCAATTGAACAATAAACAGTGGTAACTCTTAAAAAGTCCACAGCATGTTCAGACATGTTTTAACACTTAATATGAATCTCAGTTCCAGAACACAAAAATGGCTTCACCCAAGTTTCTTTCTTAGAGATTCCACCCAGAAACACAGAACATACGGTCATTATCAAGTACGTAACTAGAGTCGTGTGCCCCCCAGTATTTGACTTGTGCATGGACTTCTTTTTTGAACTGTGCTCATCCCGTTTCCATTACTGATCATAACGGAAATACATCAGACCAACACAAGAGTTAATCAGGAAACGGGAAAGGGAAAAGGTGGGTTCGGCACTGCTAGGAAACCCACTGCACATGCCCGCAATCGGCACACGCGCCATGGGATGAAAACCTGGCGGCACAAGAAAAAGCTATCCAAACAGAGCTCCAGGCGTCTGGACTGTAAACTTGTGCATGGACATGCAACACTTTTCCCTCAATATTGGTGGCGGATCAACACTAGCAGTGTAACATCAATATTAAACAAACGCTGCCCAGGTAACCAGGTTTCAGCTGATCGAAGGCCTTTCGTTTGCAGTCCCCAGCTCAGGCAAAACATCGAACATGTAGTGTGCAACCAACCCGATAAAAAACACGTTGGTTTGCAACAACAGCACATACAACTCAGTCCCCACACTAGTTGGAGCTGGGAGGAAGAAAAGATGGCAATCCGTACCGCGCAGAGGACCGACTTGACGACGGCAGCGCAGGCGGCGTCGGAGACGCTCATGGCCTGGAACCGCTTCTTGAGCGCGGCGTCGGCGGCGGCGTCGCAGCAGCTGCTCCCGCTGTAGGAGCAGAACACCAGCGTCCCGTTCAGCGGCGCCGGCGCCCCTGCAAACATCAAGCAGATCCGATAGCATCAGCATCCACGCGACGCTGACAAAAGCCAAATGAACACGAAGGCAAGCTGCTCTGCTCACTGGAGTCGGTGCAGAGCGGGAGGGCGTGGAGGAGCCACGGCTGCTGCCACGAGAGGCGGCAGAGGAGGAGAAGCAGCAGGAGCGGGAGAGAGCGTGGCCTCCCCATCGCTGGTCCGGTTCTTTGCCTCGGCTGTCGCGCGCGGGCACGGGCATGATTGCGTAGCGGCGAGGCGAGGAGCGGCCAGATTTATTGGGGGGTGGGGTGATGCCGATGGGGACTTGGGGAGTGGGAGGAGGAAGAAGGAAGGCGCGCGGGCGGCGTGTGAGAGTTGACCGAGTTGGCTTTGAATAATGGCGCCGGCGGGACATCTGTCGGCCGCTTCGTTTTTATACCGGGAGCAGGAACCTCGCCGTGCCACCTTGTTTTAGACCTCGTTGATTGGCAGGAGTAGCAAAAGCATCTTATATTCAGACCTCTCAAACTCATCTCATACATTCGAACGGGCTGCCCGATCACTACCGATCATGATTTTTTGAGGCCGACATGTCGATGCATATCCACAAGTGTGCTGCCACGTCGGATCCGACAGCCCAACCCCACTCCAAATTGCACCAAATTCATCAAACCCTTTCTCCTTCTCCCGCCCTCCAACCATTCCCGCGCCCGGACCCTCGCTCGCCTACATCCTTGCTCCCATTCCTCACCTCCGGGCCTGATCCGTCGGCGGCGACTTGCAAGCCGAAGTGTAACCAACTTGTGACCGACCTCAAGTCCGGTAAGAATAGAAATGATGGCTCAAGCTCGAACCAATCAATTGGGTTGGACGATGAAGAGAACGATGTTGTCGTGACGAATGGAAAAGCCACTGTGCCAATGGACAACCGCCAATTCATGGGAAACAAGTGGGAGAAGGCACGCTTCGTCCATGATGCCGCGGCTACCAAAATGTCGTCCACATGGACGGGCATTTTTTTGATGGGGGAGAACAAGAAGGAGGAGATGTACAAGCTCATGTTGGATGCGCAAAAGAAAAGGATGGAGTGGGACCGGAAGAGGGCGGAGAAGAAGCTAGAAATAGAGAGGGAGAAGATCGAGTTGGAGAAGCAACAAGCGGCGATCAAATGGGAGCTCGAGAAGGCCAAGACATTTGATGACATTGAGCTTGAGAAGGAAAGGTTGCAACTTGCATGGGACGCGGAAAATGCGAGGATCATGTTGGTGTTCAAAATGTAACCGTTTGTGTTCGGTTTGCATCAAATCCATCATGTTTGTATGAAATTCGACCGAGTTTGCATGAAATTCGATTGTGTTTGTACGAACTTTATCTGGTTGGTTTGAGTTGTTATGAAAATGTATGCAGCTAGTGTTGGATGACTGTCTCCTACATCCATATCCGCGGACTGATCCCCGAATGCGAAAGGTTGTTTGCATGTTGCCGTTGAAGATGCCCTAAAATCACACACCTGCTGTCATCAATCGGCTGTCGGAGTGAGATGTAGCTCAGTACTCCCTCTGTTTCAAAATAGATAACCTAACTTAGCTCAATACTCCCTTCGTTCTAAAATAGATGACACAACTTTATACTAACTTTAGTATAAAGTTGGGTTATCTATTTTGGAACGGAGGGAGTACATCCATGTGGAGTAAAATCCATCCGAGTTTCCTGCCTCCGGTCGAGAGAGAGCATGGCGATCTGATCAAATGGCATATACCACGAGGTAGGGGTAGCTAGAGGCTCTGGTTGTTGTTAGTTGGCGGAACGGCGGGCGAGCTTGACAACGCTGCTGCGCACCACTTTGACTTGTTCAGCATCTATAGCCAGGCTGGATGATTAAAGAAAGCTGATGCCTGATGGCCAAGGGCACTTTGCAGAGCGCTGAAAAAATGAGATGCGGGTGGGGGGTCGCCGACTCGCCGCGCCGGCCGCCGGGCTACCTCCCCTTTTGCACCATCACCGGTCATGCATGCACGGCGCTCGTGAAAAGAGCTGTGTGGTGGCGAGTCAACTGGCGAGCGCGTCGTCCTCGCCCGGGCGCTCCAGTTGATTTGATTGTCGTGGACGTGCGCAAATTGGCAAAAGCACGGGCAAAGTAAAAGCTCAGCGCCGCTCAGACTTTAGAACGGCGGCGTCCCTCTGCTCTGCTCTGGGTCGCCGTCCGTCGAGGAGGAGAGGACACAATTCAACGATCGGGGTTGGTTGGCAAGTGGAGCGAGGCTGGTCGCAAAGTCCATGCGTTTGACTTAACAAGATCGGAGGGTTCATTGCGTTCGGTTCGCGCAGTCGATCCACTCTGGATGGGATCGTCCACATCGCTGCTCAACCACATCCTAAGGCCAACTTCAACTCATGACACCATTTTGTCCGTCTCAGTCTGTTCTGTTTAGATCGAAACAGATAGAAATAACGATGCAACACGGCGACTCAAACGGAGGGGCGCTCGTTTTTAGTCTGCCCGTGATCCATATTCGATCCAAATTTAGGTAGAGTTTACGTTCGCGCGGACACGAAGCGGTCGCACACAGGCGCTCCCGTTGTCGTCCCCTTGTCCGCTCGTCGGTGAAACGTATGTGGTCCTCTCCCCTCCCCTCCACGTCCTACACCCTCCCACCCTCGTTGCCATAGTCGCCGGCGCCCATTTTCCGGCCGCTTCGTCACTGGAAGGTAATAGACCAGCTGTATATATATATAAATTATAAATATGAGAACATACACATGATATGTCATTGGGAGGTTGTTGCATATACATGTAATATGTTCTTGTTATTCACAATGTAATAATCTTTTCGTCACCAACTAATCCAAATTTGAAGTATCACAAAGACATCTAACTTTTTTCACCATTGGATATAATCCAACACTAACACTTCGTAGTTTTTTAATTTCTGACAGCTTTTAATTTCATTCTTATGTGTTTGTTGGACTTTGTTTTTTTTTGAGACCCAAAGGGTAACAGGGGTTACATTCAGCTAGTAGCATTTCTCTAAGCTTCTCCGGGACGTCCGAGATCATTGTTCTGTTGCCCTCTATCCTTGCCAAATAGGCAAGCTCGTGAGACAATTTGTTCCGACTCGTCCCAATCACACTCACCTGATGGTCTGCAAATAGCCTGAGCGTTTGTTTGATATCTATCAGGATAGAGTAGCACTCCGAGAGACTTGTCATTCCCTGCCGACTGTCATGTTGTCCGTTTCTACTATGACCTTCCCTCTGTATCTTTTTGCTAGTTCCTGGAGGCCACTTAGGACAGATTCTGCCTCTGCCTCTTCCATGGATTTACAATTTTTCAAATTTTGGCAAACAGAGATATAGGCCAGACCTTGTGGATTCTGTGCAATCGCTCCAGCCAAGCTCTCTCCTGTGTTCACTAGGAAGGCAGCATCAGAGTTCAGTTTCGCCCAGCCAGCAGGAGGGGGTGACCAGGCCGTGCCCTGAACATTTTCAGATCCTTGTCCGGTTCTGGTCGGCTGTAGATACCTCCCAGCGCCCCCGTCAGTCAGAGTCTGGGCTTCTCTGATTTCTGCTTCATACCTAACAAGGGACCGCACAGCTCCGGTTACAGTTTCTTTCCCAGCGGCATGGATGCCATCATTTCGAAGGTTCCACGGTTGCCATCCCATCAGTAGGATTCTGCCCTTGGTTATCTCGTTCTGCGTGCTTAACAACATTTGAAACCACAGATTGCATGTATCTCTGAACATTTCCTCCTTTGGTAAATCCCAGAATGTCCTTAGCTCAGTTCTCAGGGCTCTACTCCTCGTACAAGCAAAGATGGCATGAAATTCATTCTCTACACCATTGCCGCAGATATCCAAAGTGTTATCTGTAGCTATCATGCGCCGGAAGGCGTTGTGCTTTGTAGCTAGGGACTGGGTTGCTACTCGCCACCCAAAAATCTTGACCTTCTGAGGGACCTTAGATTTCCAAATGACGTCCCAGATGCATCTATCCCCTACCTCATTTGAGGATGTAGACGCTCCAACAGAGGTGTTTCTCTTGATCCTATAAGCAAGGTTGTATGCACTTTTGACCGTGAATCTGCCTGTTTTGTCATAGTGCCATGCCACCACATCTTCCACATCCTTAGATGGGATTCTTATTCTTTCAATTTCCTCAACATCAAAGTGGTGGAAAAATTGGTTTATTAGGTCCATATTCCAAGTTTTTGCATCCGGATTCATCAATTGATTGACCCATCTAAGCCTTGAGCGTCTTATGAACCCTGCTGTTTTGCATCCCTCTTTCCTGGGGATCTACTTATCTCTCTGGATTTGAATGTTCTTACCGTTGCCCACCCGCCAAATCAAACCTTCCTTTAGTAGTTCAAGGCCAAATTCAATTCCTTTCCAGGATGGCGAGGCGTCAGAAGCGAACACCGTGCCCAGTAGATTACCATTAGGGAAGTATTTTGATTTTAGTACTCTTGCACACAAGCTGTCCGGGTACTGAAGAAGTCTCCAACTCTGCCGGGCTAGGAGAGCTTGGTTAAAACACTGCATGTCCCGGAAGCCTATGCCACCGTCCCTCTTGTGCTTGGTCATATTCTCCCATGACATCCAGTGAACTTTTCGGCGGTCAACCTTGTCTCCCCACCAAAAATCCCTAATCAATTTTTCATACTTGTCACAAAACCCTGCATTGAGTTTGAAAACTCCCATGACAAAGGTTGGCAGTGATTGAACTATTGATTTGACATTGACCTCCTTGGCCGCTTGAGACATAAACATCTCGCTCCAATTGTTGCATTTCTTCCCAAACCGATACATTATGGGCTGGAACTTTTCATTCTTCATTCTGCCTTTCGGAGTAGGGGGACCCAGATACTTGCTCTCAAACGTGTCTGACTCCACTCCTAAGATGTTTTTAATATCTTCTCTGACATGTGGGGGGCACACTTCGCTTACCAAGAGGGGGCATTTGCTCTGGCTAAGCAGTTGTCCCGTACATTGTTGGAAGAGGGATAGTGTTGGGAAACACAGTATTTCAAAAGTTTACCTACGATCACGCAAGATCTATCTAGGAGATGCATAGCAACGAGCGGGGAGAGTGTGTCCACGTATCCTCGTAGACCGAAAATGGAAGCGTTAAGTAACGCGGTTCATGTAGTCGAACGCCTTCGCGATCCAACTGATCAAGTACCGAACGCACGGCACCTCCGCGATATGTACATGTTTAGCTCGGTGACGTTCCTCGAACTCTAGATCCAGCTGAGGCCGAGGAAGAGTTTTGTCAGCACGACGACGTGGTGACGGTGATGATGAAGTTACCGATGCAGGGCTTCGCCTAAGCACTACGACAATACGACCGAGGTGGAAAAGTATGGAGGGGGCACCGCACACGGCTAAGAAAACAACTTGTGTGTCTATGGGGTGCCCCCCTCCCCCGTATATAAAGGATGGGAGGAGGAGGAGGGCCGGCCACAAGGGGCGCGCCCTAAGGGGGGATTCCTACTCCTGGTAGGAGTAGGTTTCCCCCTTTCCTAGTCCAAGTAGGAGAGAAAGGAAGGAGAGGAAGAAGAGAAGGAAAGGGGGCCGGGCCCCCTAGTCCAATTCGGTTTGGGCTGGGGGGGGGGGGCGTGGCCCACCTTGGCCTGCCTCCTCTCTTCCACTACTAGGCCCATGAAGGCCCAATACTTCCCCCGACGAATTCCCGTAACTCTCCGGTACTCCGAAAAATACCCGAACCACTCAAAACCTTTCCGATGTCTGAATATAGCCTTCCAATATATCGATATTTATGCCTCGACCATTTTGAGACTCCTCGTCATGTCCGTGATCTCATCCGGGACTCCGAACAAACTTCGGTCATCAAATCACATAATTCATAATACAAATCGCCATCGAACGTTAAGCATGCGGACCCTACGGGTTCGAGAACTATGTAGACATGACCAAGACACATCTCCGGTCAATAACCAATAGCGGAACCTGGATGCTCATATTGGCTCCTACATATTCTACAATGATATTTATCGGTCAAATCGCACAATAGCATACGTTGTTCCCTTTGTCATCGGTATGTTACTTGTCCGAGATTCGATCGTCGGTATCACCATACCTAGTTCAATCTCGTTACCGGAAAGTCTCTTTACCCATTCCATAATGCATCATCCCGCAACTAACTCATTAGTCACATTGCTTGCAAGGCTTATAGTGATGTGCATTACAGAGAGGGCCCAAAGATACCTCTCCGACAATCGGAGTGACAAATCATAATCTCAATCTATGCCAACTCAAAAAACACCATCGGAGACACCTGTAGAGCATCTTTATAATCACCCAGTTACGTTGTGACATTTGATAGCACACTAAGTGTTCCTCCAGTATTCGGGAGTTGCATAATCTCATAGTCATAGGAACATGTATAAGTCATGAAGAAAGCAATAGCAATAAACTAAACAATCATAGTGCTAAGCTAACGGATGGGTCTTGTCCATCACATCATTCTCTAATGATGTGATCGCGTTCATCAAATGACAACACATGTCTATGGCTAGGAAACTTAACCATCTTTGATTAACGAGATAGTCTAGTAGAGGCATACTAGGGACACTCTATTTGTCTATGTATTCACAGATGTACTAAGTTTCCGGTTAATACAATTCTAGCATGAATAATAAACATTTATCATGATATAAGGAAATATAAATAACATATTTATTATTGCCTCTAGGGCATATTTTCTTCAGTCTCCCACTTACACTACAGTCAATAAACTAGTTCACATCGTCATGTGATTTAACACCAATAGTTCACATATCTATGTGACTAACACCCAAAGGGTTTACTAGAGTCAATAATCTAGTTCACATCGCTATGTGATTAATCACCCAAAGAGTATGAAGGTGTGATCATGTTTTGCTTGTGAGAGAAGTTTAGTCAACGGGTCTGCCACATTGAGAGCCGTATGTATTTTGCAAATTTTCTATGTCTACAATGCTCTGCATGGAGCTACTCCAGCTAATTGCTCCCACTTTCAATATGCATCCACATTGAGACTCAGAGTCATCCGGATCGGTGTAAAATCTTGCATCGATGTAACTCTTTACGATCAACTCTTTATCACCTCCATAACCGAGAAATATCTCCTTAGTTTCTAAGGATAATTTTGACCGTTGTCCAGTGATCCGCTCCTGCATCAATATCGTACCCCTTGCCAAACTCATGGCAAGGTACACAGTAGGTTTGGTACACAACATAGCATACTTTATAGAACCATGGCTGAGGCATAGGGAATGACTTTCATTCTCTTTCTATTTTCTGTCGTGGTCGTGTTTTGAGTCTTAATCAACTTTACACCTTGCAATATAGGCAAGAACTCCTTCTTTGACTGTTCCATTTTGAACTACTTCAAAATCTTGTCAAGGTATGTACTCATTGAAAAATCTTATCAAGCATCTTGATCTATCTCTATTCATCTTGATGCCCAATATGTAAGCAGCTTCACCGAGGTCTTTCTTTGAAAAACTCTTTTCAAACACTCCTTTATGCTTTCCAGAAAATTCTACATCATTTCCAATCAACAATATGTCTTTCACATATACTTATCAGAAAGGCTGTAGTGCTCCCACTCAATTTCTTGTAAATACGGGCTTCTCCAAAAGTCTGTATAAAACCATATGCTTTGATCATACTATCAAAGCATATATTCCAACCCCGAGAGGCTTGCACCAGTCCATAAATGTATCGCTGGAGCTTGTACACTTTGTTAGCACCTTTTGGATCGACAAAACCTTCTGGTTGCATCATATACAACTCTTCTTTAAGATATCCATTAAGGAATGCAGTTTTGACATCCATTTGCCAAATTCCATAATTATAAAATGCGGCAATTGCTAACATGATTCGAATGGACATAAGCATCACTACGGGTGAGAAGGTTTCATCATAGTCAACCCCTTGAACTTGTTGAAAACCTTTTGCAACAAGTCGAGCTTTGTAGACAGTAATATTACCGTCAGCGTCAATCTTCTTCTTGAAGATCCATTTATTCTCTATGGCTTTCCGATCATCGGGCAAGTCAACCAAAGTCCACACTTTGTTCTCATACATGGACCCCATCTCAGAATTCATGGCCTCAAGCCATTTTGCGGAATCTGGGATCATCATCGCTTCCTCATAGTTTGTAGGTTCGTCATGGTCAAGTAACATGACCTCCGGAATAGGATTACTATACTACTCTGGTGCGGATCTTACTCTAGTTGACCTATGAGGTTCAGTAGTAACTTGATCAGAAGTTTCATGATCATCATCATTAGCTTCCTCACTTACTGGTGTAGGAATCACTGGAACTGATTTCTGTGATGAACTACTTTCCAATAAGGGAGCAAGTACAGTTACCTCATCAAGTTCTACTTTCCTCCCACTCACTTCTTTCGAGAGAAACTCCTTCTCTAGAAAGGATCCACTCTTAGCAACAAAGATCTTGCATTCGGATCTGTTATATAAGGTGTACCCAACAGTTTCTTTTGGGTATCCTATGAATACGCACTTCTTCGATTTGGGTTTGAGCTTATCAGGCTGATACTTTTCCACATAAGCATCGCAACCCCAAACTTTAAGAAATGACAGCTTAGGTTTCTTGCTAAACCACAGTTCATACAGTGTCGTCTCAACGGATTTTTTTAGACAGTGCCCTATTTAACGTGAATGCAGTTGTCTCTGATGAATAACCCCAAAACGATAGTGGTAAATCGGTAAGAAACATCATAGATCGCACCATATCTAATAAAGTACGGTTATGACGTTCGGACACACCATTACGTTGTGGTGTTCCAGGTTGCGTGAGTTGCGAAACTATTCCACATTGTTTCAAATGAAGGCCAAACTCGTAACTCAAATATTCGCCTCCACGATCAGATCGTAGAAACTTTATTTTCTTGTTACGATGATTCTCAACTTCACTCTGAAATTGTTTGAAGTTTTCAAATGTTTCAGATTTGTGTTTCATTAAGTAGATATACCCATATCTGCTCAAATCATCTGTGAAGGTCAGAAAATAATGATACCCACTGCGAGCCTCAACACTCATCGGACCGCATACATCGGTATGTATAATATCTAATAAGTTAGTGACTCGCTCCATTGTTTCGGAGAACGGAGTCTTAGTCATCTTGCCCATGAGGCATGGTTCGCAAGCATCAAGTGATTCATAATCAAGTGATTCCAAAAGTCCATCAGCATGGAATTTCTTCATGCGCTTTACACAATATGACCTAAACGGCAGTGCCACAAATATGTTGCACTATCATTATCAACTTTTGCATCTTTTGGCATCAATATTATGAATATGTGTATCACTACGATCGAGATTCAGTAAACCATTTACATTGGGTGTATGACCATAGAAGGTTTTATTCATGTAAACAGAATAACAGTTATTCTTTGACTTAAATGAATAATCGTATTGCAATAAACATGATCCAATCATATTAAGCTCAACGTAAACGCCAAATAACCTTTATTTTAGGCTCAACACTAATCCCGAAGGTAAAGAGAGTTTGTGATGGTGATCTTATCAACCTTGGAATCACTTCCAACACATATCGTCACCTCACCCTCAACTAGTCTCTGTTCATTTTGTAACTCCTGTTTCGAGTTACTAATCATAGCAACTGCACCAGTATCAAATACCCAGGGGCTACTATGAACACTAGTAAAGTACACATCAATAACATGTATACCATATATACTTTTGTTCACTTTGCCATCCTTCTTACCTGCCAAATATCTAGGGCAGTTCCACTTCCGGTGATCATTTCCTTTGTAGTTAGAAGCACTCAGTTTCAGGCTTAGGTCCAGACTTGGGCTTCTTCACTTGAGCAGCAACTTGCTTGCCGTTCTTCTTGAAGTTCCCCTTCTTCCCTTTGCCTTTCTTCTTGAAACTAGTGGTCTTGTTAACCATCAACACTTGATGCTCCTTCTTGATTTCTACCTCCGCAGCTTTTAGCATCGCGAAGAGCTTGGGAATAGTCTTATCCATCCCTTGCATATTATAGTTCATCACGAAGTTCCAGTAACTTGGTGATAGTGACTAGAGAACTCTACTAATCACTATCTTATCTGGAAGATTAACTCCCACTTGATTCAAGCGATTGTAGTACTCAGACATTCTGAGCACATGCTCACTGGTTGAGCTATTCTCCTCCATCTTGTAGGCAAAGTACTTGTCAGAGGTCTCATACCTCTCGACTCGGGCATGAGTCTGAAATACCAATTTCAGCTCTTGGAACATCTTATATGCTCCTTGGTGTTCAAAACGTTTTTGAAGTCCCGGTTCTAAGCCGTAAAGCATGGCACACTAAACTATCAAGTAGTCATCATACCGAGCTTGTCAAAGTTCATAATGTCTGCATCTGCTCCTGCAATAGGTCCGTCACCTAGCGGTGCATCAAGGACATAATTCTTCTGTGCAGCAATGAGGATAATCCTCAGATAACGGACCCAGTACATCGTTGCTACTATCATCTTTCAACTTATTTTTCTCTAGGAACATATCAAAAAATAAAATAGGGGAGCTATACGCGAGCTATTGATCTACAACATAGATATGCAAAAACTATCGGGACTAAGTTCATGATAAATTAAAGTTCAATTGATCATATTACTTAAGAACTCCCACTTAGATAGACATCCCTCTAGTCATCTAAATGATCATGTGATCCATATCAACTAAACCATGTCCAAGCATCACGTGAGATGGAGTAGCTTTCAATGGTGAACATCACTATGTTGATCATATCTACTATATGATTCATGCTCGACCTTTCGGTCTCAGTGTTTCGAGGCCATATCTGCATATGCTAGGTGTTGGGGAACGCAGTAATTTAAAAAAAAATCCTACACACACGCAAGATCATGGTGATGCATAGCAATGAGAGGGGAGAGTGTTGTCTACATACCCTCGTAGACCGTAAGCGGAAGCGTTATGACAACGCAGTTGATGTAGTCGTACGTCTTCACGATCGACCGATCCTAGTACCGAAAGTACGACACCTCCACGATCTGCACACGTTCGGCTCGGTGACGTCCCATGAACTCACGATCCAGCAGAGTGTCGAGGGAGAGCTTCTTCAGCACGACGGTGTGATGACGGTGATGATGATGCTACCGGAACAGGGCTTCGCCTAAGCATCGCTACGATATGACCGTGGTGGATTATGATGGAGGGGGGCACCGCACACGGCTGGAAACAATCAACTTGTGTGTCCTAGGGTGCCCCCTGCCCCTATATATAAAGGAGCAAGGGGGAGGCCGGCCGGCCCTAGTGGCGCGCCAAAGGAGTAGGATTCCTCCTTTCCTAGTCCAACTAGGAGGAGAAGGGGAAGGAAGGAAGGGAGAGGAAGAGGAGAAGGTAAGGGGGCGCCCCCCTCCCTAGTCCAATTCAGACTCCCTATAGGGAGGGAGCACGGCTGCCCCTTGTGGGCTGGCCCCTCTTCCCTATGGCCCATGAAGGCCCAACTCCCCCCCCCCCCCCCCGAGGGGGGGGGTCGGTAACCCTCTGACACTCCGGTTTTCTCCGAAATCATCCGGAACACTTCCGGTGTCTGAATTAGCCATCCAATATATCAATCTTTATGTCTCGACCATTTCGAGACTCCTCATCTTGTCCGTGATCAAATCCGGGAATCCGAACTACCTTCGGTACTTCAAAACACATAAACTCATAATACCGATCGTCACCGAACGTTAAGCGTGTGGACCCTACGGGTACGAGAACTATGTAGACATGACCGAGACACATCTCTGGTAAATAACCAATAGCAGAACCTGCATGTTCATATTGGCTCCCACATATTCTACGAAGATCTTTATCGGTCAAACCGCATAACGATATACGTTGTTCCCTTTGTCATCGATATGTTACTTGCCGGAGATTCGATCGTCGGTATCTCAATACCTAGTTCAATATCGTTACCGGCAAGTCTCTTTACTCGTTCCATAATGCATCATCCCGCAACTAACTCATTAGTCACATTGCTTGCAAGGCTTATAGTGATGTGCATTACCGAGAGGGCCCAGAGATACCTCTCCGATACTCGGAGTGACAAATCCTAATCTCGATCTATACCAACTCAACAAACACCATCGGAGACACCTGTAGAGCATCTTTATAGTCACCCAGTTACATTGTGACGTTTGATAGCACACAAAGTGTTCCTCCGGTATTCGGGAGTTGCATGATCTCATAGTCATAGGAACATGTATAAGTTATGGAGAAAGCAGTAGCAACAAACTAAAGGATCATCTTGCTAAGCTAACGGATGGGTCAAGTCAATCACATCATTCTCTAATGATGTGATTCCGTTAATAAAATGACAACTCATGTCTATGGTTAGGAAACATAACCATCATTGATTCAATGAGCTAGTCAAGTAGAGGCATACTAGTGACACTCTGTTTATCTATGTATTCACACATGTACTAAGTTTCCTGTTAATACAATTCTAGCATGAATAATAAACATTTATCATGATATAAGGAAATATAAATAACAACTTTATTATTGCCTCTAGGGCATATTTCCTTCACTAGGCTCGTCATGTTTAACCCGAGTATTCAGCATGTGCAAAACTGGCTTGCACCCGTTGTATGTGAACGTAGAGCTTATCACACCCGATCATCACGTAGTGTCTTAGCACGAAGAACTATCGCAACGGTGCATACTCAGGGAGAACACTTATACCTTGAAATTTTAGTAAGGGGTCATCTCATAATGCTACCGTCGTACTAAGCAAAATAAGGTGCATAAAAGATAAACATCACATGCAATCAAAATATATGACATGATATGGCCATCATCATCTTGTGCCTTTGATCTCCATCTCCAAAGTACCGTCATGATCTCCATCGTCACCGGCATGACACCATGATCTCCATCATGTTAATCTTTATCAACGTGTCATCACATGGTTGTCTCGCCAACTATTGCTTTTGCAACTATTGCTATCGCATAGCGATAAAGTAAAGCAATTATATGGCGCTTGCATCTTATGCAATAAAGAGACAACCATAAGGCTCCTGCCAGTTGCCGATAACTTTAACAAAACATGATCATCTCATACAACAATTTATATATATCATCAGGTCTTGACCATATCACACAACATGCCCTGCAAAAACAAGTTAGACGTCCTCTACTTTGTTGTTGCAAGTTTTACGTGGTTGCTACGGGCTTTAGCAAGAACCGTTCTTACCTACGCATCAAAACCACAACATGGTATAGTGATTTCTTTTTGATCTTCAGAAAGAACCATGTTCATTGAATCCAATTCAACTAAAGTTGGAGAAACAGACACCCCCAGCCACCTGTGTGCAAAGCACGTCGGTAGAACCAGTCTCATGAACACGGTCATGTAATGTTGGCCCAGGCCGCTTCATCCAACAATACCGCCGAATCAATAAACAACTAGTGACGACAAGCAATATGTATATACCCACGCCCACAACTCCTTTGTGTTCTACTCGTGCATATAACATCTACACATAGACCTGGCTCGGATGCCACTTTTGGGGAACGTAGTATTTCAAAAATTTACCTACGATCACGCAAGATCTATCTAGGAGATGCATAGAAATGAGCGGGGAGAGTGTGTCCATGTACCCTCGTAGACCAAAAGCGGAAGCGTTAAGTAATGCGGTTGATGTAGTCGAACGTCTTCGCGATCCAACCGATCAAGTACCGAATGCACGGCACCTCAGTGATCTGCACACATTCAGCTCGGTGACGTCCCTCGAACTCTAGATCCAGATGAGGCTGAGGGAGATTTTTGTCAGCACGACGGCGTGGTGATGGTGATGATGAAGTTACCGACGCAGGGCTTCGCCTAAGCACTATGACAATATGACCGAGGTGGAAAACTATGGAGGGGAGCACCGCACACGGCTAAGAAATCAACTTGTGTGTCTATGGGGTGCCCCCTCCACCGTATATAAAGGAGGGGAGGAGGAGGAGGGCGGCCACAAGGGGCGCGCCCTAAGGGGGGATTCCTACTCCTAGTAGGAGTAGGTTTCCCCCTTTCCTAGTCCAAGTAGGAGAGAAAGGAAGGAGAGGAAGAAGAGAAGGAAAGGGGGGTCGGCCCCCTAGTCCTATTCGGTTTGGGCTAGGGGGGGTGTCCCACCTTGGCCTGCCTCCTCTCTTCCACTAATAGGCCCATGAAGGCCCAATACTTCCCCCGGGGAATTCCCGTAACTCTCCGGTAATCCGAAAAATACCCGAACCACTCAGAACCTTTCCGATGTCCGAATATAGCCTTCTAATATATCGATCTTTATATCTCGACCATTTCGAGACTCCTTGTCATGTCCGTGATCTCATCCGGGACTCCAAACAAACTTCGGTCATCAAATCACATAACTCATAATACAAATCATCATCGAACGTTAAGCATGCGGACCCTACGGGTTCGAGAACTATGTAGACATGACTGAGACACATCTTCGGTCGATAACCAATAGCGGAACCTGGATGCTCATATTGGCTCCTACATATTCTACGAAGATCTTTATCGGTCAAACCGCACAACAACATATGTTGTTCCCTTTGTCATCGGTATGTTACTTGCCCGAGATTCGATCGTCGGTATCACCATACCTAGTTCAATCTCGTTACCGGCAAGTCTCTTTACTCATTCTGTAATGCATCATCCCGTAACTAACTCATTAGTCACATTGCTTGCAAGTCTTATAGTGATGTGCATTACCGAGAGGGCCCAGAGATACCCTTCCGACAATCAGAGTGACAAATCCTAATCTTGATCTTTGCCAACTCAACAAACACCATCGGAGACACCTGTTGATACGTCCATTTTGCATCATGCTTTTATATCGATATTTATTGCATTATGGGTTGTTATTACACATTATGTCACAATACTTATGCCTATTCTCTCTTATTTTACAAGGTTTACATGAAGAGGAAGAATGCCAACAGCTGGAATTCTGGGCTGGAAAAGGAGCAAATATTAGAGACCTATTCTGCACAACTCCAAAAGTCCTGAAACTCCACGAAAGTCAGTTTTGGAATATATTAAAAATATTGGGCGAAGAAAGCACCAGAGGGGGGCCACACCCTGTCCATAGGTCTCTAATATTTTGCATTAATATTTTGCACCGTAGGTCTCCAAAAGTCCTGAATAACTTCATACCTATAAAAGATATCCAAGGTAGTATATAAAGTTTTAGTATGATCTAGTTTTGAGTTTTGCTTTATGATCCTTCTACGCAATCGAGCCCATGAGCTATATATAATAAAGATTAGTCTTGAGTCGAGGGCTTTGCTATCTTGCTATGATCTTGAGGGAATAAAAGTAAAAAGAAAGAATAAAAAGAATTAAAGAGATCATATTGATTCTATGGAGAATAATGACTTCACATATAAAAGAGTATGATGAACTAAAGTTGTTGAGAGTTGATAAACATAGTTTTGGTGATCGTTGCAATTAATAGGAAGTAATAAAGACAGAGAGGTTCTCACATATAAATATACTATCTTGGACATCTTTTATGATTGTGAGCACTCATTAAAATATGACATACTAAAAAGTTGATGTTGGACAAGGAAGACAATGTAATGGGTTATGTTTTCTTATATCCGAAATAAAGTATATTGTCATGGATCATCCAACATGTTGAGCTTGCCTTTCCCCCTCATGCTAGCTAAATTCTTTGCACCAAGTAGAGATACTACTTGTGTTTCCAAATATCCTTAAACCCAGTTTTGCCATGAGAGTCTACCATATCTACCTATGGATTGAGTAAGATCCTTCAAGTAAGTTGTCATTGTTGCATGCAATAAAATTTCTCTCTAAATATGTATGATTTATTAGTGTGGAGAATATAAGCTTTATACGATCTTGTGATATGGAAGAGATAAAAGCGACGGACTGCATAATAAAGATCCCTATCACAAGTGGCAATATAAAGTGACGTTCTTTTGCATTAAGATTTTGTGCATCCAACCATAAAAGCATATGACAACCTCTGCTTCCCTCTACGAAGGGCCTATGTTTTATTTTTGTCTTATACCTTATGCAAGAGTCATGGTGATCTTCACCCTTCCTTTTTACACTTTATCCTTTGGCAAGCACTATGTGTTGGAAAGATCCTGATATATATATATATATATATATATATATCCAATTGGATGTAAGTTATCATAAACTATTATTGTTGGCATTACCCTTGAGGTAAAAGGTTGGGAGGCAAAACTATAAGCCCCTATCTTTCTCTGTGTCCGATTAAAACTTCATACCCATAAGTATTGCGTGAGTGTTAGCAATTGTGAAAGACCAAATGATAGTTTAGTATGTGGACTTGCTGAAAAGCTCTTATATTGACTCTTTCCGATGTTACGATAAATTGTAATTGCTTCAATGACTGAGATTATAGTTTGTTAGTTTTCAATGAAGTTTCTGATTCATACTTGACATTGTGAATAGATTGTTACTTTAGCATAAGAAATCATATGACAGTATATATACATGTTGTTGTTTTAAGAATGATCATGATGCCCTTATGTCTGTATTTTTTTTTATCGACACCTCTATCTCTAAACACGTGGACATATTTTTCGATATCGACTTCCGCTTGAGGACAAGCGAGGTCTAAGCTTGGGGGAGTTGATACGTCCATTTTGCATCATGCTTTTATATCGACATTTATTGCATTATGGGTTGTTATTACACATTATTTCACAATACTTATGCTTATTCTCTCTTATTTTACAAGGTTTACATGAAGAGAGAGAATGCCGGCAGCTGGAATACTGGGCTGGAAAAGGAGCAAATATTAGAGACCTATTATGCACAACTACACAAGTCCTGAAACTCCACGAAAGTCAGTTTTGGAATATATTAAAAATATTGGGCGAAGAAAGCACTAGAGGGGATCCACATCCTGTCCACGAGGGTGGGGGCGCGCCCCCTGCCTCGTGGGCCCCCTGGCAGGCCTCCGGTGCCCATCTTTTGCTGTATGAAGTCTTTTGCCCTGGAAAAATAAGAAGGAAGCTTTTGGGACGAAGCGCCGCCGTCTAGAGGCGGAACCTTGGTGGTACCAATCTAGGGCTCCGACGAAGCTAGTCTGTCGGGGAAACATCCCTCTGGGAGGGGGAAATCGTCACCATCATCATCACCATCGATCCTCTCATCGGGAGGGGGTCAATCTCCATCAACATCTTCACCAGCACCATCTCATCTCAAACCCTAGTTCATTTCTTGTATCCGATCTTTGTCTCAAAGCCTCAGATTGGTACATGTGGGTTGCTAGTAGTGTTGATTACTCCTTGTAGTTGATGCAAGTTGGTTTATTTGGTGGAAGATCATATGTTCAGATCCTTTATGCATATTAATACCCCTCTGATTATGAACATGAATATGATTTGTGAGTAGTTATGTTTGTTTCTGAGGACATGGGAGAAGTCTTGCTATAAGTAGTCATGTGAATTTGGTATTCGTTCAATATTTTGATGAGATGTATGTTGTCTTTCCTCTAGTGGTGTTATGTGAACGTCGACTACATGACACTCCACCATTATTTGCACCTAGGGGAAGGCATTGGGAAGTAATAAGTAGATGATGGGTTGCTAGAGTGATAGAATCTTAAACCCTAGTTTATGCGTTGCTTCGTAAGGGGCTGATTTGGATCCATGTGTTTCATGCTATGGTTAGGTTTACCTTAATACTTCTTTTGTAGTTGTGGATGCTTGCAAGATGGGTTAACCATAAGTGGGATTCTTTTCCAAGGAAGGGCAGTACCCAAGCACCGGTCCACCCACATATCAAATTATCAAAGTAACGAACGCGAATCATATGAGCATGATGAAAACTAGCTTGACGATAATTCCCATGTGTCCTCGGGAGCGTTTTCCTTTATATAAGAGTTTGTCCAGGCTTGTCCTTTGCTACAAAAAGGATTGGGACACCTTGCTGCACCTTGTTTACTTTTGTTACTTGCTACCCGTTACGAATTACCTTATCATAAAACTATCTGTTACCGATAATTTCAGTGCTTGCAGAGAATACCTTACTGAAAACCGCTTATCATTTCCTTCTGCTCCTCGTTGGGTTCGACACTCTTACTTATCGAAAGGACTACGATAGATCCCCTATACTTGTGGGTCATCAAGACTTCTTTCTGGCACCGTTGCCGGGGAGTGAAGCGCCTTTAGTAGGTGGAATTTGGTAAGGAAAATTTTATATAGTGTGCTGAAATTTACTATCACTTGTTACTATGGAAAGTAATCCTTTGAGGGGCTTGTTCGGGGTATCTTCACCTCGACCGGTAGAGCAAAGAGTTGCTCCTCAACCTACTGAACCTACTGAAAATGTTTACTTTGAAATTCCTTCGGGTATGATAGAGAAACTGCTAGCTAATCCTTTTATAGGAGATGGAACATTACATCCCGATTTGCACCTAATCTATGTGGATGAAGTTTGTGGATTATTTTAGCTTGCAGGTATGCCCAAGGATGTTATTAAGAAGAAGGTCTTAACTTTATCTTTGAAGGGAAAGGAATTGACATGGTTTAGGCTATGTGATGATATTGGATCATGGAACTACAACCAATTGAAATTGAAATTTCATCAGAAGTTTTATCCTATGCATCTGGTTCATCGTGATCGTAATTATATATATATATATAATTTTTGGCCTCGCAAAGGAGAAAGTATCGCTCAAGCTTGGGGGAGGCTTAAGTCAATGTTATATTCATGCCCCAATCATGACCTCCCAAGAGAAATTATTATTCAAAAAATTTATGCTCGGCTTTCTCTCAATAATCGTTCCATGCTCGATACTTCTTGTACTGGTTATTTTATGATGAAGACTATTGAATTCAAATGGGATCTGTTGGAAAGAATTAAACGCAACTCTGAAGATTGGGAACTCGACGAAGGTAAAGAGTCAGGTATAACACCTAATTTTGATTGTGTTAAATCTTTTATGGATACCGATGCTTTTCATGAATTTAGCACTAAATATGGACTTGACTTTGAGATAGTAGCTTCTTTCTGTGAATCATTTGCTACTCATGTTGATCTCCCTAAGGAGAAGTGGTTTAAATATCATCCTCCCATTGAAGTAAAAGTAGTTGAACCTATTAAAGTTGAAGAAAAGACTATCACTTATAATGTTGATCCTATTGTACCTACCGCTTATATTGAGAAACCACCTTTCCCTGCTAGAATAAAGGATCATGCTAAAGTTTCAACTGTGGTTCATAAGAGTAATGCTAGAACACCTACACCCTTTGAGAAAATTAAAGTTGAACCTAGTATTTCTATGGTTAAAGATCTCTTGGTCGAGAATATTGATGGGCATGTTATTTATTTTTGTAATGAAGCAGCTAGAATTGCTAGACCCGATACTAAAAATAAACACAGACCTGTTGTAGGGATGCCTATTGTTTCTGTTAAAATAGGAGATCATTGTTATCATGGCTTATGTGATATGGGTGCTAGTGCGAGTGCAATACCTCATTCTTTATACAAAGAAATTATGCATGATATTGCACCTGTTGAGATAGAAGATATTGATGTTACAATTAAGCTTGCCAATAGAGATACTATTTCACCAATTGGGATTGTTAGAGAAGTTGAAGTCTTGTGTGGGAAAGTTAAATATCCTACTGATTTCCTTGTTCTTGATTCCCCACAAGATGACTTTTGTCCCACTATATTTGGTAGACCCTTCCTGAATACTGTTAATGCTAAGATAGACTGCGAAAAGGACATTGTTACTGTTGGTTTAGGAGATATGTCTCATGATTTTAATTTTGCTAAATTTCATAGACAACCGCATGATAAAGAATTGCCTAGAAAAGATGAAATTATTGGTCTTGCTTCTATTGTCGTGTCTCCTAATGATCCTTTAGAACACTATTTGCTAGACCATGAAAATGATATGTTTATGCATGAAAGAAGGGAAATAGATGAAGTATTCTTTAAACAGGGACCTATTTTGAAACACAACTTGTTGGGGAACGTAGCAGAAATTCAAAAATTTCCTATGTGTCACCAAGATCTATCTATGGAGAGACCAGCAACGAGGGGAAGGAGAGTGCATCTACATACCCTTGTAGATTGCTAAGCGGAAGCGTTCAAGAGAACGGGGTTGAAGGAGTCGTACTCGTCGTGATCCAAATCACTGGAGATCCTAGTGCCGAACGGACGGCACCTCCGCGTTCAACACACGTACAGCCCGACGACGTCTCCCATTCCTTGATCCAGCAAGGAGAGAGGGAGAGGTTGAGGAAGACTCCATCCAGCAGCAGCACAACGACGTGGTGGTGATGGAGGAGCGTGGCTATCCTGCAGGGCTTCGCCAAGCACCGCGGGAGAGGAGGAAGAGAGGTAGGGCTGCACCAACAGGGAGAGATCAGATCGCGTATTGGGCAGCCCCTAGGCCTCACTATTTATAGGAGGAGGGGAGGAGGGTGCGCCCCCTCTAGGGTTCCCACCCCTAGGGGGGCGGCAGCCCTAGATGGGAAAAGGGGGGCGGCCAAGAGGGGAGAGGGGGGCGCCCCCTAGGGTGGGCCTTAGGGCCCATCTAAGCCTAGGGTTTCCCCTTCTCCTCCTTTGCTGCGCCTTGGGCCTTGGTGGGGGGCGCACCAGCCCACCTGGGGCTGGTCCCCTCCCACACTTGGCCCATGCAGCCCTCCGGGGCTTGTGGCCCCACTTGGTGGACCCCCGGGACCCTCCCGGTGGTCCCGGTACGTTACCGATAAACCCCGAAACTTTTCCGGTGACCAAAACAGGACTTCCCATATATAAATCTTTACCTCCGGACCATTCCGGAACTCCTCATGACGTCCGGGATCTCATCCGGGACTCCGAACAACATTCGGTAACCACATACAAACTTCCTTTATAACCCTAGCGTCATCGAACCTTAAGTGTGTAGACCCTACGGGTTCGGGAACCATGCAGACATGACCAAGACATTCTCCGGTCAATAACCAATAGTGGGATCTGGATACCCATGTTGGCTCCCACATGTTCCACGATGATCTCATCGGATGAACCACGATGTCAAGGACTTAATCAATCCCGTATACAATTCCCTTTGTCTATCGGTACGATACTTGCCCGAGATTCGATCGTTGGTATCCCAATACCTTGTTCAATCTTGTTACCGGCAAGTCTCTTTACTCATTCCGTAACACATCATCCCGTGATCAACTCCTTGATCACATTGTGCACATTATGATGATGTCCTACCGAGTGGGCCCAGAGATACCTCTCCGTCACACAGAGTGACAAATCCCAGTCTCGATTCGTGCCAACCCAACAGACACTTTTGGAGATACCCGTAGTGTACCTTTATAGTCACCCAGTTACGTTGTGATGTTTGGCACACCCAAAGTATTCCTACGGTATCCGGGAGTTGCACAATCTCATGGTCTAAGGAAATGATACTTGACATTAGAAAAGCTTTAGCATACAAACTACATGATCTTGTGCTAGGCTTAGGATTGGGTCTTGTCCATCACATCATTCTCCTAATGATGTGATCCCGTTATCAACGACATCCAATGTCCATGGTCAGGAAACCGTAACCATCTATTGATCAACGAGCTAGTCAACTAGAGGCTTACTAGGGACATGGTGTTGTCTATGTATCCACACATGTATCTGAGTTTCCTATCAATACAATTCTAGCATAGATAATAAACGATTATCATGAACAAGGAAATATAATAATAACTAATTTATCATTGCCTCTAGGGCATATTTCCAACAGTCTCCCACTTGCACTAGAGTCAATAATCCAGTTCACATCGATATGTGATTAACACTCAAGGTCACATCCCCATGTGACTGACACCCAAAGAATTCTGAGTTTGATCATGTTATGCTTGTGAGAGAGGTTATAGTCAACGGGTCTGGACCTTTCAGATCCGTGTGTGCTTTACAAATCTCTATGTCATCTCCTAGATGCAGCTACCACGTTCTATTTGGAGCTATTCCAAATAACTGTTCTACTATACGAATCCAGTTTACTACTCTGAGTAATCTGGATTAGTGTCAAAGTTTGCATCGGCGTAACCCTTTACGATGAACTCTTTTACCACCTCCATAATCGAGAAAATTCCTTAGTCCACTAGTTACTAAGGATAACTTTGACCGCTGTCCTGTGATCCATTCCTGGATCACTCTTGTACCCCTTGACTGACTCATGGCAAGGCACATTTCAGGTGCGGTACACAGCATAGCATACTGTAGAGCCTATGTCTTAAGCATAGGGGACGACCTTCGTCCTTTCTCTCTATTCTGCCGCGGTCGAGCTTTAAGTCTTAACTTCATACCTTACAACTCAGGCAAGAACTCCTTCTTTGACTGATCCATCTTGAACACCTTCAAGATCATGTCAAGGTATGTGCTCATTTGAAAGTACTATTAAGCGTTTTGATCTATCCTCATAGATCTTAATGCTCAATACTCAAGTAGCCTAATTCAGGTTTTCCATTGAAAAACATTTTTCAAATAACTCTGCATGCTTTCCAGAAAATTCTACATCATTTCCGATCAACAATATGTTAACAACATATACTCATCAGAAATTATATAGTGCTCCCACTCACTTCTTTGGAAATACAAGTTTCTCATAAACTTTGTATAAACCCAAAATCTTTGATCATCTCATCAAAGCATACATTCCAACTCCGAGATGCTTACTCCAGTCCTTAGAAGGATAGCTGGAGCTTTGCATACTTATTAGCATCTTTCAGGATTGACAAAACCTTTCGGTTGTATCACATACAACCTTTCCTCAAGAAAATCTCCAAGGAAACAATGTTTTTGACATCCTATCTGCAAGATTTCATAAATAATGCAGTAATTGCTAATATAATTCCAACAGACTCTTAGCATCGCTACGAGTGAGAAAGTCTCATCGTAGTCAACTCCTTGAACTTGTCGGAAAACATCTTAACGACAAGTCGAGCTTTCTTAATGGTGACATTTACCATCATTGTCCGTCTTCCTTTTAAAATCCATCTGTACTCAACAGCCTTACGACCATCGAGCTGTTCTGCCAAAGTCTACACTTTGTTTTCATACATGGATCCTCTCTCGGATTATATGGCCTCGAGCCATTTTGGAATCCAGGCCCACCATTGCTTCTCCATAGCTCGTAGGTTCATTGTTGTTTAGCAACATGACTTCCAAGACAGGATTACGTACCACTCTGAAGTAGTACGCATCCTTGTCGTCCTACGAGGTTTGGGAGTGACTTGATCTGAAGTTTCATGATCACTATCATAAGCTTCCACTTCAATTGGTGTAGGTGCCACAGGAACAACTCCCTATGCCCTGTCACACACTAGTTGAAGAGACGGTTCAAAAACCTCATCAAATCTCCACCATCCTCCCACTCAATTCTTTCGAGAGAAACTTTTCCTCGAGAAAGGACCCGATTCTAGAAACAATCCCTTATTGCTTTCGGATCTGAGACAGGAGGTATACCCAACTGTTTTTGGTGTCCTATGAAGATGCATTTATCCGCTTTGGGTTCGAGCTTATCAGCCTAAAACTTTTTCACATAAGCGTCGCAGCCCCAAACTTTTAAGAAATGATAGCTTAGGTTTCTCTAAACCATAGTTCATACGATGTCATCTCATCGGAATTACGTGGTGCCCTATTTAAAGTGAATGTGGTTGTCTCTAATGCCTAACCCATAAACTATTGTGGTAATTCGATAAGAGACATCATGGTATGCATCATATCCAATAGGGTGCAGTTATGATGTTCGGACACACCATCACACTATGGTGTTCCAGGCTGTATTAGTTGTGAAACAATTTCCACAATGTCTTAATTCTGTGCCAAACTCATAATTCAGATATTCATCTCTATGATCATATCATAGATATTTTATCCTCTTGTCACGACGATCTTTCAACTTCACCCTGAAATTATTTGAACCTTTCAATAATTCAGACTCGTGATTCATCAAGTAAATGTACTCAACATCTACTCAAATCATCTGTGAAGTAAGAACATAACGATATCCACTACATGCCTCAGCACTCATTGGACTGCACACATCAAAATATATTACTTCCAACAAGTTGCTTTCTAGTTCCATTTTATTGAAACGGAGACTTTCAGTCATCTTGCCCATGTGGTATGATTTGCATGTCTCAAGTGATTCAAAAGTCAAGTGAGTCCAAATGCATATACACCAATAGACATGGTTCGCATGTCTCAATCCTTTCAAAAATGAGTGAGTCCAAAGATCCATCAACATGGAGCTTCTTCATGCGTTTTATACCGATATGACTTACGTGGTAGTGCCACAAGTAGGTGGTACTATCATTACTTATCTTTTGGCATGAATATGTGTATCACTACGATCGAGATTTCAATAAACCATTCATTTTAGGTGCAAGACCATTGAAGGTATTATTCAAATAAACAGAGTAACCATTATTCTCCTTAAATGAATAACCGTATTGCGATAGACGTAATCCAATCATGTCTATGCTCAACGCAAACACCAAATAACAATTATTTAGGTTTAACACCAATCTCGATGGTAGAGGGAGCGTGCGATGCTTGATCATATCAACATTGGAAACACTTCCAACACATATCGTCAGCTCACCTTTAGCTAGTCTCCGTTTATTCCGTAGCCTTTTGTTTCGAGTTACTAACACTTAGCAACCGAACCGGTATCTAATACCCTGGTGCTACTAGGAGTACTAGTAAAGTACACATCAACATAATGTATATCCAATATACTTCTATCGACCTTGCCAGCCTTCTAATCTACCAAGTATCTAGGGTAATTCTGCTCCAGTGGCTGTTCCCCTTATTACAGAAGCACTTAGTCTCGGGTTTGGGTTCAACCTTGGGTTTCTTCACTAGAGCAGCAACTGAATTGCCGTTTCATGAAGTATCCCTTCTTGCCCTTGCCCTTCTTGAAACTAGTGGTTTCACTAACCATCAACAATTGATGCTCCTTCTTGATTTCTACTTTCATGGTGTCAAACATCGCGAATATCTCAAGGATCATCATATATGTCCCCGATATATTATAGTTCATCACGAAGCTCTAGCAGCTTGGTGGTAATGACTTCGGAGAAACATCACTATCTCATCTGGAAGATCAACTCCCACTCGATTCAAATGATTGTTGTACTCAGACAATCTGAGCACAAGCTCAACAATTGAGCTTTTCTCCCTTAGTTTGCAGGCTAAGAAAATCGTTGGAGGTCTTATACCTCTTGACGTGGGCACGAGCCTGAAATCCCAATTTCAGCCCCCAAAACATCCCATATGTTTCGCGACGTTTCAAAACGTCTTCGGTGCCTCAACTCTAAACCGTTTTAACCGAACTATCACGTAGTTATCAAATGTGTATGTCAGATGTTCGCAACATCCACAGAAAACGTTCGAGGTTCAGCACACTGAGCGGTGCATTAAGGACATAAGACTTCTATGAAGCAATGAGGACAATCCTCAGTTTACGGACCTAGTCCGCATAATAGCTACTATCAACTTTCAACTAAATTTTCTCTAGGAACATATCTAAACCGTAGAACTAAAGCGCGAGCTACGACATAATTTGCGAAGACCTTTTGACTATGTTCAGGATAATTAAGTTCATCTTATGAACTCCCACTCAGATAGACATCCCTCTAGTCATCTAAGTGATTACATGATCCGAGTCAACTAGGCCGTGTCCGATCATCACGTGAGACGGACTAGTCATCATCAGTGAACATCTTCATGTTGATCGTATCTACCATACGACTCATGCTCGACCTTTCGGTCTCTTGTGTTCTGAGGCCATGTCTGTACACATGCTAGGCTCGTCAAGTCAACCCAAGTGTTTCGCGTGTGTAAATCTGTCTTACACCCATTGTATGTGAACGTTAGAATCTATCACACCCGATCGTCACGTGGTGCTTCGAAACAACGAACTGTCGCAACGGTGCACAGTTAGGGGAACACTTTCTTGAAATTTTTATGAGGGATCATCTTATTTACTACCGTCGTTCTAAGCAAATAAGATGTAAAAATATGATAAACATCACATGCAATCAAATAGTGACATGATATGGCCAATATCATATTGCTCCTTTTGATCTCCATCTTCGGGGCTCCATGATCATCATCGTCACCGGCATGACACCATGATCTCCATCATCATGATCTCCATCATCATGTCTTCATGAAGTTGTCTCGCCAACTATTACTTCTACTTCTATAGCTAACGGTTAGCAATAAAGTAAAGTAATTACATGACGTTTATGTTGACACGCAGGTCATAAATAAATTAAGACAACTCCTATGGCTCCTGCCGGTTGTCATACTCATCGACATGCAAGTCGTGATTCCTATTACAAGAGCATGATCATCTCATACATCACATATATCATTCATCACATCCTTTGGCCATATAACAAGTTAGACGTCCTCTAATTGTTGTTTGCATGTTTTACGTGGCTGCTATGGGTTTCTAGCAAGAACGTTTCTTACCTACGCAAAGACCACAACGTGATATGCCAATTGCTATTTACCCTTCATAAGGACCCTTTTCATCGAATCCGTTCTGACTAAAGTGGGAGAGACAGACACCCGCCAGCCACCTTATGCAACTGGTGCATGTCAATTGGTGGAACCGGTCTCATGTAAGCGTACGTGTAAGGTTGGTCCGGGCCGCTTCATCCCACGATGCCATCGAAACAAGATTGGACTAGTAACGGTAAGCATATTGAGCAAAATCAACGCCCACAACTACTTTGTGTTCTACTCGTGCATAGAATCTACGCAATAGACCTAGCTCATGATGCCACTGTTGGGGAACGTAGCAGAAATTCAAAAATTTCCTACGTGTCACCAAGATCTATCTATGGAGAGACCAGCAACAAGGGGAAGGAGAGTGCATCTACATACCCTTGTAGATCGCTAAGCGGAAGCGTTCAAGAGAACGGGGTTGAAGGAGTCATACTCGTCGTGATCCAAATCACCGGAGATCCTAGTGCCGAACGGACGGCACCTCCGCGTTCAACACACGTACAGCCCGACGACGTCTCCCATTCCTTGATCCAGCAAGGAGAGAGGGAGAGGTTGAGGAAGACTCCATCCAGCAGCAGCACAATGGCGTGGTGGTGATGGAGGAGCGTGGCTATCCTGCAAGGCTTCGCCAAGCACCGCGGGAGAGGAGGAAGAGAGGTAGGGCTGCACCAACAGGGAGAGATCAGATCGCGTATTGGGCAGCCCCTAGGCCTCACTATTTATAGGAGGAGGGGAGGAGGGTGCGCCCCCTCTAGGGTTCCCACCCCTAGGGGGCGGCAGCCCTAGATGGGAAAAGGGGGGCGGCCAAGAGGGGAGAGGGGGGCGCCCCCTAGGGTGGGCCTTAGGGCCCATCTAAGCCTAGGGTTTCCCCTTCTCCTCCTTTGCTGCGCCTTGGGCCTTGGTGGGGGGGCGCACCAGCCCACCTGGGGCTGGTCCCCTCCCACACTTAGCCCATGCAGCCCTCCGGGGCTTGTGGCCCCACTTGGTGGACCCCCGGGACCCTCCCGGTGGTCCCGGTACATTACCGATAAACCCCGAAACTTTTCCGGTGACCAAAACAGGACTTCCCATATATAAATCTTTACCTCCGGACCATTCCGGAACTCCTCGTGACATCCGGGATCTCATCCGGGACTCCTAACAACATTCGGTAACCACATACAAACTTCCTTTATAACCCTAGCATCATCGAACCTTAAGTGTGTAGACCCTACGGGTTCGGGAACCATGCAGACATGACCGAGACGTTCTCCGGTCAATAACCAACAACGGGATCTGGATACCCATGTTGGCTCCCACATGTTCCATGATGATCTCATCGGATGAACCACGATGTCAAGGACTTAATCAATCCCGTATACAATTCCCTTTGTCTATCGGTACGATACTTGCCCGAGATTCGATCGTCGGTATCCCGATACCTTGTTCAATCTCGTTACCGGCAAGTCTCTTTACTCGTTCCGTAACACATCATCCCGTGATCAACTCCTTGATCACATTGTGCACATTATGATGATGTCCTACCGAGTGGGCCCAGAGATACCTCTCCGTCACACAGAGTGACAAATCCCAGTCTCGATTCGTGCCAACCCAACAGACACTTTTGGAGATACCCGTAGTGTACCTTTATAGTCACCCAGTTACGTTGTGACGTTTGGCACACCCAAAGTATTCCTACGGTATCCGGGAGTTGCACAATCTCATGGTCTAAGGAAATGATACTTGACATTATAAAAGCTTTAGCATACGAACTACATGATCTTGTGCTAGGCTTAGGATTGGGTCTTGTCCATCACATCATTCTCCTAATGATGTGATCCCGTTATCAACGACATCCAATGTCCATGGTCAGGAAACCGTAACCATCTATTGATCAACGAGCTAGTCAACTAGAGGCTTACTAGGGACATGGTGTTGTCTATGTATCCACACATGTATCTGAGTTTCCTATCAATACAATTCTAGCATAGATAATAAACGATTATCATGAACAAGGAAATATAATAATAACTAATTTATCATTGCCTCTAGGGCATATTTCCAACACAACTTGCCTGTTGAAATTCTAGGGGATCCTCCTCCACCCAAGGGTGATCCCCTTTTGAGCTTAAACCATTACCTGATACTCTTAAATATGCTTATCTTGATGGAAAGAAGATATATCCTGTTATTATTAGTGCTAACCTTTAGAGCATGAAGAATAGAAATTATTGAAAACTCTGAAGAAGCATCGTGCTGCAATTTGATATACTCTTGATGATCTTAAGGGCATTAGTCCCACTCTAAGCCAGCACAAAATAAAATTGGAGAAAGACGCTAAACCGGTTGTTGATCACCAATGACGGTTAAATCCTAAGATGAAAGAAGTGGTAAGAAAGGAAATACTAAAGCTTCTGGAGGCAGGTATAATTTATCCCATTGCTAATAGTCAATGGGTAAGTCATGTCCATTGTGTCCCTAAGAAGGGAGGTATTACTGTTGTTCCTAATGACAAAGATGAACTGATCCCACAAAGAATTGTTACCGGTTATAGAATGGTAATTGACTTCCGCAAATTAAATAAAGCTACTAAAAAGGATCGTTACCCTTTACCTTTTATTGATCAAATGCTAGAAAGATTATCTAAACATACACATTTTTTCTTTCTAGACGGTTATTCTGGTTTCTCTCAGATACCTGTGTCAAAAGAGGATTAGGAAAAGACCACTTTTGTTGGGGATATAGCTATCAGTTATGACCCGCCCAGGAGGGGCCGGGTCAGTCCCAATGACGGATCACAAAGGAAGCCCAGAAAATAGTCAAGATGATAGTTTATTAAAGCTTATAGAATGCCTAAGCCCAGAGGCGGCTTAAGGCCCAATATTGTAAACCGTCGTATGTAAGGAAAGACTTGTAAGAAAAGGCATGTAAAAGAAGTCACTGAGCCAGACACGCTTTATGAGCCGGCCGGGACTCTGTAGGCCGCCAGGCGTCAACCCGTGTATATAAGGGGACGACCCGGTGGCGGCTTAGGGCAAGAAACAAGAGATCGATAACCAAGCCGGTGAACTAGCCTCTTGGTGATCGAAACCCCAACAATATCAACATAACTAGACGTAGGTTTTTACCTTCATCGTAAGGGGCCGAACTAGTATAAAACCTCTTGTGTCCTTTGTCCCGATTAACCCCTTTAAGCTTCCTAGTTGCGATGGCCCTACGACTAAGTCCTTTTGCTAGGACATCTGCCGTGACAATTCCACGACAGTTGGCGCCCACCGTGGGGCCAGCGCACGGTGGTTTTGAGTTCTTGAAGGGCAACTTCGAAGGGCTCAAGGGATACGCTGTGGGACGGATGACCAAGAGTCGTCACGGCAAGCTCTACATCGACGACGAAGGCTGGGGCCCCGAGGCCGGCTTAATTGAGTACGGGTATCGGGTCCCCTTCGGCAGAATTCATGTCTTCATCGGCCGGATCGGCGAATCGGGCCCTGAGCCGGACGTCCACACCAACCTCGTTGAAATGGCTCAGCGCGCGAGGTCCACTCGTGTTCAATCTGTCGTGAAGCACGCCTTCGTAGGTTGCATCCACGGCGGTGAATACTCCGAAGGATCGGTGGATGGCGGTGAGAGGGCCATCTGTTCTGACGCTACATCATCAACGGGCGAGACAGACTCTTTGTATCAGCTGCAGGATGGCATGCTCAGGGGCTGTTCCGATGGCAACAGTATTCTGGACCCCTTTGAGCTGCCAAGTCGGGCCGGAGTCTTCATGGCAGGCACGCAGCCCGGGCAGAACTCCACAGCTGCAGCAGCGACAGCCGCCGGGTCAGCAGCAGCCGGGTCAGGAGACTCCGCGCACCCCCGGCTCAGATTCTAATGGACCTCACAGATAAATTGACAGCTCTTTTGACTGCCGTGGTGGAGCCGACGGATAAGGTTCAGCACGACGCGGAGGTGGCATGCGTACGCGAAGAGATGGTACAAGCTAAGGAGAATTTAGCAGCAGAAGAGGTCAGGATGGCTGCGGAGCGGGCGGCTTTGGACGCCCGTGCTCAGCAGCTTCAAGCGGAGACTTTCCGGCTCTCAGTGGATCTGAATGCGTCAAACGAGGTCATGAGAAGAAGGCACCAGAAAACTCAGTCACGGCTACCTCTGACGCTCGATCCTAGGAACCTTTTCCATACGCCCGGGGCCGGCCCAAGTAACCCGCCGGAGGCAAATCGGATCACGACACCCGGGGCACCGGTTCAACCATGCACCATGGAACCACCTCGTGTACATACCGCTCCGCCTCATTATATGCCAACACCACCGGGTCACTTCTCCAATCCTTTGGAAAACCTCATTGCTGCGTCGGCTCGTTTGGCGGCTCTCCCGATGGAAGGCGACTCTCCGATGATGATCGAAACACGAAGGGTGAAAGAACTTCTTCAAACAGCTCTGGCGCAGCAGGATGCGTACTCTTACAGTCGAGATAGAATCCATTCAACCCCTCACCCGAGCCGAAGCCCAAGCTATAGTAGGCATATGGACTCAGCTGATATGTCAAGCAATACTCAACGCCGCAAACGGCCACACAGGCACGAGCCGGCACAAGCTGGAGCCCTTAACTTAGCAGATCAGGAGAGGATCCGACAAGAGGCTGAGCGAGCGGTTCAACTGGCAGCGTAACAGGCGGCTCATCAGAATTTTTCGGCTTATCCAACAACCTCAGTTGAGGCAGGAGTGGCCACAAGAACCGGAGGTGTCCCTTGCCTGGTGCCGGCCATACGTAATGAGCGTTTGCCAAAGGACTTCAAGGGGCCTCGCAAGGTGCCTAATTACACGGCCGACTTACGACCTGGGGCCTGGATTGAGAGTTATGAGATGGCAATGGAGCTATTGGAGGTCAGCGACGCGGCAATGGCTAACTATTCAACTATGATGTTGGATGGAACAGCTCACACTTGGCTAAAAGGATTGCCCCCCAATTCCATCGGCTCATAGGCGGAGTTAAAAGCCCGGTTCATTCAGAACTTCAAGGACACATGCAAACAACCTATGTCAATCATGGACCTGACTAATTGTAAACAAGAGGAAGGTGAGTCCACAACCCATTAGGTGCGCCGAGTCAAAGAAATAATTCATTCATCTGATAAGATGGATGCCGGCTCGGCAGTCTTAATGTTGGAGAAAAATTACCGTTTTGAACCTCTGAAGCAGAAGCTGGGGCGGCTTAAACGTGACTGCAATGACATGGGCCAGTTGATGGCGGCTCTCGTCAAGTATGCTGATTCTGATAGTACCAAAGACCCTGTGTCTGATGAAGAAAAGACAGGGAAGGCAAAGAAGAACGGCAACGGCAAGGGTCACCAACATAACCCGACGAATCAAGGAGGTAATAAACGTAAGGCTGACGAATTTGTGGCTAACCAATGCGCAGGGCAACAATCAACGGTGCAAGGGTAGGCAACCCCCTCGGTCGAGCGGGTCAGGTCCCACCCTTGAGCAACTATTGAATGAACCTTGTCCAAGACACGACACCCGGGAGAAGCCAGCCACCCATCTGTGGAAGGACTGCACGATCATGAAAGCGTTTAAAAATTCAAATGCATTTGATGGAAGTCATGGCCCTGGCGGCGGTTCAGGTGGAGGCGGCTTTCATGGCCCAGGCGCCAGCTCAGGCAGAGGTGGCTTTCACGGTCAGGGTCATACGGGTAACCAGGGAGGTTATAATCCACAACCCGGCCAAGGTAATCAGCAGCAACAGTCCGGATATCAGAGAAACCCAAAACAGTTGAATAGTGGGCAATATCATGTATTTACCACTAGCTTGTGCAAGAGGGACCAGAAGCTTCACAAGAGGGCTGTCAATGCCGTTGAGCCGGTGATTCCACGTTACTTACGGTGGTCGGAACGGCCTATTGTGTGGAGCAGAGAGGATCATCCTCCCCGGGTCAATAATCCGGGTCACTTGGCCTTGGTAGTGGTGCCTCGGGTTGGTGGATATAAATTCACTAAAGTGCTCATGGATGGGGGCAGTAGCATCAACATCCTCTACTATGAGACGTTTCGTCGGATGGGGTTGACTGATAAGAGTCTTAAGCAATCCAACACTGTTTTTCACGGTGTGGTACCTGGCAAGTCGGCATACCCAGTTGGTAAGATTGAACTGGAAGTAGCCTTTGGGGATGAATATGATTCCAGAGTGGAGAAATTAACCTTTGAGGTGGTTAAGATCAAAAACCCATATCATGCTTTGTTTGGACGGCCGGCTTACGCCAAGTTCATGGCTTGGCCGTGTTATGTGTATCTGCAGCTCAAGATGCCGGGTTATAAGGGCACCATTACAGTACATGGAAGCCGGAAAATAGCCCTGGAGTGTGAAGAAGGAGATGCTGCATATGCGGAGTCTGTTTGCGCAACAGAGGAGCTAAAATTTTATAAAGATAATGTTGACCCAGCAGACATGACGTCTTTAAAGAAGCCAACAACGGAGCATGAACCGGTGTTGAAATTCAAGTCAGCTGATGACACCAAGACAGTTGATTTTGTGCCTGGCGACTCATCCAAGCAGTTCATCATCAATGCCAACTTAGATCCAAAATAGGAAAGCGCGCTCATCGAGTTCATCCATGAGAACCGGGACATCTTCGCATGGAAACCTTCTGACATGTCGGGTGTCCCGAGAGAACTCGCTGAGCACATTCTCAATATTGATCCAAAGTTTAAGCCGGTCAGACAATTTCTCCAACGGTTCAACGAGGAAAGGCGCAAGGCCATTGGAGAAGAGTGTTGGGGAACGTAGTAATTTCAAAAAAATTCCTACGCACACGCAAGATCATGGTGATGCATAGCAACGAGAGGGGAGAGTGTTGTCTACGTACCCTCGTAGACCGAAGCGGAAGCGTTGACGCAACGTAGAGGAAGTAGTCGTACGTCTTCCCGGTCCAACCGATCCAAGCACCGTTACTCCGGCACCTCCGAGTTCTTGGCACACGTTCAGCTCGATGACGCTCCCCGGGCTCCGATCCAGCAAAGCTTCGGGGAGGAGTTCCGTCAGCACGGTGGCGTGGTGACGATCTTGATGTTCAACTGTCGCAGGGCTTCCCCTAAGCACCGCTACAATATGACCGAGGTGGAATATGGTGGAGGGGGGCACCGCACACGGCTAAGGAACGATCACGAAGATCAACTTGTGTGTTCTAGGGTGCCCCCCTGCCCCCGTATATAAAGGAGCCAAGGGGAGAGGGCGGCCGGCCAAGGAGGGCGCGCCAAGGGGGAGACCTACTCCCATCGGGAGTAGGACTCCCTTCTTTCCTAGTTGGAGAAGGAGAAGCGGGAAAGAGGAGGAAGAGGGAAAGGAAAGGGGGGGCGCCGCCCCCCTCTCCTTGTCCTATTTGGACTAGGGAGGGGAGGGGCGCGCGGCCACCTCTTGCCTCCTTTCCTCTTCTTCCTTAGGTCCCATGTAGGCCCAATAACCCCCGGGGGGGTTCCGGTAACCCCCCGGTACTCCGGTAAAATCCCGATTTCACCCGGAATGATTCCGATATCCAAATATAGGCTTCCAATATATCAATCTTTATGTCTCGACCATTTCGAGACTCCTCGTCATGTCCATGATCACATCCGGGACTCCGAAAAACCTTTGGTACATCAAAATACATAAACTCATAATGAAACTGTCATCGTAACGTTAAGCGTGCGGACCCTACGGTTCGAGAACAATGTAGACATGACCGAGACACGTCTCCGGTCAATAACCAATAGCGGAACCTGGATGCTCATATTGGTTCCTACATATTCTACGAAGATCTTTATCGGTCAGACCGCATAACAACATACGTTGTTCCCTTTGTCATCGGTATGTTACTTTCCCGAGATTCGATCGTAGGTATCTCAATACCTAGTTCAATCTCGTTACCGGCAAGTCTCTTTACTCGTTCCGTAATACATCATCTCACAACTAACTCATTAGTTGCAATGCTTGCAAGGCTTATGTGATGTGCATTACCGAGAGGGCCCAGAGATACCTCTCCGACAATCGGAGTGACAAATCCTAATCTCGAAATACGCCAACCCAACATGTACCTTTGGAGACACCTGTAGAGCACCTTTATAATCACCTAGTTACGTTGTGACGCTTGGTGGCACACAAAGTGTTCTTCCGGCAAACGGGAGTTGCATAATCTCATAGTCATAGGAACATGTATAAGTCATGAAGAAAGCAATAGCAACATACTAAACGATCGGGTGCTAAGCTAATGGAATGGGTCATGTCAATCAGATCATTCACCTAATGATGTGATCCCGTTAATCAAATAACAACTCTTTGTCCATGGTTAGGAAACATAACCATCTTTGATTAACGAGCTAGTCAAGTAGAGGCATACTAGTGACACTCTGTTTGTCTATGTATTCACACATGTATTATGTTTCCGGTTAATACAATTCTAGCATGAATAGTAAACATTTATCATGATAAAAGGAAATAAATAATAACTTTATTATTGCCTCTAGGGCATATTTCCTTCAGTCTCCCACTTGCACTAGAGTCAATAATCTAGATTACACAGTAATGATTCTAACACCCATGGAGCCTTGGTGCTGATCATGTTTTGCTCGTGGAAGAGGCTTAGTCAACGGGTCTGCTACATTCAGATCCATATGTATCTTGCAAATCTCTATGTCTCCCACCTGGACTAGATCCCGGATGGAATTGAAGCGTCTCTTGATGTGCTTGGTTCTCTTGTGAAATCTGGATTCCTTTGCCAAGGCAATTGCACCAGTATTGTCACAAAAGATTTTCATTGGACCCGATGCACTAGGTATGGCACCTAGATCGTATATGAACTCCTTCATCCAGACTCCTTCATTTGCTGCTTCCGAAGCAGCTATGTATTCCGCTTCACACGTAGATCCCGCCACGACGCTTTGTTTAGAACTGTACCAACTGACGGCTCCACCGTTTAATGTAAACACGTATCCGGTTTGCGATTTAGAAACTTCCGGACCAGTGTCAAAGCTTGCATAAACGTAACCATTTACGATGAGCTCTTTGTCACCTCCATAAACGAGAAACATATCCTTAGTCCTTTTCAGGTATTTCAGGATGTTCTTGACCGCTGTCCAGTGATCCACTCCTGGATTACTTTGGTACCTCCCTGCTAGACTTATAGCAAGGCACACATCAGGTCTGGTACACAGCATTGCATACATGATAGAGCCTATGGCTGAAGCATAGGGAACAACTTTCATTTTCTCTCTATCTTCTGCAGTGGTCGGGCATTGAGTCTTACTCAACTTCACACCTTGTAACACAGGCAAGAATCCTTTCTTTGCTTGATCCATTTTGAACTTCTTCAAAACTTTGTCAAGGTATGTGCTTTGTGAAAGTCCAATTAAGCGTCTTGATCTATCTTTATAGATCTTAATGCCTAATATGTAAGCAGCTTCACCGAGGTCTTTCATTGAAAAACTCTTATTCAAGTATCCCTTTATGCTATCCAGAAATTCTATATCATTTCCAATTAGTAATATGTCATCCACATATAATATCAGAAATGCTACAGAGCTCCCACTCACTTTCTTGTAAATACAGGCTTCTCCAAAAGTCTGTATAAAATCAAATGCTTTGATCACACTATCAAAGTGTTTATTCCAACTCCGAGAGGCTTGCACCAGTCCATAAATGGATCGCTGGAGCTTGCACACTTTGTTAGCTCCCTTTGGATCGACAAAACCTTCTGGTTGCATCGTATACAATTCTTCTTCCAGAAATCCATTCAGGAATGCAGTTTTGACATCCATTTGCCAAATTTCATAATCATAAAATGCGGCAATTGCTAACATGATTCAGACAGACTTAAGCATCGCTACGGGTGAGAAGGTCTCATCGTAGTCAATCCCTTGAACTTGTCGAAAACCTTTTGCAACAAGCCGAGCTTTGTAGACAGTAACATTACCGTCAGCGTCAGTCTTCTTCTTGAAGATCCATTTATTCTCAATTGCTTGTCGATCATCGGGCAAGTCAACCAAAGTCCACACTTTGTTCTCATACATGGATCCCATCTCAGATTTCATGGCTTCAAGCCATTTCGCGGAATCTGGGCTCACCATCGCTTCTTCATAGTTCGTAGGTTCATCATGATCTAGTAGCATGACTTCCAGAACAGGATTACCATACCACTCTGGTGCAGATCTTACTCTGTTTGATCTACGAGGTTCAGTAGCAACTTGATCTGAAGTTCTATGATCATCATCATTAACTTCCTCACTAATTGGTTTAGGTGTCACAGAAACCGGTTTCTGTGATGTACTACTTTCCAATAAGGGAGCAGGTACAGTTACCTCATCAAGTTCTACTTTCCTCCCACTCACTTCTTTCGAGAGAAACTCCTTCTCTAGAAAGGATCCATTTTTAGCAACGAATGTCTTGCCTTCGGATCTGTGATAGAAGGTGTACCCAACAGTCTCCTTTGGGTATCCTATGAAGACACATTTCTCCGATTTGGGTTCGAGCTTATGAGGTTGAAGCTTTTTCACATAAGCATCACAGCCCCAAACTTAAGAAACGACAACTTTGGTTTCTTGCCAAACCATAGTTCATAAGGCGT
This sequence comes from Triticum urartu, assembly GCF_003073215.2. Classification (NCBI taxonomy): domain Eukaryota; kingdom Viridiplantae; phylum Streptophyta; class Magnoliopsida; order Poales; family Poaceae; genus Triticum; species Triticum urartu. Next base: position 15,865,736 of record NC_053025.1, read on the forward strand.
CATCTCAACGGATTTTGATGGTGCCCTATTTAACGTGAATGCGGACGTCTCTAAAGCATAACCCCAAAACGATAGCGGTAAATCTGTAAGAGACATCATAGATCGCACCATATCAAGTAAGTACGATTACGACGTTCGGACACACCATTACGTTGTGGTGTTCCGGGTGGCGTGAGCTGCGAAACTATTCCGCATTGTTTCAAATGTAGACCAAACTCGTAACTCAAATATTCTCCTCCACGATCAGATCGTAGAAACTTTATTTTCTTGTTATGATGATTTTCAACTTCACTCTGAAATTCTTTGAACTTTTCAAATGTTTCAGACTTATGCTTCATTAAGTAGATATATCCATATCTGCTTAAATCATCTTTGAAGGTGAGAAAATAACGATATCCGCCACGAGCCTCAACATTCATCGGACCACATACATCTGTATGTATGATTTTCAACAAATCTGTTGCTCTCTCCATAGTACCGGAGAACGGTGTTTTAGTCATCTTGCCCATGAGGCACGGTTCGCAAGTACCAAGTGATTCATAATCAAGTGGTTCCAAAAGTCCATCAGTATGGAGTTTCTTCATGTGCTTTACACCGATATGACCTAAACGGCAGTGCCACAAATAAGTTGCACTATCATTATCAACTCTGCATCTTTTGGCTTCAACATTATGAATATGTGTATCACTACTATCGATATTCATCAAAAATAGACCACTCTTCAAGGGTGCATGACCATAAAAGATATTACTCATATAAATAGAACAACCATTATTCTCTGATTTAAATGAATAACCGTCTCGCATCAAACAAGATCCAGATATAATGTTCATGCTCAACGCTGGCACCAAATAACAATTATTTAGGTCTAATACTAATCCCGAAGGTAGATGTAGAGGTAGCGTGCCGACCGCGATCACATCGACTTTGGAACCATTTCCCACACGCATCGTCACCTCGTCCTTTGCCAGTGTTCGCTTAATCCGTAGTCCTTGTTTCGAGTTGCAAATATTAGCAACAGAACCAGTATCAAATACCCAGGTGCTACTGCGAGCTCTAGTAAGGTACACATCAATAACATGTATATCACATATACCTTTGTTCACCTTGCCATCCTTCTTATCCGCCAAATACTTGGGGCAGTTCCGCTTCTAGTGACCAGTCTGCTTGCAGTAGAAGCACTCAGTTTTAGGCTTAGGTCCAGACTTGGGTTTCTTATCCTGAGCAGCAACTTGCTTGTTGTTCTTCTTGAAGTTCCCCTTCTTCTTCCCTTTGCCCTTTTTCTTGAAACTAGTGGTCTTGTTGACCATCAACACTTGATGCTCCTTCTTGATTTCTACCTCCGCAGCCTTTAGCATTGCGAAGAGCTCGGGAATTGTCTTATCCATCCCTTGCATATTATAGTTCATCACGAAGCTCTTGTAGCTTGGTGGAAGTGATTGGAGAATTCTGTCAATGACGCTATCATCCGGAAGATTAACTCCCAGTTGAATCAAGTGATTACAATACCCAGACATCTTGAGTATATGCTCACTGACAGAACTATTCTCCTCCATCTTGCAGCTATAGAATTTATTGGAGACTTCATATCTCTCAATCCGGGCATTCTGCTGGAATATTAACTTCAACTCCTGGAACATCTCATATGCCCCATGACGTTCAAAACATCGTTGAAGTCCCGGTTCTAAGCCGTAAAGCATGGCACATTGAACTATCGAGTAGTCATCAGCTTTGCTCTGCCAGACGTTCTTAACGTCGTCAGTTGCATTAGCAGCAGGCCTGGCACCCAGCGGTGCTTCCAGGACGTAACTCTTCTGTGCAGCAATGAGGATAATCCTCAAGTTACGGACCCAGTCCGTGTAATTGCTACCATCATCTTTCAACTTTGCTTTCTCAAGGAACGCATTAAAATTCAACGGAACAACAGCACGGGCCATCTATCTACAATCAACATAAACAAGCAAGATACTATCAGGGACTAAGTTCATGATAAATTTAAGTTCAATTAATCATATTACTTAAGAACTCCCACTTAGATAGACATCCCTCTAATCATCTAAGTGATCACGTGATCCAAATCAACTAAACCATAACCGATCATCACGTGAAATGGAGTAGTTTTCAATGGTGAACATCGCTATGTTGATCATATCTACTATATGATTCACGCTTGACCTTTCGGTCTCAGTGTTCCGAGGCCATATCTGCATATGCTAGGCTCTTCAAGTTTAACCTGAGTATTCTGCATGTGCAAAACTGGCTTGCACCCGTTGTAGATGGACGTAGAGCTTATCACACCCGATCATCACGTGGTGTCTGGGCACGACGAACTTTGGCAACGGTGCATACTCAGGGAGAACACTTTTTATCGTGAAATTTAGTGAGAGATCATCTTATAATGCTACCGTCAATCAAAGCAAGATAAGATGCATAAAAGATAAACATCACATGCAATCAATATAAGTGATATGATATGGCCATCATCATCTTGTGCTTGTGATCTCCATCTCCGAAGCACCGTCATGATCACCATCGTCACCGGCGCGACACTTTGATCTCCATTGTAGCATCGTTGTCGTCTCGCCAATCTTATGCTTCTACGACTATCGCTACCGCTTAGTGATAAAGTAAAGCATTACAGGGCGATTGCATTGCATACAATAAAGCAACAACCATATGGCTCCTGCCAGTTGTCGATAACTTGGTTACAAGACATGATCATCTCATACAATAAAATTTAGCATCATGCCTTGACCATATCACATCACAACATGCCCTGCAAAAACAATTTAGACGTCCTCTACTTTGTTTGTTGCAAGTTTTACGTGGCTGCTACGGGCTTAAGCAAGAACCAATCTTACCTACGCATCAAAACCACAACGATAGTTTGTCAAGTTGGTGCTGTTTTAACCTTCGCAAGGACCGGGCGTAGCCACACTCGGTTCAACTAAAGTTGGAGAAACTGACACCCGCCAGCCACCTGTGTGCAAAGCACGGCGGTAGAACCAGTCTCGCGTAAGCGTACGCGTAATGTCGGTCCGGGCCGCTTCATCCAACAATACCGCCGAACCAAAGTATGACATGCTGGTAAGCAGTATGACTTATATCGCCCACAACTCACTTGTGTTCTACTCGTGCATATAACATCAAACCATAAAACCTAGGCTCTGATACCACTGTTGGGGAACGTAGTAATTTCAAAAAAATTCCTACGCACACGCAAGATCATGGTGATGCATAGCAACGAGAGGGGAGAGTGTTGTCTACGTACCCTTGTAGACCAAAGCGGAAGCGTTGACGCAACGTAGAGGAAGTAGTCGTACGTCTTCCCGGTCCAACCGATCCAAGCACCGTTACTCCGGCACCTCCGAGTTCTTGGCACACGTTCAGCTCGATGACGCTCCCCGGGCTCTGATCCAGCAAAGCTTCGGGGAGGAGTTCCTTCAGCACGACGGCGTGGTGACGATCTTGATGTTCAACCGTCGCAGGGCTTCGCCTAAGCACCGCTACAATATGACCGAGGTGGAATATGGTGGAGGGGGGCACCGCACACGGCTAAGGAACGATCACGAAGATCAACTTGTGTGTTCTAGGGTGCCCCCCTGCCCCCGTATATAAAGGAGCCAAGGGGAGGGGGCGGCCGGCCAAGGAGGGTGCGCCAAGGGGGAGTCCTACTCCCACCGGGAGTAGGACTCCCTTCTTTCCTAGTTGGAGAAGGAGAAGTGGGAAAGAGGAGGAAGAGGGAAAGGAAAGGGGGGGGGGCGCCCCCCTCTCCTTGTCCTATTCGGACTAGGGAGGGGAGGGGCGCACGGCCACCTCTTGCCTCCTTTCCTCTTCTCCCTTAGGGCCCATGTAGGCCCAATAACCCCCGGGGGGGTTCCGGTAACCCCCCGGTACTCCGGTAAAATCCCGATTTCACCCGGAACGATTCCGATATCCAAATATAGGCTTCCAATATATCAATCTTTATGTCTCGACCATTTCGAGACTCCTCGTCATGTCCATGATCACATCCGGGACTCCGAACAACCTTCGGTACATCAAAATACATAAACTCATAATGAAACTGTCATCGTAACGTTAAGCATGCAGACCCTACGGTTCGAGAACAATGTAGACATGACCGAGACACGTCTCCGGTCAATAACCAATAGCGGAACCTGGATGCTCATGCTGGTTCCTACATATTCTACGAAGATCTTTATCGGTCAGACCGCATAACAACATACGTTGTTCCCTTTGTCATCGGTATGTTACTTGCCCGAGATTCGATCGTCGGTATCTCAATACCTAGTTCAATCTCGTTACCGGCAAGTCTCTTTACTCATTCCGTAATACATCATCTCACAACTAACTCATTAGTTGCAATGCTTGCAAGGCTTATGTGATGTGCATTACCGAGAGGGCCCAGAGATACCTCTCCGACAATCGGAGTGACGCATCCTAATCTCGAAATACGCCAACCCAACATGTACCTTTGGAGACACCTGTAGAGCACCTTTATAATCACCTAGTTACGTTGTGACGCTTGGTGGCACACAAAGTGTTCTTCCGGCAAACGGGAGTTGCATAATCTCATAGTCATAGGAACATGTATAAGTCATGAAGAAAGCAATAGCAACATACTAAACGATCGGGTGCTAAGCTAATGGAATGGGTCATGTCAATCAGATCATTCACCTAATGATGTGATCCCGTTAATCAAATAACAACTCTTTGTCCATGGTTAGGAAACATAACCATCTTTGATTAACGAGCTAGTCAAGTAGAGGCATACTAGTGACACTCTGTTTGTCTATGTATTCACACATGTATTATGTTTCCGGTTAATACAATTCTAGCATGAATAGTAAGCATTTATCATGATATAAGGAAATAAATAATAACTTTATTATTGCCTCTAGGGCATATTTCCTTCAAAGAGGTGGCCCGGCTCTTGGCGGCCGGGTACATTGTGGAAGTCTTCCACCCAGAGTGGTTGGCCAACCCGGTGCTTGTATTAAAAAAGAACGACACCTGGCGTATGTGTGTGGATTACACCAATTTAAACAAGGCTTGTCCATTTGACCCTTTTGCTCTCCCCCGTATTGATCAGATCATCGATGCTACGGCGGGTTTCGCACGTTTGAGTTTTCTAGATGCTTATTCAGGTTATCATCAGATCAAGATGGCAGGCAAGGACCAGGAGAAGACAACTTTCATCACTCCGTTTGGAGCCTTTTGCTATGTGTTTATGCCCTTCGGGCTTAAGAGTGCCCAGGCAACTTATCAACGGTGTATGCATAATTGCCTTCACAATCAGATTGGGTGTAATGTTCATGCTTATGTGGATGACATAGTGGTAAAGTCCAGGAAAGAAGAAACCTTGGTCACAGATCTGAAAGAGACCTTTGATAACCTCCGGGTCTACAAAATGATGCTTAACCCGGCCAAGTGTGTTTTTGGAGTCCCAGTTGGCAAGCTCTTGGGTTTTTTGGTGTCCAACCGAGGTATTGAAGCTCACTCGGAGAAAATTAAGGCAATCACATCCTTGGCCAAACCAACATGCATCAATGACGTTCAACGTTTGGCGGGTCGTGTTGCTTCTTTGAGCCGGTTCATAAGCCGGTTAGGGGAGAAGGCGATGCCTTTGTATCAGATGATGAAGAAAACGGATGATTTCGTTTGGAGCGATGCTGCGAACTCTGCTTTTGAGGATCTAAAGAAACAGCTTGCTGAGCCGCCGGTCCTTGCTGCTCCAGTTGAGAAAGAGCCGCTATTGTTATACGTAGCCGCTAACTCACGAGCTGTTAGTGTGGCAATTGTGGTGGAGCGCAAAGAGGTTGGCAAGGAACATCCGGTTCAACGACCAGTTTACTATGTCAGCGAAGTGTTGATTGAATCTAAACAAAGATATCCACATTGGCAGAAGCTCATGTACGGGGTGTTCATGGCAAGCCAGAAACTCAAACATTACTTTCAGGGTCACCCAATCACTGTGGTTAGCTCTGCTCCTTTGGGAGACATCATTCAAAATAGAGAAGCCACTGGACGAGTCGCCAAATGGGCCATTGAACTTGGGTCTCATGGGTTGAAGTATGTACCACGTACTGTGATCAAATCTCAAGCACTGGTTGACTTTATTAATGACTGGACAGAGATGCAGATACCAGAAGAGAAACCAGACAACACATATTAGACGATTCACTTTGATGTGTCCAGACAGTTGGAGGGCTCGGGGGCTGGAGTTGTGTTAACTTCCCCTCGAGGTGACAAATTCTGTTATGTGTTGCGACTGATGTTTCCTTGTACTAACAACGCAGCAGAATATGAAGCTTTGCTCCATGGTCTTCGAATGGCTAAAGAGATGAGCCTGAGCCGGGTCCGGTGCCTTGGCGATTCAGATCTGGTGGCCCAACAAGTATCAGGCAAGTGGGCTTCCAAGGACCCTCTCATGGAGGCTTACCGCCGGGAAGTTGATGCTGTTGCAGGACATTTTAAGGGTTATCAGGTGGAACACATTGACCGTAGGAAGAATGAAGCGGCTGATGCTTTAAGCCGGTTGGGATCTCAGCGTAAGCCGGTGCCACCTAACACCTTTTTGGATGTTTTGCATAACCCGTCTGTTAAGTTGCCTACAGAAGAAGATCCAGCCGTTCCTGACCCGGAGGCATAGTTGGTGGCGGCTCTTCACTTCATCCCAGATTGGACATTGCCATTCTTGGCTTACATGACCCGGGCGAGTTGCCAGCAGATGAGACCCTCGCCCGACAGATAACCCGACGGTCTAAGTCAATGACGATTTCTGACGGAGAATTATACCATCGCAGCATCTCCGGAGCGTTTCAGCGGTGTGTTTCTCCTGAAGAAGGCCAAGAAATACTTCGTGAGATCCATGAAGGCGATTGTGGTCATCACGCCGGGTCAAAATCTCTTGTGGCCAAAGCTTTTCGTCATGGTTTTTACTGGTTAACGACTCATGTTGATGCAGAAGATCTGGTCAGTAGGTGTGATGGATGTCAAAAATTCGCATGGCGAGCACATGTGCCGGCTCAAGAGTTGCGGATGATTCCAATCACCTGGCCATTTGCGGTCTGGGGGCTTGACATGGTTGGACCTTTCAAAAGGTCTAAGGATAAAAAGACACATCTTTTAGTGGCCGTTGACAAATTCACAAAGTGGGTTGAGGCAGAGCCAGTGAGTAAGTGTGATGCAGCCACGGCGGTTCAGTTCATGAAAAAGGTGATTTTTCGTTTTGGTTTTCCACACAGCATTATCACTTACAATGGCACTTGTCGGTGTCAAAACCGGCGGATCTCGGGTAGGGGGTCCCGAACTGTGCGTCTAGGCCGGATGGTAACAGGAGGCAGGGAACACGATGTTTTACCCAGGTTCGGGCCCTCTTGATGGAGGTAAAACCCTACGTCCTGCTTGATTAATATTGATGATATGGGTAGTACAAGAGTAGATCTACCATGAGATCAAGGAGGCTAAACCCTAGAAGCTAGCCTATGGTATGATTGTTGTATATGGAGTTGATTGCCTACGGACTACAACCCTCCGGTTTATATAGACACCGGATAGGGTTAGGGTTACACATAGTCGGTTACAATGGTAGGAGATCTTGAATATCCGCATCGCCAAGCTTGCCTTCCACGCCAAGGAAAGTCCCATCCGGACACGGGACGAAGTCTTCAATCTTGTATCTTCATAGTCCAGGAGTCCGGCTGAAGGTATAGTCCGGCTACCCGGACACCCCCTAATCCAGGACTCCCTCAGTAGCCCCTGAACCAGGCTTCAATGACGACGAGTCCGGCGCGCAAATTATCTTTGGCATTGCAAGGCGGGTTCCTCCTCCAAGTCCTTCATAGAAGATTGTAAACACCAAGAGTAGTGTCCGGCTCTGCAAAATAAGCTTCCACATATTGCCATAGAGAGAATAATATTAACACAAATCAAATCTGCTCACGTATTCCGCAGTGTGTCATCACACTACAGCCAAGTCCTTTACTCGAATCGATTTCACCTTTCCACCTCAGCGTGTTTTGCGAGGCAGTTTCCTTGGCACGTCTTGTCAAAGCAGAGATCGTGTGTCCCCCCTTTACGGGATTCTCATCAATACGGACGTGGGTAACCCACTCGTGCCCGTTAGCATGTTTTCTCGATTAAAGGCGAGTCCCAAACGGTCACAGGGAGGGCTCCTGGTATTCAACCTCTTATAAAGAGACCAGGGCCTTACTCCTTTTTTCAATCTCAAGCGAGTTCGCCCGTCGCCTCGAGTTCCAACACCCTAGGCTCCAGATTCCAGGCGCTTCGGACCTTCGACAATGTCCGGTTCTGACCTTCAAGGCCGATGGATGCCCTCCTCCGTCACGGAGGAGGACGTGCTAAAGTTGAGAGAGGCTAAGTTCTTGACCGCCGAAATTTCGCACAGGTTGCCTGCTCAAGGGCAGGCTATCCCCAGTCCCCAGTCCGGTGAGAGCGTAGTGTTCGTGTCTCACTTCCTTCGGGGGTTAGGCTTCCCGATGGATCCCTTTGTGAGGGGACTGCTGTTTTATTACGGGCTGGAATTTCACGATTTAGCTCCGGAGTCCATCCTCCATATCTCCTCATTTATCGTTGTATGTGAAGCGTTCCTCCGTGTTACCCCTCACTTCGGATTGTGGCTCAAGACTTTCAAAGTGGAGCCGAAGATGATCAAGGGACGGCACGCAGAGTGCGGAGGCGCTGTTATAAGCAAAAATGCTGATGCTCCATGGCCCGAGGGCTCTTTTCAAGAGGAGCTAGGCTTGTGGCAACGAGAGTGGTTTTATATCACCATTCCCCGGAGCACCAAGTGGGTGGTGCTTCCTGCCTTTCGCTCGGGTCCCCCACCACGGCTAGCGTCATGGGTTAACAGAGGGTTAGATTGGGGTTTGCCCAAAGACGTGCCCTTGTTACAGGGCCGCATTAAGGATCTCTTGAAAGGAGACCTCAGCCTGGTCAAGGTGACGCAGGTCATGCTGATTCGCCGAACATTGCCCGGAAAACGTCGCTCCCTTCGCCTGTGGGAGTTTAACCCAGAGGGACCGCGAGCTCTCCAGAATTTCATGGGCGCAACGCCCGCGGAGATGTATAAACTGTTCTTCGGATCACAAGGGATGTGTCCGGATTTAACCGAGGACGCAGGCCTAAGCTGCAATCGCCCGGATACTCAAGTAAGCAACCTTGTGCCCGGACCTTCTATCCGTATAATTGTCATAAACTTTCCCCTAAAAGAGCCGTCCTTTTAAACATGAGTGGATAGCGAAGGCAAAGCTGATCAGGTGTCCGGCTCCCCTTCCTGAAACCACGCCGGATCCCGTGCTAGTCAGGATGCTGGAGATAATGCCTTTGGAGGGGGAGGACAAGGAAGCTATGGCCTCCTCGAAGGAGGCTGCTCCGAAGGGAGGAACCGACAATTCCTTTCCTAAGGGGAAGAAGAGAGCCTCCTCTGACGACCCGGAAACCATGGCCTCAAAGCGGGGGGGAAAATCCTCGTCAGAGGGTCCGATGCCGGGGAGTTCCTCGGCCGGACTACGCCCTCAAGGGGATCAGCCCTCCAGTGAGCCGTAAGTAGAGAAAGATTTTCCTTTTGAGGGATGAGGGAAATCCTTGATTTATATCTGAGAAGATTAACCAAATTTTTACCTTGTAGCTCGGACCTCAGCCCTTCTCAGCAGAGCTCGTCTTCGGGGGATCTCCTTCCGGAGATGATGGAGAGCGGGACGCCTCCCCCTGCCGTGCCGCCTGGCGAGGGGGCGACCCTGAGGTGTCGTCGCGGAGGGTTTCTCCGAATCCGGCGGGGGCGGAAGATAGCTATGTGGCCCCCCGGGGTTCTCCACGTCCGGCCTTCGAAAGAGGTCGTGGGACAAGTCCGGCACCGTCTGGTGCTCGGCCGGAGGAGCTAAAGATTCTGCTGGGGCGAGCTTCTATCTCGGAGGAGCACCATGCATTAATGGGCATGGTGATTGAAAGGATCTCATCCGCAGAGAGCGGATTGCATGAGGCCGTCAAAAGTTTACTGACGGGTTTTGAGGTACATTAGATAATGTACACTTTTGTTAGTTGCGCATGAATAAGATGCACCCTGTGTAGATAGTAGCCCCTGAGACTCTGCGCGTCGTCAAGAAATGACGGCACGCGGAGGATCATAATCCCGGGTCTAAGATGTCGCCTTTGAATGTAGGCGGCAGGGTGTCCGGAATCGAGCCGAACTGATGATTTTGCCGAATTAAAGCGGCAACTGGACGTGGCAGATGCCGACATCGCGCTTGTCAACCAGCGGCTTGATGAGGCTCAAGGTATGTAATTCCTCGGGCGGCATCAGGTAAGAAGAGTTTTATGCCAGTGTCTTACGATGTGTGTGCTTGACGCAGATGGTGCGGCCACCGTGGAGAGTCTTAGGGCAGAACTTGCCCGAGCTAAAGAACAAGCCAGAGAAAGTGATGCGGCTGCCAAGAAAGCCCTTGAAGAGCTGAGAGCCGAACAGGCTGCTCATTGCTGAAGCAAGGAAGAGATGGCCGAGATGGCCGAAAAGTTAAAGAGTGCTGCAGACCGTTGCAGACTTCTTGAGAAAGAAGACCAGGCGAAACAGACGGACTTAGAGAAGGCCGTTGCCAATGCCAAGGACGCGCGCTCTGCGATGAGAGCTGCGAAGGAGGAGCTGCGTCAGGCCGAACAGATTGCGGCTGGAAAGCCCTTTGTGCTGCGAAGGAAATTCTGCGATCCGAAGTTTGCTCCGTTGGACCGGATGTGGAGTGTGGAGGATACCTATCTGGATTTGGCAGTGAGTGCTGCTGATGCGACCGAACACTTTCGAGATCAGAAAGGTCGCGAAGTGGAAAAGCTTTTCTGGTCGCAGTTTCACAATCCAGAGCGTCCACTGGCAGTGGACGATCATTTGGCTCAATGGGCCGAACTGAATAGGTTGTCCGGACTTGCCATGAAGTATGTCATGGGTCATCTGTGGCCGGGGAGATCAGAGCCGAAGAGTTATTTCAGCTTGGTGCAGCAATTCCTTGACGCGGTGCCGCGTATTGATGCAATGAAGAGGTCAGCATGCATAGAGGGCGCAAGGATGGCTCTTGCCCGTGTCAAGGCATACTGGGCAGAGATGGAGACCACCGTTGTTGCGTCCCGAGATTCGGACAAAAGCCGAGTACCTTCCGAGCACTATTTTCAGGAAGTCCTTGAAGGCGCTCATGTAATAGAGACGCAGTGCGCGAAAGATGCTATGTTATGATAGCATATGTAATTATAAAGTAATATTTTGATAAACTATAGTGGCCTTTTTATACTTGTGCCTTCAAGTATTGGGAACACCTCCTGTGCGGCCGTTTTAAGATATATATATATATATATATATATATATACAAAATCTGAAAGATGGCACTCGTTGGCTTCAGCCCCCACGCACATAGTGCGGGGGTGCTCGTAGAAGACGCATTTTCACACTTAACCCAACGTCTTGGTCCTACAAAGGAGGTGATAGCGCAGCGGGCCAGGCAACTGGACTATAATGCCTTAACACTTTCACTTAGCCATAGGAGCTTGACAGTGAGACTATTTAGGTAGCCCCTTGGTGGCGACTGCGCTCGCCCGAGTTCGGGGCGCGTATGTGCCTGACCGGGAAGCGGCCCTTCGTTAAAGCGGAGGAATCCAATAGATTCCGATAGGTCATCGAGTGGCTGACCAGTCTCACGCTACATCATGACAGTCAGTTTTCGGCTTTCTCTACTGAGGTGCTCACCCGGCCGAACCGGGGCACAATCGCAGTAGTTCTCCTGGTGCTACCTTAGCTGATAGAGCGGAACGTAAGGTAGCCGAACTCAGGAGCCGGGCAACCCAACATTTGACCAAAGACATGATTTGGAGCTGATGCATATAATGCCAGAACTCGCGACGCCGAACACTCCCTAAGGTGTTCGGTCTTTATGAGTGCGGGCGAAACAACACTCTTTATTAAAAAAGCCCCTAGTGTCCAGGTACGTGCAAAAATTCTGACGTGGCCACATGCCAAGACGCCAGCCTCCTCCTTGGTTATATCAGAAAAAACCAGGGGGTGTGTAACAACAAGAGACAGTAAAAAAGGTTTACGCAGGGTCTTAATCTAAAAAGAATCATTTAGGACGGGTCCCTACTGCACGTCTGCGCCTGTGTCTCCGTTGTGCCGTATCCTGGATGAGCGCCGCACGACGTTCATCTGTAAAAGAGAGGAACTGAGTTGAAAATGGGTCGTGCCGAGCAAAAGTTTAAAATAAACAAAGTATAAAATAAAATATATAAGATTGAGCTTTATTGTCTCTTATTGTATATGCGTGGAGCCCCTAGTGCGGGGGTATATGGCCTCTAGGCCTGCATCAATGATGATTTTGCACCGAACTCGTCTATCCGCGTTCGTGGTCTTGAATGACCTATTTCGAAGTTTTTTGGCCGGTGAGGCCATTTTGCTGTGGGGCTGTCAAAGCGGCCGCACAGTCCTCCGCTTGGGGAGGCGTATTTTAGTGCTTCCCCTTCAAAGAGATGATGCCTCGTGGACCGGGCATCTTAAGCGTGAGAGATGCATAATGCGGTATTGCGTTAAAGCGGGCGAAAGCTTCGCGTCCCAGTAGTGCTTGATAGCGACTTGAGAACGGGACGATATGGAAGGTCAGCTTTTCGCGGCGGAAGTTATCGGCAGAGCCGAATATAACTTCGAGCCCGAGAAAACCCATACAATGGGTGTCCGGACCAGGTGTTACCCCTTGAAAGGAGGTTTTGCTGCGACGGATTCTTGCTGGGTTTATCCCCATGTGATGGATTGTATCCTGATATATCAGGTTTAGTCCACTGTCGCCGTCCATAAGGACATTTGAAAACCGGAGTCCGCCAATTATTGGATCGAGTATCAAGGCAGTCCAGCCTGCATTCTTGATATTTCTAGAATAATCTAGCTGATCGAAGATGATTGGTTTTGACAACCAGTGGCGGGACCCTTTGGGGATAGGCCGTGTGGTGCGTACCTTTATGGGCGTCGCACGTTTTGTTATGTGAAGTAAGTTCACTATTTTTACTTCTTGTGGGAAGTTCTTTTGTTTCCTGGTGCTCTGCTTTTGGGGTTCGTCCTCGTCTTCGCTTGGTGTGTCGAGCCCCTTGTGTTCGGCATTGAGCCTGCCGGATTGTTTGAAAACCCAACAATCTCTATGGGTATGGTTAGCAGGCTTCCCGGGAGTACTATGTATCTGACATATCCTGTCCAGGATTTTATTTAAGTTGGATGGATCGTCCCTGTTATCCTGGAGGGGTGGTTTTGTATGATTTTGTCATGAACCTTTGAATCCGGCATTGACTGCCGTGCTCTTCGGACTTTTTTCCTTAGTCCGGTGACGGTCCTTGTTGCGTCGCGGTTTTCCGTTTCCATCCCTAGTTTCGGATGTACTTGGGTCGCTGGGGCTGCATCTTGCCAACCAGCTGTCCTCTCCTGCACAAAAGCGGGTCATGAGGCTTGTTAGTGCGGCCATTGTTCTTGGCTTTTCTTGGCCGAGGTGTCTGGCGAGCCATTCGTCTCGGACGTTATGCCTGAAAGCTGCTAGGGCTTCGGCGTCCGGACAGTCGACTATCTGATTCTTTTTAGTGAGGAATCTATTCCAGAACTGCCGAGCTGATTCTCCGGGCTGTTGAGTTATGTGACTAAGATCGTCTGCATCCGGAGGGCGGACATAGGTCCCTTGAAAATTTGCTCGGAAAGCATCCTCGAGCTCTTCCCAACTTCCAATTGTGTTTTCAGGAAGGCTTTTAAGCCAATGCCGGGCTGGCCCTTTAAGCTTAAGGGGTAAATATTTTATGGCGTGGAGATCATCTCCTCTAGCCATGTGTATGTGGAGGATATAATCCTCAATCCAGACTCCAGGGTCTGTTGTTCCATCATATGCCTCTATGTTTACGGGTTTGAATCCCTCTGGAAATTCATAGTCCAGGACCTCATCGGTGAAACATAGGGGGTGTGAGGCGCCCCTGTATTTGGGTGTGCCGGATTCTGATGATGGCTTTATTGCATTGCTTACGAGAGCTTGCTTTCTTGGCCCATAAATGGAACTAACTGGGCCATGATGCGAATCCTTAGGTGGGTCGCATGCCGATTTAAGTGCGGCGCCGCTTGCCGCTTTATGGGGTCGCATGATGCGAATCCTTAGGTGGGTCGCATGCCGATTTAAGTGCGGCGCCGCTTGCCGCTTTATGGGGTCGTCTATCCGACCGTGTGGCTTTCTCATTTTTTGAATGCGAGGGCTCTAGGGCCTCTTCGTTGAATTCAGGCAGTAGCTTTCTTTTCGGATAGCTTTTAGTGCGGCGACTGTCGCCGTATTTATCTGCGGTATTGATTATTTTGCTCCATCTAATCCGGAGTGCATCTTCCGCTGTTTTTAGCTTCCGCTTCTGCTTTTTAGGCTGCGTGCAGTTGCAACGAGCCTCTCTTGGAGATTCTTATGCTCCATAGGTTTATCCGGCGTGAGGTCGTCCGGAATGCCGTTTTCGCTGGAGGAGGGATGTTCGGTTTCTCCATCCGTGTTGCCCTGTTCGGACGGTTGCTCTAAGGCCTGCTCGTCGTCTACCGGCTCGTTCTGCTCTGTGGCTGGGTTTTTATCGAGGCGGGGCTTGGGTCGGCGTTTACGCCGACGCTTTGATTGCTTTTCGGGGGGTCGATCTCCCATTCCATCCCCTTTTTCCTCGTTGTCGCTTCCTTTAGGGGTATCCACCATGTACACATCGTGAGATGAGGTGGCTGTCCAATGCCCTATGGGCGTTGGTTCGTCGGTATCTCCCGCATCGTCATCCATGCTGTCGATGTCTCCGGAGTCGAAGTTGAGCACGTCGTTTAAATTGTCGACAGTGGCTACCAAGTGGGTGGTGGGTGGGCTTTGAATTTCTTCATCGTCCGTATCCCATCCTTGCTGACCGCAGTTCGGCCAGGGCTCTCCTGATAAAGAGAGAGACTTGAGAGAATTCAGGATATCGCCAAAAGGCGAGTGCTGAAAGATGTCCGCGGCGGTGAACTCCATTATTGGCGCCCAATCGGATTCGATCGGCAGGGGCGCGGGGGTTTCGGAGTTCGAAAAGGAGTCTGGACCCTCGGAGTCATGGATCATGCAGAGCGTGGGGCTAGCGTTCGGCTCGATCGCCTTTGAGATCGAAGCCGCAGAGGTGACGTCCAACTGCTCATCCTCGATTGGCGCAATAGGCTCCGAGTTAGGGGTCGGAACCGATGCGTGTGCGGCCTCCAAGACACTGTCCGGAGGCAGAGCTAGATCATGCCCCTCGAGATAGTGCGGCGCACTTGGCCGTGGCTCGAACCCGTCGAAGATCAAGTCTCCGCGGATGTCAGTCGTGTAGTTTAAGCTTCCAAACCTGACTTGATGGCCAGGGGCGTAGCTTTCGATCTGCTCCAGGTGGCCAAGCGAATTGGCCCGCAGAGCGAAGCCGCCGAAGACGAAGATCTGACCGGGGAGAAAAGTCTCACCCTCGACCGTATCGTTGTTGATGATCAAAGGAGCCATCGGGCCTAAAGGTGACGACACAGAGGAACTCTCAATGAAAGCACCAATGTCGGTGTCAAAATCGGCGGATCTCGGGTAGGGGGTCCTGAACTGTGCGTCTAGGCCAGATGGTAACAGGAGGCAGGGAACACGATGTTTTACCCAGGTTCGGGCCCTCTTGATGGAGGTAAAACCCTACGTCCTGCTTGATTAATATTGATGATATGGGTAGTACAAGAGTAGATCTACCACGAGATCAAGGAGGCTAAACCCTAGAAGCTAGCCTATGGTATGATTGTTGTATATGGAGTTGATTGCCTACGGACTACAACCCTCCGGTTTATATAGACACCGGATAGGGTTAGGGTTACACAGAGTCGGTTACAATGGTAGGAGATCTTGAATATCCGCATCGCCAAGCTTGCCTTCCACGCCAAGGAAAGTCCCATCCGGACACGGGACGAAGTCTTCAATCTTGTATCTTCATAGTCCAGGAGTCCGGCTGAAGGTATAGTTCGGCTACCCGGACACCCCCTAATCCAGGACTCCCTCGGCACTAATCTATCTCAATGGGCTATTGAGGAGTTTTGTCAACGTGAGCATATCCGGCTTGATGTTTCTTCTATAGCCCATCCTCAATCCAATGGTCAAGCTGAGAGAGCAAATCAGGAAATCTTAAAAGGTCTCAAACCCCGGCTTATGGTTCCTTTGCAGCGAACACCGGGTTGTTGGGTAGAAGAGCTACCCTCGGTGCTGTGGAGTATCAACACCACTCCTAACAAGACTACAAGTTATACACCTTTCTTCATGGTTTATGGAGCGGAAGCAGTGTTGCCTAGTGACATTCGTCATGACTCACCCCGTGTGGCGGCTTATGTTGAAGCTAGTAACGAGCAAGCCAGACAGGAGGCACTTGACTTATTGGATGAGGAAAGAGACTTAGCAGCGGCTCGATCAGCAATTTATCAACAGGACTTACACCGTTATCACAGCCGCCGGGTTAAGTCCAGGACTTTTCAAGAAGGTGACCTGGTGCTCCGGCTCATCCAGGATCTGTCAGATGCACACAAACTATCCCCGCCTTGGGAAGGACCCTTTGTGGTTAGCAAGAACTTAAACAGCGGGTCATATTACCTCATTGACGTTCGAGAGCACAAAGACTCACGTAAGTCGGAGGAGGAGACCCGCCGGCCGTGGAACATTGCTCAACTTCGGCCATACTACACCTGAGCCACGGGCTCTCATCATGTACATACTTTGACGTTGTATATACTATGATAAGCAATAAAGCAGGACCTCGGTCTTTTTCCTTTTTAAAGATTACATATCTTTACTATCTTTTACTTAATATGACTATTAAGGAGCTGATCATATCTGAATCAAGTCTAAACCTTTTTGGTCCGGCTTATGATCATATTTGAATCTAGCTGTAAACTACCATGATCACTTGGGGGCTTCCTGTTCAAACATAGGTCGTATTCGAACCAAAGAGAACATAGCTGTCGTAACCCTCTTGATCGGCTCAAAAGCCAAACTCACTAGGGGGCTTCTTGATCGTATTCGAATCATAGCTTAACCCCTTTTGGGTCCGACTTGGATCGTATTCGAATCAGGGTCGTTAAAAACCTCTCAAGGTCATTTGGGGGCTTCCTGTTCAAACATAGGTCATATTCGAACCAAAGAGAACATAGCTGTCGGTACCCTCTTGATCGGCGCAACGCCAAAGCCACTGGGGGCTATATGGTCGTATTCGAATCTTAGCTTAGCCCCTTTGGTCCGGTTTACTGATCATATTCGAATCAGAAACCCCCAACTTTTCACTACAAGGTTAATTTGTATTGATTACCAACTGTTATTCGTTTTATTTGTCTTATTGATCTTGTATTGTCTTTTCACCGGCTTAACCACTTGACAATAAGCTGCTAAGGCATTAAGGTCATCAATCATACAGAAACATTGACTTCTAAAAAGGTTTGGTTCATCAACCTCATCACCCGGATCACATAAACCAGTGGTCCAGAGGTATGAATTACAGTTGACTGTTATTTGAAGAACAGTGGTTTTCTATATTAATCAAAGGCTTTTTCAACCTTGGATATTTTCACATCTGTTTTTTCTGTTTTTCCTTTATTATAAGAACTTGGCTTGTATATTCCAACAATGGCCCTCTTCAAGTGCACTAGGTCTTCGTGAGCAAGCAAGTTGGATGCACACCCACTAGTTTCCTTTGTTGAGCTTTCATACATTTATAGCTCTAGTGCATCCATTGCATGGCAATCCCTACTCCTTGCATTAACATCAATCGGTGGGCATCTCCATAGCCCATTGATTAGCCTCGTTGATGTGAGACTTTCTCCTTTTTGTCTTCTCCACATAACCCCCCTCATTATATTATATTCCACCCATAGTGCTATATCCATGGCTCGCGCTCATGTATTGCGTGAAAATTTATGAGTTTGAGATTACTAAAGTATGAAACAATTGCTTGGCTTGTCATCGGGGTTGTGCATGATGAGAGCATTCTTGTGTGACGAAAATGGAGCATGACTAAACTATATGATTTTGTAGGGATGAACTTTCTTTGGCCATGTTATTTTGAGAAGACATGATTGCTTAGTTAGTATGCTTGAAGTATTATTGTTTTTATGTCAATATTAAACTTTTGTCTTGAATCTTATGGATCTGAATATTCATGCCACAATTAAGAAGAATTACATTGGAATTGTGCCAACTAGCATTCCACATCAAATTTTTTCTTTTTTTATCATTTTCCTACTCGAGGACGAGCAGGAATTAAGCTTGGGGATGCTTGATACGTCTCCAACGTATCTATAATTTTTGATTGCTCCATGCTATATTATCTACTATTTTGGGCAATATTGGGCTTTATTATCCACTTTTATATTACTTTCGGGACTAACCTATTAACCGGAGGCCCAGCCCAGATTTGCCGTTTTATGCCTATTTCAGTGTTTGGAAGAAAAGGAATATCAGACGGAGTCGAAACGGAACGAAATCAATTAGAGAAGTTATTTTTGGAACGAAAGCCACCCGATGGACTTGGACCCCACGTCAAGGAAGGAACGAGGAAGCCACGAGGGTGGGGGGCGCGCCCCCTGCCTCGTGGGGCCCTCGCGGCTCCCCTGACGTACTTCTTCCGCCTATATAACTCCACGCACCCTAAAACTTCCAGAACAGAGATTAGATCGGGAGTTCCGCCGCCAGAAGCCTCCGTAGCCACCAAAAGCCAATCTAGACCCGTTCCGGCACCCTGCCGGAGGGGGCAATCTTTCTCCGGTGGCCATCTTCATCATCCCGGTGCTCTCCATGACGAGGAGGGAGTAGTTCTCCCTCGGGGCTGAGGGTATGTACCAGTAGCTATGTGTTTGATCTCTCTCTCTATCTCGTGTTCTTGATTTGGCACGATCTTGATGTATCGCGAGCTTTGCTATTATAGTTGGATCTTATGTTTCTCCTCCCCCTCTATTCTCTTGTAATGAATTGAGTTTCCCCTTTGGAGTTATCTTATCGGATTGAGTCTTTAAAGATTTGAGAACACTTGATGTATGTCTTGTCGTGGATATCTATGGTGACAATGGGATATCACGTGATTCACTTGATGTATGTTTTGGTGATAAACTTGCGGGTTCCGCCCATGAACCTATGCATAGGGGTTGGCACACGTTTTCATCATGATTCTCCGGTAGAAACTTTGGGACACTCTTTGAGGTTCTATACGTTGGTTGAATAGATGAATCTGAGATTGTGTGATGCATATCGTATAATCATACTCACGGATACTTGAGGTGACATTGGAGTATCTAGGTGACATTAGGGTTTTGGTTGATTTGTGTCTTAAGGTGTTATTCTAGTACGAACTCTAGGGCTGTTTGTGACACTTATAGGAATAGCCCAATAGATTGATTGGAAAGAATAACTTTGAGGTGGTTTCGTACCCTACCATAATCTCTTCGTTCATTTTCCACTATTAGTGACTTTGGAGTGACTCTTTGTTGCATGTTGAGGGATAGTTTTATGATCCAATTATGTTAGTATTGTTGAGAGGACTTGCACTAGTGAAAGTATGTACCCTAGGCCTTATTTCCTATCATTGCAATACAGTTTACGCTCACTTTTATCACTTGCTACCTTGCTGTTTTTTTCAGATTACAAATACCTTTATCTACTATCCATATACCACTTGTATCACCATCTCTTCGCCAAACTAGTGCACCTATATAATTTACCATTGTATTGGGTGTGTTGGGACACAAGAGACTCTTTGTTATTTGGTTGCAGGGTTGCTTGAGAGAGACCATCTTCATCCTACGCCTCCTACGGATTGATAAACCTTAGGTCATCCACTTGAGAGAAATTTGCTACTGTCCTACAAACCTCTGCACTTGGAGTCCCAACAACGTCTACAAGAAGAAGGTTGTGTAGTAAACATCAGTCTCATGTCAAGGGGGTGGTCGAGGGGCCCACAAGCCGGGGGGCACACCCTAGGGGGTGGGCGCCCCCTAGGCTTGTGGCCTCCTCGGTCACTTCCTGGCCCAGCTCCGGTGCTTCGGTGGTCTCTTTTGGTCCATGAAAAAATGCCGTAAATTTTCAGCCCATTTCTAGAACTTTTATTTCTGCACAAAAAATGACGTCACGAGAATTGGGCTTGTGTCCCTTCACGAAAGCTCCTTGACCTCATGTCTTAGAGGCGGTGGCGCGCGGTGCAATCGCTAGTACGAGCACTTGCGTTAATACGGTTGGTTGTCTTCTCTTTTATATGGAACCGACCATCTCCTCGAATACATCCCATATATGCTTTGATTTCCACCTAAATATTTCCATATTTGCAAGGAATAGAATAAAGAAGGAGATTTGCACATCTTTGCAATTATTAGTGTGATTAGTGGGGCGAGCTGAAGTGATAAACTCAATAATTATTCATGAATATTCAGTTTAAACGGGGGTAAAATTGTGTGTAAAAGCCACTCATCAATTCGTGGTGGGGAATCTCCGGTGACAGTGGATGGCAAGATTGGGAATTGGGGGCTACGCCTATTTTTTGGACGTGGAGAATGCCTCTTCCATCCCACATGAAATTGATGTAGGTGGCTAAGAAGTTGCGGGAGAGAATACCCATGATGATCAGCCAGAGGGTGCTCACCACTGGATAATTGACCCCCCTCTATAAATCATAAGTGAAGGGTGACTGTCGGTTCCCGGCATTGGTCTATAGGCGATTGCCACCTTACTAGTGATTACTAGTGACGCAGTCCCTTTGCCCGTCACTCGAAGGCAAACGACTATACATGTTTCTGCAGTAGTGTAGAATTAGAATTTAAAATCAAGAATTATAGGGAAATGATCCTGACAAATTCCATGATAATGATTATGGGAACTGTGTCTATCGTATATATTCCCTTTGGGAATTTGTTTACATCAATTTGGCAATGACACACAACAAATACTCGCTACGATTTTTCCTCTAGCCACCAACAACCACTTCCGAACTACCTTCATAATTGCGAACCCCCTCGTCTTCACGCCCCCCCCCCCCCAAAATAACGTCACTTGTTCCCTTTTATCTACTCGATCTCTCTCCTCAACTGTACCAAATCAAAGCACAATAACTAAGCATATCTTATAAATGAATGTATAAAGCGGCGTATCCAATATTTACTGCAAGTCGAGGACTTTAATAGAAAGTAAAAGTAAACACCTCAATCTAAATAGCTGAGACACAAATTTCGATAAAACAACGACAACGTGAGCTAAACATCGACCTCTGGTAAATGGAAGGCTATACATTGTACTCCCTCCATTCCAAAATATAATGTGCCCATGCTTTCCGAGGTCTAACTTTGACCATAAATTTAACCAATAAGACTGACTGCGGCGGGAGAAGAAATTGTATAATTGAAATTTTTTCTTTCGAATACGAATTCACTGATATAACTTTTGCTCCCGCCGCAATCGGTCTTGGTAGTTAAATTTACGGTCAAAGTTGAAGCACGAGGATAGAGGAATCATTACATTGTGAAATGAAGGGAGTATATAGTACACCGCTATTATTGTGACAAATCAAACCAATAAAGAGAGAATCAACAATCCTATGTCGCGTCCAATTGTTGGAGTGGCCATCATCAACAACCTGACGCCCAAAGCCTCCTCATCGCTAACATCCAAGACAAACCCAACTAAAAGGAAGAACAACCCCAACTAAACCCAAATTGATCGATGATAGAAACAGTTGGAAAGCATTGAACAAACTCTGTAGGGTGGATAGAGCTGCTGTATCACCTGTCCCAAGCCCCAACAGCTTTCATCCCCTTTGGGGTGATGGATGGATGGGTAGATAGATCCCACCTCGTCATTTCCCCAAAAGAAGCCCAGCCAGCAGCAGCCTAGCATGACGTAGCGTGCAGCAACCTCGTCCTCTTTCTCGCTTGCGCGTCACGATATCTATCCATCCATCCTCTGGCTCACGTGCGTGCAGCGGAAAGCCAGGCCCAGCCCAGGAGCCCGCCGGCCCAGCGAAGGAATTACTACGGAGGAGAAGGTTCCAAAAAAATGCCGACGATATTATAAATGGGGGCAGCGGGCGTCGCTCCACTCCAGCGTTTTTTTTCCTCCCTCATTCGGATCGGGATCAGAGAGAGATCCTCCCTCCCCCTCCTCCCCCTCCCCGGATCAGGCCGGCCAAACCCCCTCTCCCGGATCTCGGATCGGGAGGCGGAGGCCGACCCCTCCCCCAAGGTGAGACCCCTCGCCGCCGCCCCCCCCCCCCCCCCTCGCCGCGATAGCCGCTCGCCGACGCGCGCGTCCGCGCCAGTTCGCCGGCCGGTGAATTGCCTCTTCTAATCTAGCTGCCAGATGCGCCATGGTTCCATTCCCGATCTCCTCCTCTGCTAGCTGCCTTCGAAGCTTGTAAGGGGTCCAGGCGTAATCTGCTCTGTTCTCGCGATCCCTGCAGTTTTCGCCCACCCATCTGCGCGACAGATGTCGAGCAGAGTGCTCCTGATTCGGCTGTTTTCGTTCGTGTGGTAGTTCGTGGTCGTTTACGGTAGATTTTCCTAGATCCGACTGGAGGCACTGTCGATGTTTTTTTTTTCTGCTGGGTTTAACGTAGATCTAGTGTTTTTTTCGTGCAAAAAAATTACGGCAGTGGTTTCCCGCAAAACGAGGCGGCAGGGGGGGGGGTATCACTGTCAGCGGCGAGCATCGCAGATCTGTAGGAGCATGTTTGTTGTTCAGCGTGTAGTAGGGTGGGGTGGGGGCATCACATCAGACCCTTGCACCACATCGGAAGTTGCTAAAAGTGAACACGTTCCGGAAAAGGAAACATGGGGGGAAGGCTGCACTCGGGAGGGTTTAGCCTGTGCCCACCACAAATTTTGGTTGCATGGCAGCCTGCTTTTTGCCATGGCTCATGGCTGGACAGGAGAGGGGCAGTGCAATGCGTTCTGAACAACACGGCATGTAACAAACGTGTGCGCTTCAGGTCTGCCGGGTCGCAGATCCGGAGGCTCAGGAATTCTGACGAGGTTTTTTAACTGGCTAGTTACAGATTTACGCAGGCTGCTAGTGTTGCAGCTCTGTGCATGTCTGCCTGGACGAGTTTCTGTCAGTATCAGGTCATATTTAGATTCGTATGTTTTGTGTGCACTGCTCCGCCGTTATGCGATGCTCTGAGCCGTGACTGAAAGATTCTGTGATGTTAGGATTGGAGTGGATTGATTTTGCATTGTGCTTTGCATTGTGGTGATTAATCATCTTCAACTCACATGTGACCGGTCATGTTTTTCACTTTTTCTTTCCTTCTAGCCACCTATGGCCTGTGAAATCCAAATGCAATGAAAATTATGGAACATGCATGTATTAACGGAAGAATTGCCGAATTATATGGAGGGCTCAACCAAATTTGACTTAGCTAATGAATTTCTGTTTCCTTTTGATTGCAAATATAGGTGCCATCATGGCAGCAAACACAGGAGCTTCAGGATGGCTAAGGGGCAAGGTGAAGGCTGTGACGTCTGGAGACTGCCTTCTCATCATGGGGAGCACCAAGGCAGAGATCCCGCCAGAGAAGTCCATCACTCTGTCATACCTTATGGCCCCAAGGCTGGTAAGATTCAATCTGCACTTTTAGACAAGGGGAATATGGTTTACATTTTAACTTACTGCATGTGTTCATTTCCTCCTTTAATTTTGAGGAAGTCACTGGTTTAGTGTATTGTCAGAGACAGAGCTAGATATAGGCCTGCTCATCTAGGGTATTGGTCATTTTTGTTTTGTTTTACATGGTAGTTTCTATGGGCTTTTGGATCTAGGCCCTGAGTTGAAACCTTGATTGCCCAGGGTCTGCTTCCGCCCTTTTCTATAGTGAATTATGTTTACATGCTACACTTGTGAGCTAATGGAAGTTCGTATTTGACACAAGAATTTCTCTCCATCATTGCATTATCATTCCCACTCCTTGACTGTGTTCTGTTTGTATAATTTAAAACTTAGGAATGCATCTATAATAAATTGTTCATATTATTTGTGCAGTACATTTTGTTCTTCTCCCCATTTAATCTTGTCTGTTGAATCCGTATATTTGTGGTGCTCTAGGCTCGTCGTGGTGGAGTGGATGAGCCATTTGCTTGGGAAAGCAGGGAGTATCTGAGGAAACTCTGCGTAGGAAAGGTACACGATGTGTCTTTTTTTATCTATTCCAAATTCTCCTATGCATGTATTAATATTGAATGTAATCACATAAAAACCACTTCTATTTCCAACTAAAAACTATTGCAGGAGGTCACATTTAGAGTGGATTACACAGCACCTAACATCGGACGAGAATTTGGCACTGTCTACCTTGGCGACAAGAACGTTGCCTACTTGGTGGTTGCTGCAGGATGGGCAAGGGTAATGACCATTTACTTTTTCTTCAATTGTTTTGTTGTGCCAAATGTTTTGGTAAATTTTGATCTTACTTATTTGATCAGGTAAAGGAGCAAGGCCCCAAGGGGGGTGAACCACTTCCAAATGTCTCTGAGCTTCTAAGGTTGGAGGAAGTTGCTAAGCAACAGGGTTTAGGCCGTTGGAGCAAGGTGTGCTTTCTTTTGGGGTTCCTGCTGTCCTGCAAGCATCTTTTGAATTGCATGACACAATTGTTCTATCGAATGATGACCTAATTTTGTGTTCTTATTTTCTGCCAACTTATAGGAACCTGGTGCTGCTGAAGATTCGATAAGAGATCTTCCACCATCAGCAATTGGCGAACTTAGTGGTTTTGATGCAAAGGGTTTTGCAGTTGCTAATAAAGGCAAGAGTCTGGAAGCCATTGTCGAACAAGTTCGTGATGGCAGTACCATTCGTGTTTACTTGCTTCCAAGTTTCCAATTTGTCCAGATATATGTTGCTGGAGTGCAGGTGTGCATCTCAATAGCTTTTATTTGATTCCATATATATTTTTTCTGTTAGAAAGTAAATATTGAGAATGATGAAATGCAGGCTCCGTCCATGGGGAGACGACCACCGAATCCTACTGTTGTTGCCGAACCAGAGGGCACTAACGGCACTACAAATGGTGATGATTCTGGGGAAGCTCCTGCACCACTGACAACAGCACAAAGGCTTGCTGCATCGACAGCCTCTACTGAAGTTCCACCAGATAGGTTTGGAAGAGAAGCTAAGCATTTCACAGAGACTCGAGTTCTGAACAGAGATGTAAGCCACGTTTTCTTTCAATTGTTTTATCCCATCTTTACAGTCAACATGTATCATCTTTTAATCAGTATTGATTTGTATTTTTTCTCTAGGTGCGAATTGTGGTGGAGGGGACAGACAGTTTCAGTAATATAATTGGTTCGGTGTATTACCCAGATGGTGACACTGCTAAGGACTTGTCCCTTGAGCTTGTTGAAAATGTATGACTAATTATTCATTCATCCATAATCATTTCTGGTTCACATTATATGTTCTAAGAAGCAAGAATAGCTAAATTGTTCATTTAATTTGTCAGACATTTTGCATTTCTTAACTGTTCTGTAACCTTCCCATTACAGGGTCTTGCGAAATATGTGGAGTGGAGTGCGAACATGCTAGATGTTGAAGTTAAAATAAAGCTGAAGAATGCTGAACTTCAGGCAAAAAAGGAACAGCTGAGAATTTGGACTGGATTTAAGCCACCAGTGACAAATTCAAAGCCAATCCATGATCAGAAATTCACTGGAAAAGTGGGTTTTATGTTCTCAGTATCAGTCTTTTGATCATGATTCTTGTAACTTAACTAATTTGGTTCATATTGATGTCTTTGTAGGTGGTAGAAGTTGTGAGTGGTGATTGTATTATTGTTGCTGATGATGCTGCTCCTTATGGAAGTCCTTCAGCAGAACGGCGGGTTAATCTTTCAAGTATTAGAGCTCCTAAGCTAGGCAATCCTCGCAGGGAGGACAACAAGCCCGACAAATTTGCTCGTGAATCTAAGGAATTCTTGCGCACACGGTTGATTGGCAAACAGGTATTTATGGGCTGCTCATATTCTTACTGAAGTTACAATGATGAGAAGTTGATTCTTAGTTGAGAAGTGACTGTTATACCCCTTTTTTCAAAATTTCAGGTGACCGTGGAAATGGAATATTCTAGAAGGATCAGCACCATGGATGGACAGAATGCTGTGCCTGTAATGAACTCGGCTGATACCAGAGTTTTGGATTATGGTTCAGTTTTTCTAGGTTCGCCATCACCGGCGGACGGAGATGACACATCTTCTGCTCCAAGCGCAGGCACCCAGCCTAAAATTAATGTTGCTGAGCTTTTGCTCTCACGGGGCTTCGCTGAGATATCAAAACACCGTGACTACGAGGAAAGATCACATTATTTTGATGCTCTATTAGCGGCTCACTCACGTGCTGAGAAAGCAAAGAAAGGAATTCACTCTGACAAACTTCCTCCTGTGATGCATATAACCGATTTAACAATGGTTGGCATTCTTGCTTGTTCCAGTAGTTTCCTTTGACATTTGCTCTGCACCTTTATTAATAGATTGTTATGATTGCACTCCTCAGGTTAATTCTAAGAAGGCCAAAGATTTCCTTCCCTTCCTGCAGCGGAATAGAAGGCATACTGCTGTTGTTGAATATGTTTTCAGTGGTCATCGTTTCAAACTGACAATTCCGAAGGAGACTTGCAGCATCGCTTTTTCATTGTCTGGTGTTAGGTGCCCTGGTAAAGATGAGCCCTACTCGAGCGAAGCTATTGCTTTGATGAGGAGGATGATTCTACAGCGTGATGTGGAGGTATGGTGTCTGCTGCCTCTCTGCTTTGTCCATATCTCCATCTCCAGTATCTGAAGGATACCAAATCATTTTGCAGATTGAGGTTGAAACAGTTGATAGAACTGGAACATTCATAGGTTCCTTGTGGGAGTCTAAGACCAACGTTGGTTCTGTTCTTTTAGAGTCTGGCTTGGCCAAGCTTAGTTCATTTGGCTTGGATAGGATTCCAGATGCTCATGTCCTCACAAGAGCTGAAAAGTTAGCAAAGCAGCAGAAACTGAAGGTAACCTGTTATACCGTGCTACATCTTTTAGGAAGTACATAATTATTTATTTATTGTTACTGACACCTATTTATCAAGATATGGGAGAACTACGTCGAGGGTGAAGAAGTTACTAATGGGTCAGCCTCTGAATCCAAACAAAAGGAAATTCTCAAGGTTTGTTGATGAAAAAACATTGGAAGTTGTTGATTTTTGTCGTTACTGAAATAGTGCTGACATGGCTCTGTTACCTGACTTCAGGTTGTTGCTACTGAAGTTCTTGGTGGTGGAAAGTTCTATGCCCAGACAGTAGGTGACCAGAGAGTAGCTTCCATCCAACAACAGCTTGCATCCTTGAAACTTAAGGAGGCACCAGTCATTGGTGCTTTTAATCCTGGAAAGGGAGAGATAGTTCTTGCTCAGTTTAGCCTCGACAACTCTTGGAATAGAGCCATGGTATGACTACAGTTAATTCACTCATGTTAAAACTAACTAATTATTATTGTATCACGGTCATAGATTGGCTATTAAATTCAGACTCTGGTTTCAGCAATGTCTTTAATAGATACTTAGACCTGTCATTAGCTGTTAGCTTGATGCATTTAACAAATATAAGTTTCTACTTAAGCCACTGGACCTTAGGAATTGGTGTGCTTGTTAGGATCATTTAGGTGAAGTGATAGATGCTGAGTGTCAGACTTGAGTACCTAACAGTGCACATGACAATATTATTAGCAGCATCTTGCCAAGTTGACAGTATTGTTGAAAATACGGTGCTTGATGTCCCATTTCAGTGCAATGCTACATGCTACTCCCTCCGTTTTTATTTACTCTGCATATTAGGTTTGACTGAAGTCAAACTTCGTAAAGTTTGACCAAGTTTATAGAAAAATATATTTATCATAAAAAATCAAAATGATGTGAAAGTACATTCAATAATGAATCTAATGGTATTGATTTGTTATTGTATATGTTAATATTTTTGTTTATAAACTTTGTCAAAGTTTACAAAGCTTGACTTTGACTAAAGCTAATACGCCGACTAAATAAAAACGGAGGGAGTAATACTTGTTCTTCTCATGGTACTAATTAGTTTTACATATTTATTTATAATAGAATGGTACAATATCCTAAGGAGCATTTCCATCATAATTCCTGCAGATTGTTAATGGACCCCGAGGAGCTGTAGAGTCTGTAGATGACAAATTTGAAGTATTCTACATTGATTTTGGTAACCAAGAAGTGGTTCCTTACAACCGCATCCGGCCTGCAGACCCATCAGTATCCTCCTCTCCTCCTCTTGCTCAGCTGTGCAGCCTTGCCTTCATCAAAGTACCTGGTCTGGAAGATGATAATGGTCAGGAAGCAGCAGAGTATCTTAGCGAATGCTTGCTAAGCAGTTCAAAACAATACCGGGCAATGATCGAAGAGCGCGACACTACTGGTGGAAAAGTGAAGGGACAAGGCACTGGGCCTGTTCTCATTGTGACTCTTGTTGATCCAGAGACAGAATCCAGCATCAATGCTGCCATGCTCGAGGTTTGTGCTATTGACTTTTATGCATTATGAATTGCTGGTTAGCTTTGTTTACTGGCTGGTGGGTTTCTGCAAAGTCTGCTTTGATCTTTCCATGAGGAGCTTTCTTTATGGAAATAGTTTGCTATGAAAATAGGCCGGAGAATATTGCTTATGCAGTTTGAGTAGGTTTACACAATAACCCAGTATGGCTCACATTTTCTCAAGATTGATATTGAAATGATATAATATCTCCGTAATTTTTTTTGAAGTGTACTTCGAAAATGCTTATTTAGTATTGTTATATCAGCTAGTTTCTTCCTTAAGCTTGGAGAAACATCCAGATTATGGGGGTTATGGAAACATCGTATGAGTAATAACGTGCCGGTTACTTTTTTTGAGGTTGACATGTGAGTTATATTTCAATTATTTTCCGCATTAACATCATTAAGACTGGTAGCTAACCTAGATGCATATTTATGTATTTTGGAAAACTCATCTCGATCCCTAAACCTAATACGCTCATGCTAATATGTGCAGGAAGGGCTTGCCCGACTTGAAAGGGGCAAGAGATGGGACACCAAGGAGAGGAAGACAGCTCTCGAGAATCTGGAACAGTTCCAGGAGAAGGCGAAGAAGGAAAGGCTGCGGCTGTGGCAGTATGGAGACGTCGAATCCGACGAGGAAGATCAAGCTCCAGGCGGGAGGAGACCCCCGCCTCGTCGGTAGACGACGGAAGGCCGCAGCAGGCAGTGGCGCAGTCATGGTTTAGATATGAAAGTTTTGGACACCGAGCGGAACTCAGTCGAGAGCTTATATATGAAAACTAGTGAGAGAGAAGACTATATTTATGCAATTAGAAGAGAACTATATACATTGTTTTTCCCCTAAGCTCAATAAGGTCTGTGTCCTTTGTGGACTGCGTTTCTTCTTTGTAGAGACAGAACATATAATACCGAGGATTGCAGTCAAATGGAAATTAAATTCAGGTTTGATACTTTAATCTACCAAATAAAGTGACTTTACTGCTATCCTGTGTTCTTGTTATGTGTCGTTTTTGCATTCGCTGATTCAAATGGTTTTCTACTCGCTCGCATCTATAATCAGCTACATGGCATTTTAGCAGCATGTTGGGGACTCATAAGGTAATGAGCTCTCTGTTCAAAATGTCTTTTTTCTGTCAATAATTTAGAGGCTTGGAGTGAAATCCATTGCAAGTCGCTAAAGCCGTGGAACAAAATGTTGGAGACTTAAAAGAAGCTGTTGGAGACTAAAAGAAGCCAGCAGTTGCACAAAAGCGCCCCACAAATGGCTTTTCCCCCCTCACTTGTATAGGATCATAAGAGGCGGGGTTTTGGAGACTGATTGTTCTGTTTTGTGGTGCACGTGAGAAATAGAAAGCGAAAGTCATAGGCTGTGCAAAGCCGTGCAACCGAAGGATGAGTGCATAAATATGCATAGATGTCTGTGTTGAATGGCCTCCATCTATGGAAGAGGATGAAAGCAGAGCGAAAACTATCTGAACTTTTCCACGGAAAAATGAAAATGAAGAGAAAATATGAAAATGGAAACAAAATATTGCAAAATAGAAATGGAAACAAAGTTTCTTACGTGGAAACGGAACAAAGTTTTCTAGTGGAGCGGACACGAAAAAGGGGATATTCTGTTTCCATGGATTCAGAATTTCCCGTTCACCATGGCTACTATCTCCAACACTTAATGAAATCCATGTTTTTTTCTTCTGTGTCAATAAAACCATGTTGTGACCAACAATAACACCCAAAATATCTAACATAATCCCCACCCATCCTCGTTGTAGTGTCCAGATTGGTTTAGGAGTCATCGAAAAACATTGTAATCATATCAATTGAATATTTTGTTGGTTTGCTTGTGCTTTTCTCAATGGTTCAAGCGGTCTTTTGGTTTTGACGAACATCCTAGAATCTTGAATCTTCATGGCCGGGAAACTATTAAGATGAGGATCAAGTTTGGACATAGAAGTTCAAAGAGTGATTATGATGTTGGATGCCTATCAGCAAAGAGAGATACAAAGCTCCATCAACTATGGGTGGTTTTGCTGTTCTTCGTTATAGTGTCACCGGCTTGAGGTCAAGCCATGCTTTAAGGGGGTGAGAATGTCATATGCCCCAAGGGTCATGACCCTCTTCATATCCAGGGCCTTCCCAATGTAATGGGTCATGGGCCATGGGCTTGGCCCAGCTACACAAATAGACAAAAAGGCTTATAAAGGAGGAGAAGCTAGATAGAGGAGGGCAGCATACAGGCCATGGGCTATAGCGGGAATGTAATGGGGAGCCTCATAGACTAGCTCGTATGGCAGGGCGGCATGTGTGGCTTGATGCACCACCTCCTCATTTATGTATCCTGTAAACATTGAACTTATATGCAATAAAGTGCATTGTGTTTCTAAAACAAAAAGACAGAGGAGGGCAGCGAATAGATTGAAATGTCTTCAACTTCTCATTTTCATGTTCTCCTTCCTCACCCTTCTGCTTCATGTATCTCATCTCTCCTTGCTGCTGATCCTGATCCCGAATCCTTTGTATCCCAAATTTGTATCCATCCGTGTTTCAAAAAAAATAAAAAGTTTGTATCCATGTATTGGTATTTTTTTTGAGAAGATCCATGTATTGGTACTGATCCGGTTGTTCATCCATAATTTTTTTTGAGAAACCGGTTGTTCATCCATCTTTGTGTTTGGGTCGTGACACGGGCCGACACCCACGCCGGCCCACTTCATCGGCACCGAGTTTTCTTCAGACCCATGAGGGGAAGGAGGCTTTGCCATGTTGGGCGTTCGTGACGTGATGATGTGAATGATTCATGGTCCGAATCGGAACCGCACTCACGCACCGCCTATGCACATACGCGTTAGCCTGTCCATAAATTTGGAGACGCGCGGCACGGTGCGTGTGCGTGCGCGGCATACGGGTACCACCACTCACGCCCAACTCCTCTCATCACGACTCGCCGACTCGCCGAGCAACCGATGGCGGCACAACAAGCGTCCGGCACGGCGGCCGAGCGGCGCCTGAGGATGACGTGCAGCCACGGCGGCTGCTTCGCGCCCTGCGGCCCGGACCGCGCGGTCCGGTACGTCGGAGGCGAGACCCGCGTCCTCGCCGTCTCGCGCGGTGTCTCCTTCCGGGAGCTGTCCGCGAGGCTTGGGGAGATGGCCGGCGGCAAGATCGTGTCAGCTCTCAAGTACCGCCTCGCCGACGACGAGGAAGTGCTCGTGTCCGTCACCTGCAACGAGGAGCTCGCCCACTTGCGCGACGAGCACGACCGCCTGAAGGCCACGCGGCCGTCGGCGACCTTCCGGGTGTTCTTCTCCGGCGTCCAGCGGCCCGCGGCGTCTGGGCGTCCCCCGCTGCACCCGGGGACGCTGCGGCGCGTGCAGCGACCCGTGCACGGCCGCGCGCGTCGCCGGTCCAGCGCCGACACTGATGATGCGGCGTGTGCAGAGCGCGCAGGACCTCGCCCGCTTCCAGCCGTGCTGCTACTACGACAAGCCCGGCCGTCGCCCCGATCAGCACGCGCCGCCGATGCGTCCACCGCTCTCCGTCATGTCCAAGAACTCGCACGGTGCGATCCGAGAAGGCGAGGAGCTGCTGTCGGACAAGGCAGCGGCCGCGAAGGCGAGAAGCAGATTGGTATATGCTAATTGCAGAGAAGAACCGGCCATGGCAGATAAGAACCGGATCGGAGTGCTTTCTGGGAGCTGGAGTGAAATTAGGGTTTAGCTCTTCACAAGAGAACACCAGGGCTGTCCTGATGTCACTGCTATGTACTCCTACTAAAGAAAGAAAAGTTGTAAAACCATGTACTTACATGATTTCCAATGAAATGTTTCATATCCAGGATCAACTTTGATGGTTCCAACATATTTGCTGGTTCTAGCGATTCATCAGAATTATATTGCAGGAAGAACATTCTTTACACACACAAAAAAAATACATCACAAACCCTTTCTAGTATTTATCACCAACAATGACTCTGACCAGCAGGGGTATAATTACGCAACAATGCTGCTTTGGCTCCCTGGAGTACAAAACTTGTAAAATAGAAGCTGATCGAAGTTCCAGCGCACTGACATATTGCTGAAGCTTCTTGAACTTAGAACAAGTTAACTGACATGTTGTCCCAAGTGTTCAGGTTTCTATTTCCGGTACTTACAAACATGTTCTAGACTCGTAAAGTACATACATCCATTACTATTTCCATTCTAAGATTCAACAGCAAAATTTTCCTTAGTAGAAAGATTCAATAAGCCAAAGACCCGAGTTCTTGAAAGTGGACAAACTAGTAGAAGTAGAAAGAAGAAACAAAGATAACCATATGCAAAACTTGTCCCAACAAGAATATTCAAAGAAGATCAAACATACAACACAACAGCTAACCTGTGCCGGATAAGATTCAACAGAACAGAATAGCTTCGGTCATTTTCCTCTATCCACTACTCATTGAACATCTAACAAAAAAAGGGGGACTTCAAGAAGCAGAACAGAGTGAACGGTTTCAGCACAACTCTACGGTTTTACTACACCCTTCTTGCACCGACTGTTGATCGAAATATCTATCACTTGAGAAACGGTCCCTTGGTCCCACGGAAAGGTATACTGCTTCCCCTTTATGATGCGATTACAGATATGTCTGCACGGATATAGGACCGCGGATACATGAAATGCACAAATGACTTTTCAAATCTTGACGTAGATCGGCAGCCCACAATCTGTGTGCCCGCCCATGCGTGCTAGAAATTCTCTCCCAAAATCCCCGTTTTGTTTAGAACACATTTGCCCTAAAGCCCAAAGCCAAGAGAAAAAAAAAATCTTTTGAACGAAATCAGATTCCCCCGTGTTTCTTGTTTTCCCAAGAGATTATCCTGTTTGACCCGCGACCGACAACAGGCGATGTACCTCAACACCTTCCTAAAAGAAACTAGTTTGCAGGACCATAAAATTTGGACCCAAAAACCTGGCGTCCGTTCCCTGGGAGCCCTGCTGCCACCGAACGACTCGGGCAATCCCTAAACTCTTAAGCGCCGCTTAGAGGGTTATCCATACACTAGGTCCAGTTAGCGGGTCGGCCCAATTGTTTTTTCTTGTTCTTGTTTTTTTTTCGTTTCCACGTAGGATTTCAAAATTTTTTTTCTTTTCCCTCTTCCTTTTTTCAAATTGCATGAACTTTTTAAAATTCGGTCAAATTTTTCAGCTTTTGTGAGCTTTTTCAAGTAGATATTTTTTTTTCAAAATTGGTGATTTTTTTTCAAAAATCGATGAAGTTTTTTCAAATTTGATGAAAATTTTCCAATTCAATGATTGTTTTGAAGTTTTATGAAATATTTTTCAAATTGGATGAACTTTTTAAATGTTTGATGATATTTTTTGAATTTGATGAATTTTTTCAATGTCAATGAACTTTTCAAAAAAATTAAATTCAATGATTTTTCAAATTTGCGAACCCTGCTATGGTTTACGAACTATTTTCCAAATCTAAGAACAAATTTTGTAATATTAGGTTTTTTTTGCTATTTTCTAAATTTATTTATTTATTTTTTGTTTTTTCACTTGCCCAGGGTTGACCAGACAAGTGGTCAACCGCGGCCGTGTCAAGGTGATCGAGCGACTCAGAGTAACTATCGAGCGTTTGTCTTCCTTTCTTGGGCCGACCCATGAGCAGGGGCGCGTGGGTGCCGAAAAGCTCAAGGGCGTTTAAGGCACCCTATAGGTGCTCCCAACGACTCATTCCCCTCGATCGGGAGGAGCGAGCAAACCAATTTGTTTGCCAAGGGAGCACCCCGAGCGCGAACCTCCCTCTCGGCTTCACGACTGATCTTATAGATCGAGTCCTCTGTTTGGGCAACAAAAAACGCCCAATTTTCACGCTGCTAAAATCATGTGTGTTAGATTATAAAAGAACACATGAATTTGCGATGGTGTAAAATTAAAAAGCACATAAAAATATTAAAAAATCTATCCTAATTTTTCCACAAAAATGGTGAAAATGATTACATGGCAAGTTGTTGCAAGAATTTCAACTTGTTGTGATCATTGTATTCAAAAAAATTATCCACAAATTTGCCATGGAGACATTTCGAAAAAAAGTCATACAGAAATGCCATGGGTCCAATATAATAAAAATTCCATGCTATTGGTATTAAAAATGCCATGCTCTTAAAATATGAAAAATGCCATGCTTTTTTAAGGGAAAAATATGACGTTCTTAATAGTGAAAAATGCCATGCTATTAGCATAAAAATGTCATAATCTTTTTTTAATGCAAATGACATGCTCTTAATAGTGAAAATGCCATGCTATTAATAATAAAAATGTCATCTTTTTATTCTATTAAAATTAAAATTTCATGATCTATTTTAAGGGAAAATGGCATGCTCTTAATAGTGATAATGTTGTGCTATTGATAATAAAATTTTCATGCTCTTAAATAATAAAATTGTGAGGATAATTTTTGAAAATTATCATGCCATTTAAAAAATTACCATCCTTATATATTAAAAATGCCATGGAAACTTTCTACTTTTTTTGCCATGGACTAACTAACAATACAATGCCATGGTGTTCACTGAAAAAATGTCATGGTAAGTTCAATAATTTGCCATGTTCCAAATAATATAGTTGCCATGGTGTAAATGATCAAAATGCCATGCTACATTCAATAAAACTACCATGGAATAGTTATTAAAAATGCCATGGTCTAAAAAATTAAAATGACACGGTCCATGATATTTTGCGGAAAAATGCCATGGGTTTTTGGGATGTGCCGTGATATTTTAGGGGTTTCGGAAAACAAACAATATTTCAGGATTGTGCCATGATGGTATATATATTAAAAAAATTAGTGTTTCTATAAAAAATACCATGGCTTCTACAAATAAATGCCATGGTTCTCTACGAAAAAATACAATGGGGAAACATGTTTGGTTTGCCATGGTATATACATTATAATTGACATAGTTCCTACAAAATGCCATGGTTCTCTAAAAAATGCCAAGGTTCCTACAAAATGCCAATGGTTTCTCTATAAAATGCCACAAAATTTATTGCCTTGTATATTTAAATATAATTGTGAAGCTTTGAACAATAAAAAGGGCCATTACACCTACAAATGAAAACTACCAAGGCCTACTTAATGAAAATGCCATGTGACTAGCTAGAACATCTTATCTTCTATATCTAAGTAACTAGCCTCCACTAACCTATTTCTCTCAACATGCAAGTATGTCACCTCATCATGTAACATGCATGAGAAAAGGTCCAGCTCAACATGCAACCATGCATAGAAAAAAATCCACCCCAACATGCAAACATGCATGACAAATTCCATTCTATTATGTTATTTATATTTAATAAATATTTTACAACTATATAATAATCAAACACAATAAATCATATATATTTCAGTTTTAGTTATCATAATCTTACTCTAAATATTCATGTTCTATACTACCAAATCTTAATAAAATATATTGCAAGTCATTCCTGCAACAACTTGTGTGGTATTATCTAGTTCTAAGAAAAATACCACCCAGATTGAACAATTCTGTCAAGAAAATAACAAAAATGTGCCATAGTCTATAACATTAGTAAAATTGCCATGTCCATATAACATTTTGCTCTTAAAAAAATGACGTAGATTACAAATTGCCATGTTATAGACATCAAAATATGAGAGGGAAAATCAGTAGAATAGTGTCGCAAAATCTACATAAAATGTTCAACAAAAATGCCATGTTTTACTAATGCCATATTTTGTTCCAATTTGCTATGTGCAAAAATAGTGGTATAATTGCCATGTTATACAACAACTTGTTCTTGAAAAAATGCCAAAGGCCAACAAACAAAAACAGTTTTCAATAGTTTTGCCATGTGTGGATTGAGCAGTAAATTTCAGACAATTGCCAGGGCATTTAAAAAAACGTGGATGCCACTTTACACAAAGTTGCCATGGCGTTTTTTTTTTGCACATTTCCCTTAAAAATTTCAGAAAATCTGGCCATGTTTTGAAGCACTAGTACCACGCCTACAAGCAACTACAAAATTTCCTTGTGTACACTTCTGCTCATCACCTGAAGCGAAAAAAAACAGCAGCAAAACATGTGGCGCATCGACCAGCAAACAACCGACAAGTTTCCCGCAAACAGAAGAGGAATGACAGGGAGGCTCCCAATTACGTACCTTGGTGTTGTGCTCGACAAGTGAGCGGCCAGAGAGGATGGCGTGGCTGAAGACGGAGGCGGCCGTCGCGGTGGGTTCGCGACCCTGCGCGATCCGCCACTCGCACGACAAGCGAACCGCGACCATATCCTGGCGCAGGTACGCTTCAGCGGGTCCCTTCCCTTCGCCGTAGACCGTTCCATGGTCGCTGTCGCCCGAGGAGACAAGTGTGGCGGTGGTGGTCCGCACCTCTTTGAGATGCGACGAGGAGGAATCCCCCCCCCCCACCCCTAGCAGGGCATAGAATCCGCCGTGTCCCGGTAGCGTGGGCCCTGTCATGGGTCGCCCGACGCTCTCTCCTTCCCTCTCTCTGCTCTCTTTCTCTTTCTCTCTCTCTCTCTCTCTTTGTGTAGTCAACGAAAAAGGGGAATGTGGGGAGTGGATGCGGACGCGTTAGCCACAGTTCCCAGCGAAACATGTAGATATTTCTGACGTGGCCAATCGGACTTCTTTGAGATCCGTGTTTTCGATCCAATGGCTAAGGGGTAGGTTGCTGGAGATGCCCAAATAGCTGACGAGACGGCAGTCACATAAGATTTCACTAAAATTTCAGAGTCAAATTCCCTGAACTTTTTTTTACAGAGCCCAAGTTTTCTTGGGAATCCAGTCCGAGCTCGATCGGTTGACTAATTAACAGCCCATCAAAAGGGCGGGAAGGAAGCTTTGCCAGGTTGCACGTACGTGACGTCATGTGAATCTGAATCCTCATCTCATGCATGGTCACTTCTGAGTCGGAACCGTACTCACGCGCCGCCTATACATACATACATCGAATACGCGTAGGCGTAGCGTGTCCATAAATTTGGAGACTCACGCCGAACACCTCCTCTCATCTCAACGATTACCCACACGACTCGCCGACTCGCCGACCAACCGATGGCGGCGGCAGCAGCACCAGGAGCGTCCGGCACTGGCTCCCCGGCGGCGGCCGAGCGGCGCTTGAGGATGATGTGCAGCCACGGCGGCTGCTTCGCGCCCTGCGGCCCGGACGGCGCGGTCCGGTACGTCGGAGGCGAGACCCGCGTCCTCGCCGTGCCGCGCGGGGTCTCCTTCCGGGAGCTGGCCGCGAGGCTCGAGGAGATGCTGGCCAGCGGCGGCCGCAAGATCGTGACAGCGCTCCGGTACCGCCTCGCCGACGACGAGGAGGTGCTCGTGTCCGTCACCTGCGACGAGGAGCTCGCCCACTTGCGCGACGAGTACGACCGCCTGCAGGCCACTCGGCCGTCGGCGACCTTCCGTGTGTTCTTCTCCGGCGTCCAGCGGCCCGCGGCGTCTGGGCGTCCCCCGCTGCACCCGGGGACGCTGCGGCGCGTGCAGAGCGACCCGTGCACGGCCGCGCGCGTCGCCGGTCCACGGCCGATGCGGCGCGTGCAGAGCGCGCAGGACCTCGCCGGATACAGCCGCTTCCAGTTCCAGCAGTGCTGCTACGACAAGCCACACCGCCGCCGCGACCAGTACGCGCCCGTACCGGCGCCGCCGACGCGTCCACGGCTCTCCGCCATGTCCAAGAACTCGCACGGTGCGATTCGACAAGGCCAGGAACTGATGACGGCCAAGAAGACGGCCGACGCCGTCATCGCAGAGGCGGCAGCGCTTTATGGGAGCTGGAGCGAAATTTAGGGTTTAGCTCTTCACTAGAGAACACTAGAGCTGTCCTGTCACTGCTATAGTATGTACTCCAGAGAAAAGTTGTAAAGCCATGTAGAGATGATTTCCTATGAAATGTCTCATGTGTCATGTGTCCTCAGTTATTTGTCCAGGATCGACTTTTATGATTCCTGACTTATCTGTCGACTGTAACAAAGATTATGCTGGGAACATATTTGTCCAGGATCAACTTTGTTGATTCATAATTGTATTACAGGAAGAGCATTCTTTGGTTCGCTGGAGTACAGAGTTCACTTGCAAAATATAAGTTTTTCTTTTTTTGAGAAGTTGCAAAACACAAAGCTTGATCAACTGCCTCATTGCTCCTCGTTGATTACATGTTCAGAACTACGCTGCAAAATAGTAGAAGCTTTAATCCACAACGGAACGTCGATTAAGATCTCTAGAAGATAAATTTTGCCCTCAAGAGAATCGCATCATGAGTACTTCTGTTGAGAGAACTGAAATTTTGGCAGTTGTTTACCACCTGAAGTTTTTTAAGAACATCTTCAAATCAGATTCTTGCTAGCCACCGTAAATAAGGCTGGTAGACCAGACTTACTGGATGCATCATTCTATCGTTTTCATAGAAAATTCCATTGACGACTCCAGGTTAGTCACTCAAGAAAGTGATCTTTTGTTTACACGGATCAAGAAACTGAATTATCGGAAACAAGTACAGTTGACGAATTACAAGCAAGACAAACTCCAGGCTGCCACCTTTGGCCATTGATCAGCACAAGTAACGATCATGGTAGCATTTCTTTCCATAACAGTCAAAGCAATTCCAAACACGATAGCAAGTTTCATAGTGACCGAAAGAAGAGTAATGCGCCCAGCATCGGTGCCATTTCAGAGTATTTCAGTGAGATATCAAATTCATTTTTCAGAACAATGAAACAGAACCATGGAGGAGGCTGCATAGAGTAAAAATAACACTCGAAACAGATAATGGCTCAACGTACAATCAAAATGGACCAGCGGTTGCTTCATTTGCTTGCCGCGTATGATCTGGACCAGAAGACGAGAACACATGACAGTATCATCCTTTGCAAATTTACCAAAGTAACTTACCACCCACCCAAATCTATGTAACAAAGAACATACAAGATCAATACCTCTGATTGAGCAAGTAAATGGCCAAAACAATGAGTAGTGGCCGTAGAGAGATAATGGCCTGAGAAGCACGGAATGCCACCAGAGGTCGCTGTTTGAGAAATTGAGAAGTAAGAAAGTGAACCTGGGGCAACACATTGAGTTATGCGTACTTTTTAAACCAGAATAAGTTATCTTTATTTTATTATGGAAATTATCATTATAGTGTATGACGAACAATGAATTAATATGCAATGTAGAAGTAAATGTACAAAAAAATATAAAGCGATTTCATTATCTTTGGTACAAGAATTGGAGCTAGCTTCAAAATGAAGACAGGTTATTATTACCCCAAAGTCATTCCTGTTGGATGAGACCACATTATCACCCAAGCTAAAACTGCAAAGCCAAATGGAGATCCTCATCCTCAGATGATTAGTATTGCCTTGCAGCCAGTTGTCCCAACATATCACAGAGAGATAAGAAAACAGAGACATCAAAAGATTCTACAGCACAAGTAATTGCTAAAATGTTCATCTGGTACCTGATTTCATAGTGAGGAGATACGCAGTTTTAACTCTTCAGACAGAGGGAGGCAGGAGAAAGAATGATGATTACCACTGTTTTTACCTTGTAATCCAGTAAATAGATGGCATAAATTCTCATCAATCATCAGCACCTTACAAATAACAACTCAGGATAACATAAAGTTATAAACAGGTGAGAACTTTGCACTTGCAAAAGATTAAGATAAGTTTATTAACCCAACTATTCAGCAGTAGATAATGGTACAGTTGTGGGTTATGGACTACAACAAACACATTCTATTTATTAGCCTGATTTTTTAATTTAAAGGCAACTGGTGGAAGAAATTTCGGATAAACAAGGCCATTCTGTGTAAACAAAATAACACAGACGGCGGCAACAAGGAGGATACAGATATTACAACAATGTCAGTGAACAATCTGACTTCACCTACCAAGACTAGTAGTTGTTCTCTTTTAGTGGTAACCTTCTATCTGGGAGAGCTGCAGATTTGTTCCTGGTCAGGGGCGAATGATTTCTCACGTTTGGTTTCTCTAAGCTAGGCATTTCTTTGCTGCTAGAACTCAAGAGAGGTTCCTCAATGTTAGCTTTCTGCATGATCCTTGCCAAGCTTGCCTTCAGATCTTCATCCGCATGAATTGCTGCTCCAATGTTGCAGGTGATTCCATTCAGCTCATCAACTAACTGTTTCCTTTCTTCAACAGCAACATTACATATATCCTTTGTTCTGGATTTCAACTCCTCCAAATGTTCTTCTAACATTTCTTTACTTTCCTCCAAATGTTTCAGCTTATTTACTACTTCCAGATGCTCCTTTGCCTTCTCTAATATCTCCGCAGTGGTTTCAGCTTTGAGTTTCTCAAGAACATGCTTCAAATTGCTCGACTGTTCTTTCTCTAGAACTAATTTCATTTGCAGGGCCACCAGCTCTCTTTGGCACTCTTCAATGAGCATGTCTTTGAAATAACTGTCATGGTCTTGGATGAGATTCAGCGAATTCAGATTTTCCGCAAAGCCATAAAGCTGCTGGACCTCAAGCTGAACTTCTGAGAGCTTTGATGCAGCAGCATCGAGAAGATGCTTTATGTTAAGTTGAACAGACTCAACAATTAGTTGAATGTCAGCTATAGCATTTTCCTTCTCTGCAATTAGCATATACCAATCTGCCTCCTCTTGATCAAATATTTCCATGACCTCATGCTCTCTGCGTGTGTATTTCTGCTCAAAAAAACCAAGCCTTGTTTCGAGCTCCAAGAGCTTTTTGTCAAAGACTTCAACAATTTCAGAGTACCTGTTGTTCACTTCTAGAATGGATTTCCTAACCTCTGACTTGATAAGACTGGCCACATCAAGTTTTTGACCCAAATTATCTTCCTCCAGCACACTGATGTATTGCTGAAGCTCCTCGATGTTCCTGTCTCTCTCATCAACTATGCTTGATAACTTATCCGTTTCTTCTCTAAGGGTGCCCTCAACTTCAAATTTGGCAACAAGAGAAAGAACCAGGTCTCTCTTTAGTGCACAATTTTCATCCTTATAGCCCTTGAGGTTAGTTTGCATGTCAACTTTTAACTTTTCCAAACACTCCAGTGCTTGCTTTTGCTGATGAAAATTGATCTTGAGTTGGTCCAGCTCTTCCTTCATCTCAGAAACGGCAGAGTTTGCTTCATTGAGAGCAACCGATAACTTCTCATTTTCTTCTGTGTTGATCTCCTCAGCTTTCATTTTAGCAATAGTCGCGACATCAAGATCCTTCTTCAATACATTGTTTTCATCCACATAGCCCTTGAGTTCAGTTTGCATGTCAACTTTTATTTTTTCCAAACACTCCACTGCTTGCTTTTGCTGATGAATATTGATCTTGAGTTGGTCCAGCTCTTCCTTCATCTCAGAAACAGCAAAGTTTGCTTCATTGAGAGCAAACAATAGCTTCTCCTTTTCTTCTGTGTGGATCTCCTCAGCTTTCATTTTAGCAATAGTTGCGACATCAAGATCCCTCTTCAATACATCATTTTCATCGACGCAGCCCTTGAGTTTAGTTTCCATATCATCTCTCAGCTCTTCCAGATGCTCTACTTCTTGCTTTTGCTGGTGAAGGGTGATTTCGTTCTCACAAATCTTGCTCTTACTCTCGGAAAGGGCACAGTTTGCTTCATTAAGAGCACCTAGTAACTTCTCCTTTTCTTCCCTGAGAGACACCTCAGCTCCAATTTTGGCGTTAAGAGCAACATCCAGATCTCTCTTCAGTACATGGTTGTCATCCATATAACCCTTGAGTTCAGTCTCCAAATCAACCTTTAGCTTTTCCAAATGCTCCACTGCTTGCTTTTGCTGATGGAGATTGATTTCGAATTGGCTCAGTTGGCTTTTCTGCTCATCAAGGTCACGGTGTGCTTCATCGAGATCACTCAGAGCTTTCCCCAATTCCTCCTGTAGGCTCTTTTCCTTCTCTGAAGTTTCTTCTTTTAAGCAGTGAACATTTCTTGATGCATTGTCCAGCATTTCTT
Organism: Triticum urartu; assembly: GCF_003073215.2. NCBI lineage: Eukaryota > Viridiplantae > Streptophyta > Magnoliopsida > Poales > Poaceae > Triticum > Triticum urartu. The sequence continues at coordinate 15,908,336 of NC_053025.1, forward strand.
TGTATGCCCCGAGTTGCCTTTGCATCTTTTCATGCTCCTGCTCCATACATTCTAGCTGTTCAATTCTTCCGCGCAGTGTCGCCATTACCTCCAATTGGTGTCCCTGTTCAGCTTGGGACTGAGCAATGACAAGGTTCTTTTCCTCCAATTGATTTTTCACAGCAGAGACATTCTGCTCAAAAAATTCACACTGCTGCTGCATATTCAGCTTTAAAGTATCAATACATGAGCAGGAATCATAGAACTTTGACTCTACAGCAAGACGGACTATTGAAGCTTCCAAGTTCTCTACAGTTTGGATCTCCAGTGAGCTATAACTGCTCAGCAACTCATTCTGCAACTGCCGGATTAGCATATCTTTGGAATCCAGCTGTGACAAGCATCCATCAAGATCATTCTCAAGCTTTCCCATCTGTGCTTTCCACTCTGTTTCGTTACGACTCAGTTTCTCAGTGCAGCTTCTATGTGTCTGCTCCAAAGCTCGGAATTTCTCCTGCAGGCCCTTCAACATCCCTGCAGCATCTGCACCACCGATCTGAGCCTCTTGGTACTCCTTCAGCGAAGACCGCAGGTCGTCATTTTCTTGATCAAGCCGCGCCTTACAATACTCCATCTCATTGAGCAGAGTGGATTTCTCAGCCAGTGAGCTCCTCAAGGATGCAATCTCACCGTCCCTCTTCGACGTCAGCAACTCAATGGTCGACCTGGCCTCCTCATACTCGGAAACCACATTGCCATACATGTGCCTCAAATCACACATCTCTGCTTCGAGCAGCTTCCTGCGGCCTTCCTCGTGGGCCAGCGCCTGGCTGCACATTTCGAGCCTCGACCGGAACTCCTCGGCCACCCTTGTCTTGGAATCCAACTTGGTCTCAAGAGCGCCGATCTGATCAGCCAAGGTTGATCGGTCGGAGCCCCACTGCCTCTCGGCGTCTCTGAACTCATCTCGGACCTTCTTGAGGGCCTCCTCGAGGTGCCGAAACTGCTCGGCCTTCCACTTGAGCTTGCCCTGGATGGCCGCCTTCTCCTCCTCCAGCTTGGCGAGGGTGTCGTCCCTCATCATGACCTCCCTCTGTGCCAAAGCCCTCTGTTCAGCCTCCGAGCACCTCTTCTCCTTCTCTGACAAGAGCCTCTTGAGCCTTGAAACCTCCTCGTTGCAGGAGCGCATGGCCACGTCCTGCTCCAGCCGCTTCACCTCGGACTCCTCCAGCGCGGCGACGAGCCCCCTCCTCTCGGCATCCCAGCCCTCGCCCCTCTCGCGGAGGCTGGCCTTGAGGCCGTCGTGGGCGGCGCAGAGGTGCCGGAAGGCCTGCTCCTTCTCCGCGAACCTGGCCCTGAGGCCCTCGCACGCCTCCCTGGCGGAGGACGCCTCCTGGCCCTTGACGGCGATCTCCCCCGCCTGCCGCTCGACCTCCGCCCTGGCCTCCCGCAGCCGCGCGGCCTGCTCGGCGGCCTCCCGCCTGAGCCCGTCGACGAGGGCCGACTTGGCGCGGCACTCGGCGGCGCGGGCCTCCGCCTCGCACCGCAGGCCGTCCAGCTCCTTGCTCATCTCCTCCATCTCGGCTGCCCAAATCAGAACAAAAAATCGTCAGTCAGGCACGCGGGGAGAAAATCGACGGAATCTCGCGGAAGGCGAGGCGAGGCGAGCGCGCCACCTTTCTGGGAGGAGCACGTCGGGAAGAAGGAGCGGGACATGGGGGCGGGGGCTAGAGATCCGGCATGGACGGGGCGGAAACCCTAGAGACGGGAGGGAGGGGGGCAGGAGAGGAAAGATTTGGAATTTGGGCGGCGCCGTTGCGATTTACTCACCTGGGGGCTTGGGGCGGACGGGACGGAGAGGCCGGCCGTCCTGTCAGTGGGTTCGGCGCGGCCGCGGCGGCGGGGGGCGGAACGGATCTGGGCGGGCGGGCGGGCGTGGCGGCGGCCGGGTCGGGGGGCTCCGTCTGGCGCTGCTCGCCGTTCTCGGCTTTTGAATTTGGCCGCGCCGGGAGGGAGGAGGGGTGGTGGCCTAGCCGCGGCAGGCCGACAGTTCATCAAATTTGGATGAGTGAGTGGGCTGACAGTGGGGTCCACATGAATTTACCAAAAAGATGTGGTGAAATTTGCCGAATTTTCAGAATGGCTGGACAATTTGAAGCGTTTACAGTAAAAATCATAAATGGCTTCCTTATTGTTCCGACAAATTTCAACCAAATGTGGCGGAAGTGCAAGAGAAATCAAATCATCACGGGGTCTCTTAACTACTCCCTCTGTTTCGAATTACTTGTCGCAGATGTAGATGTATCTAGATGCATTTTAGTTCTAGATACATCCATTTCTGCGACGAGTAATTTGGAACGGAGAGAGTACGTAGTTTTGGGCGAAATCTTAAAGTTTTCTAAAGAAAAAGAAACCATTATGAAACACTCAAGTACATCAGAATTATGTATCCTTAATATTACTTTCTCTGTTTCAAAATAGATGACTCAGTTTTGTACTAAAGTTTTTGATGCACTTGAGTCTTTCATACTTGTTTCTTTTTCCCTTTGGACTAGTTTTAGGCGAAATCATCAAAGTTTCAAAGTAGGAGAGAGCTCCTCCCGCGCCGGCCTCTCTCTCTCTCTAGATACTTTGAGTAGTATTTTTAGAGATTATAATATAGACTACGTATAAAGCAAAATGAATAAATCTACATTTTAAAATATGCCTATATACATTTATACGTAGTCTATATGAAAATCTTTAAAAAATAAGTTATATTTAGCAAAGGAGGGAGTAGTAGCTTACCACTCGGTGTCATGTGGTAAAAAAAAAACACCCCCTGTACTACTACCAGTAGTAAATAAAAGAGGACCACCACGTAGTATGTTTCATGGGACACAGGGGCCACTACATTGAATTACCTGCTTCCGGTGCTTGAATTGCACCGTGACAAATAATCAAGTTCTTTTTAGTACGCAAAAAATCAAGTGTTGGAAAAGCTACTCTCTCATTGTCTGTTAGGGAAAGAAAATTTTGTATTAAAAAAACTATCCAAATGTAGAAAAACAAAAGGAGAAAGTAAAATGGAAGAAAACAACTATGAAGAAAAGGTTGTCGGACCAAGAGTGAATGCTATGTGTTTCCTGGCATTTTGGTTGTCTTCATTTAAGCCCGAGTAAAATTTTGGTTGTCGAATCAAGTTTTTTTATTTCTCTTTTCTATAGAACAAAAACATTTTAATACACATTATCATTTTTTAAATACATGAAAAAAAATTCTCTGTACACGTTGAACAATTGTTTCAAATACATGATTAGTATTTTTCCAAAACATATATTTTGATGTCAGCTCTTTTTGATACACATTTTACATTTTTCGTATACATCAAGGACATTTTTTAAATACATGTTTAACATTTGTCAAATACACGATTACCATATTTGAAAACTTATACTTTTTTATTTCTATTTTTTCGTACATACTGTAGCATTTTTTGTATGCATCAGGAATGTTTCTTAAATACAGGTTTAATATTTTTCAAATACATGATTACATTTTCTAAAGCATATAAATTTTATGTCTACTTCTTTCAAACACATTGTACATTTTTTGCATACACCGGGAACACTTTTTAGATACATGTTTAACATTTTCCAAATACATGATCAATATTTTTTCATATATATGTTTTGATATCTATTTTTTCACGCAAATTGTATAATTTTTGTATACATTTGAAACATTTATTCTATACGCATTAAACATTTTTTAAATGTGTGGTTAACATTTTTCATTTCTGTGTATAAAGTGATTTTTATGATAGATATATTAGAGAATTTTGTAGTATAAACAAAAGTGAAAAAATAAAACAAAAGTGAAAAAATGAAACAAAAATGTGAAAAATGGAAGAAGAAAAAACGTTGAAGGGTTGTGGTCCACGCTGGGCCAACCCATTCTGGTGGTCGCCGATGCGATGCTGCTCTGCTTCTCTCTATAAGCGAGACATGGCCACACCCTGGTAGAGACTAGGAAAATGGTTTTCAAGTGAGCCAATGAAAAGAACCATTAGATATCGGTCTGTTATACCTAGTGGCAGACACACTATAAGCGACAATCTCATTTGAGATTGTAAAAAAAAAGTTCAAATCCACCTCCTCATCCACATTTGTGTTTTTTGCATCCTGCCAGACTGCAAACCAAAGCCTCGAAGCTAAAACTTTTTAACGCCGCCTCTAGGTTTGGAGGCAGCATCAAGGCAATAAGAAAAATAAAATGTGGGTCATTTGTCAATCTGATGGTTACCAACTCCTTCCGACCAGCTTTCCCTTCTTCCTCCTCCCATGCACATGTTTTCTTCTATGGACTGATTTTGCATGCCTCAATTGCATTGGAATTTAAACATCCACTCAAAACTATTTAACATGTTGACGTAGGACCGACACATTTTTTATGTGTTTCTTTTTCTTGGTGATCCATCGAAACGACAAATATTGCTCTTTCACAGTTCTTTGTTTTGCACTTGCAAACTTTGTCAGATTCATGTGATTTCATAACCCCATGTTTCTCAAACATGTGATCCAAAGAGGTCCTAACACTATAAATGCGGAAGTCAATAAATATTTTTCAAGTCATTTATTATTTTGTTTTATTTCTTTTCTTTTTATTTGCATTAACTCACATGCCATCACTAAGCAATTATACCACCTACTATGTACGAATATGATATTGCTTGCTTGACACCTATTTTTCAATTTTTAATGCATGTATATTCCCACCTTTGCTATATAAAGTGTCCAAAGATGAAGCACCAGACCAATAAGAAAAGAAGAACAGGAGAGAAGAACACATAGAGAAAAAAAAATCTACGATCGCAATTAAGAGAGACCCGAGTAGCATCACCTAATGTTCTGTTGTCTTCATCTATCCATGCTGCTTAAGGATGAGAGGCATCAAGGAAAGGATTCTTGCACTGTTAGCCTAAGCTAGACTGACTTGTGGTTTTCTCTAAGAAAAAAATAGACATCAGATTCCCTAGCAATGCAGTATTGTGTTTTTCTTTTTTGCGGGTAGCAATGCAGCATAGTTGATAGAGTTTTTTTGTGTTTATTGGATTCGGCTTTGCAGCAAAGAATTGGTTTTTTGTGTTTATTGGATTCGGCTTTGCAGCAAAAAAAAATCAGTTTTTTGTGTTTATTGGATTCGGCTTTGCAGCAAAGAATCATTGAATTGTAGGTACATCCGGGTGTTCTCTGACTATTTGGTGGCGTTGCCTCCAAAATACAAAAGAAGTACTAAGGACTTGTTTCGTTGGTGACTAATTTTGGCATTGTTTACCATGCTATTTTTGCTTTACTTGTCTTACCTTAGGTGTTCAGAATCTTAGCCACACTATTGCTTTCTTAAGGGAACTTTACCACACTTTTTATGTGTATGACATATTGGTTTATTTCTCACAAAAAGAATCTTTGCTTAAACATGGTTAAAATCAAACACATACTAGTACTAGCTAAGTTGATTAAAGTACCTAACTTAAAACGTGACATAGTGTGGCAAGACGTGACTAGGAACCAGACAACGCCTTATTGTTGCACGTCTCTCGCCAAATTCTCCCGCTCTCTATTGTGCCAGTGACGCCCAGCTATACTAATAACTTCCAAAAAGGCCACGACGCTGATCCATTCCCACCAGCGACCACTGTTGGGGAACGTTACAGAAAACAAAAAATTTCCTACGGTTTCACCAAGATCCATCTATGAGTTCATCTAGCAACGAGTGATCGGATTGCATCTACATACCTTTGTAGATCACGCGCGGAAGCGTTCAAAGAACGGGGATGAGGAAGTCGTACTCGACATGATCCAAATCACCGGAGATCCTAGCGCCGAACGGACGGCACCTCCGCGTTCAACACACGTACGATCAGCGTGACGTCTCCTCCTTCTTGATCCAGCAAAGGGGAAGGAGAGGTTGAGGAAGATGGCTCCAGCAGCAGCACGACGGCGTGGTGGTGGTGGAGCAGCAGTACTCCGGCAGGGCTTCGCCAAGCTCATGATGGGGGAGGAGATGTGTTGGGGAGGGGAGGGGCTGCGCCTTGGATGTCCTCTGCAGCCCTCCCCTCACCCCTCTATTTATAGGGGAAGGGGGAAGGGGGCCGGCCCCCTCTAGATGAGATCTAGAGGGGGAGGCGGCGGCCAAAGGGAGGGGGGCTTGCCCCCCAAGCAAGGGGGCGCCCCCCCTTAGGGTTTCCCCCAACCCTAGGCGCATGGGCCCTAGGGGAGTGGCGCCCCAGCCCACTTTGGGCTGGATCCCTTCCTCATACAGCCCATAAGGCCCTCCGGGAGAGGTGGCCCCTTCCGGTGGACCCCCGGAACCCCTCCGGTGGCCCCGGTACAATACCGATATGCCCCCGAACCTTTCCGGTGACCGTATGACAACTTTCCATATATAATTCTTTACCTCCGGATTATTCCGGAACTCCTCGTGACGTCCAGGATCTCATCCGGGACTCCGAACAACTTTCAGATTACTGCATACTCATATATATACAACCCTAGCGTCACCGAACCTTAAGTGTGTAGACCCTACGGGTTCGGGAGACAAGCAGACATGACCGAGATGACTCTCTGGTCAATAACCAACAGCGGGATCTGGATACCCATGTTAGCTCCCACATGCTCCTCGATGATCTCATCGGATGAACCACGATGTCGAGGACCTAATCAATCCCGTACTCAATTCCCTTTGTCAATCGGTACGTTACTTGCTCGAGACTCGATCGTCGGTATCCCAATACCTTGTTCAGTCTCGTTACCGGCAAGTCACTTTACTCGTACCGTAATGCATGATCCCGTGATCAACCACTTGATCACATTGAGCTCATTATGATGATGCATTACCGAGTGGGCCCAGAGAAACCTCTCCGTCATACGGAGTGACAAATCCCAGTCTCGATTCGTGCCAACCCAACAGACACTTTCGGAGATACCTGTAATGTACCTTTATAGTCACCCAGTTACGTTGTGACGTTTGGCACACCCAAGGCACTCCTACGGTATCCGGGAGTTGCACAATCTCATGGTCTAAGGAAATGATACTTGACATCCAGAAAAGCTACAGCAAACGAACTACACGATCTTTGTGCTATGCTTAGGTTTGGTTCTTGTCCATCACATCATTCTCCTAATGATGTGATCCCGTTATCAATGACATCCCCATGTCCATAGCCAGGAAACCATGACTATCTGTTGATCAACGAGCTAGTCAACTAGAGGCTCACTAGGGACACATTATGGTCTATGTATTCACACATGTATTACGATTTCCGGACAATACAATTATAGCGTGAATAATAGACAATTATCATGAATAAGGAAATATAATAATCATTTTATTATTGCCTCTAGGGCATATTTCCAACAACCACACGCGCACGCGTCGTGCGCGGAACCTGCACTTGAGCTCCCCCCAACCACGCCTCAGCTAGTCAGCCATGGGGGATGACATGACCTTGGCCTCGGCGAGCACCAAGATGGCGGAGCTGGACGCTTTGCTCCACGCCCTTGACTTCGAGATCGAAGAGGTCTTGCCATCGTGGCTCACCGGCCGCCTTGTCGCCAGGAACACCTGCTGCCAGGTTTTAAATTCTTCCAACTGGTGCCATCTGTAAACAATAATACCACCTACTATGTACGACTAATGTCAATACAGTATTAAATGCTTGGCACGTAATTTCCCACTTTCCTATGTCTATATATCCCCATCTTCGGTGTCTTGCACGGCACCGACCTTGGCGAAGTAAAGGGAGGCTGCCTCCTCAAGCACCTCCATCCCGACCCAGCTCACATTCTTTGTTTCGCACTACTTTCTTTAGGCGCTTATCACAGTTCTTTGTTTCGCACTTGCAAACTTTGTCAGATTCATGTGATTTTCATAATCCCATGTGTTCTCAAACATGTGATCCAAAGAGGTCCTAACACTATAAATGCGGAAGTCAATAAATATTTTTCAAGTCATTTATTATTTTGTCTTATTTCTTTTTTTATTTGCAGTAACTCACATGCCATCACTAAGCAATGATACCATTGGTTTACGGATCTGGATGTAATTTTTATTTCTGGTGTTCGTTGTACTGTCATGATTGAAGATGAATAGATTGGAAGTTTTTCCGTAAAAAAATATTTTACCTGCTTCCGGTGGTTGCATTTGCACCGTGGCATTGTGAGCCCAGGAGGAGATGTTTTAAATTGGCGGTGCGCCCGACGATACAAATAATCAAGTTTTTTTATTTCTTTTCTTTTTTATTTGTAGTAACTCATATGCCATATCTAAGCAATAATACCACCTACTATGTATGGAAACAATATTGCTTGCTTGACACCTAATTTTCCACTTTTCTTAGCCTATATATTCCCACCTTTGCTATATAAAGTGTCCAAAGATGAAGCACCAGGCCAATAAGAAAAGGAGAACATGAGAGACACACATATAGAGAAAAGGATAATATGGATGATTGCTTACATATCCTTATCAGTGTGTTGCATTGCTTTCTCCTAATGCCTCCCATGCTCATGGGCATAGAAATTGAGAAACTGAAAATGTGAAGAAACAAGGGACACTCCAATGCTAGTAGTCTCTCTCACTTATCCTTGCATCTGGCCCTTCCTATCCTTCTTTTCTTTCACACTTCTAGTTTATATAATCGGGATGGAAATATTCAACAAGGGAGGAGAGTGGGTGGGTGGGTGGGGGGTTGTGAGGGGATTTAGAAGAGTAGGTGGTACAGTGTTGTAAATTAATCAGAGTCACTGCAGATGTCATGATTCAGGAAAGGCACCAAACAAGCGAAAAGTTTTTTCCTCATAAAGTGCACCTTTATTCAATAGAAAGCAGGGTTACATCATTAACTAAAATGGGTACAATAGAAGGGGGGCTCATCAAACTAGATCAAAGAGTTCTGAAATTTCGCCAGTTGGCTAGTCCATGAGCAACTGAGTTCACTTCTCTATTAGAGTGATCATATTGCACGTTCGCAAACTAATGTTCTAGGGAATAGATGTAATGGAAGCCATGGAAAGCAAGTTCCATGCACAGTGCTTCAGCTTTTCATTGTTGTTGTCACATTGGAATTCTGGAGGGGCTGCGCTGGTTCTGGCTCTGTCTCTCGTTTGCTTCTTCTCAGGTACTCTCCACCCGCGCCCAGTCACTTGACTGCACCATCACTTTCTGCGGAGGTACCCTCCGTCCAGAAGCGCTTCAGGAGGAAGTTGGCTACATGATTTGGAAAGCATGCAGGGAAGGGAGAACAAAGGTGAATGAGGAGGGTAGCAGGCGAGGAAGAGGACACGGAGGAAGAACTGACCATCCAAGGTCGGACGAGCAGTGTTTGTTTGCTGCTTCATCATTGCGGGCTCGCCGGAGCGGCCTCCTCCCGTCGTCGTCGTCGCCGGTCGCCCTTCGTCCCAAGCCCAAGTCGCACGCGCTCCCCGCGCGTGGATGGATCTCTGTTTCTACTATATATAGAGATGAAGGTTGGTGTGGAGTTGGGAGTTGGAACCAGGAGGGAGTGATCCATGGCCAGAGGGAAAGTCATCCTGTGGATCGGTGACATGGCGCAAGCCAGGCCTCATGATGAAGAAGGCTGTGTCACGGATCAATGAGGTGTCACAAACCAGACCGCGTGATGATCATGATGGCAAGCACACATCCTTGCTATTTCCAGGAAAGAACCCTCCTTGTTTGGACTTTGAAATGTTGACAAAAAGGTCATTTTCTTGATTTAACACTGGAGACGGAGTACACCGATGATTAAAAGTTTGGTTTTCTTTTGCATATAGCTTGAATCGATGGCCATCTGTATCAGATGTAACCTGCTCATGCAAATTCTCACTGTTTAGATAAAATTGCTACATCTAGTTTAGATGGCAATGATAGATTTGCACAGATTTTGTGGGCGGACACGCTACTCAACATTGAACGGCCAAATCGTTTCATCTCAAAAAGAAAAGACATATCGTCTTCCGAGTGTTGCCGACAAAAACCATCATCAGCTTATGATAGCAACTGGGAGGAACATGCACAGAATGCTGTACTTTTTGACCCAAAAACAAATAGATTTGCATGTATAGCAACACAGCAGACTATACATAGGAGCCAAACTAGACATCTTAATTCTGGAACCAAGAATTTCATCTCATCTCCCGACAATGCTGAAGGTTGGTTTGGCTGATGGTCAGATTTTTTCACATCCCCGTAATAAGATAAAAATGAAAGGCAAAAATTCAAAAACATATTCACCATCACATCCCCAGGTATGAAAACAAAAGAGCTCCTGGGAGGGGCAAAATCTATATGACCAAGCAGAAACATTACACTAAGGCAGCAAAAAATTGGGAGAAACATGCACACAGTGATGTATACTTTGACCCGGAAACAAATAGATTTTTTTTTGTTCGGGGAGAAACAAATAGATTTGCATCTTTCTTTCAGACACAGCAACACAGCAAACTATATATACGAGCCAAATTGATACATCGTAATTCTGAAACCACCTACTATGTACGACACATGTTGCTAGGTTTTTAATTCTTCCAACTAGTGCCATCTCTAAGCAATAATACCACCTACTATGTACGACTGATGTCAATACAGTATTAAATGCTTGGCACGTAATTTCCCATTTTCCTATGTCTATATATCCCCATCTTCGCTATATAACGCGTCCAAGCATGCAGCACCAGAACAATAAGAAAAAGGAGAGGAGAAGAGAAACACAATTAGAGAAAAAGAAATTTGATGATCACAATAAGAGAGACGAGAGTCACATCACCTAATGTTTCCGTTGTCTTCATTTCTTCATGGTAGCTTAAGGATGGGAGGCATCGGAGAACAGATTTCTCCACCATCATCCTAAGCAAGACTAAATCGTGGTTTCCTCATTGAATTCCCTAACAATGCGGTGTTGGTGATGGAGTTGTTCCTGGGTTCGCTGGCATAACCGAGTATCACTATAGGTCTTCACTAGGCGTTGTGTGAGTGGATTGATGTGATGTTGTGACTATGTGCGTGCGTGTGTACTTGTATTTGATGTTTCTAGAAAAATTTCCCGCAAAGAAAAAGGGTCTAGAAAAGATAAAATTCTCTAATATAAAATTCTCCCGGTCTTGATCATGCCAGTCACTCTCAGCTAAACTTTCCAAAGGCTACACCCTTTTTTTTTGCGAAACTCCAAAGGCCATACATACATACATACATACACGCGCACGCACACCTGCCCGGCATCCGCACCTGACCTTCTCCCCTACCGCGCCTCGACCAGTCAACCATGGGGGACGCCACGGCCTCGGCCTCGGCGAGCACCAAGACGGCGGAGCTGGACGCGCCGCTCAGCGCCCTGGGCTTCGAGATGGAGGAGGTCTCGCCGTCGCGGCTCACCGGCCGCCTCCTCGTCACGGACACCTGCTGCCAGGTCCCTTCTTCTCCCTTGCATCCACCCACCTAACCCCGGCCACCGATCAGCGAGACGCAAACTTTTTCTTTTGCTTTGCGTGTGTACTGAAAGAAGCCGCGTGTGCTTGCGCTCGTGGCCGGCGGCAGCCGTTCAAGGTGCTGCACGGCGGCGTGTCGGCGCTGATCGCAGAGGGCCTGGCGAGCATGGGCGCGCACATGGCGTCGGGCTACCGCCGCGTCGCCGGCATGCAGCTCAGCATCAACCACTTCCGGAGCGCCGCCGCCGGCGACACCGTCCTCGCGCGGGCCGTCCCCGTCCACATCGGCCGCTCCACCCAGGTTATATTAATTCGTTTCCCCTGCTATTTTGCCTCTTCTTTTTCTGAATTGTCAACCTCTTCTCTAGCAGTAGTCGATCACGCAGAGCTTAAACAAACCATAGATCATGATTTCGCGTGGATTCCCTTTGATTCCATTGCGTTTTTACTCACCTGATTATGCTTTTTTTATTATTATTTTATTTACTGAAGCATGATGTATGCTACAGAAGTACAGATATTACATTTCATTGATACTCTGAAACTACTGTCTGAATTCCACTTCATGTTAGTATCAAGTTTGGTAGGCAGAGCAATTAACGTGGCTGGTATAAACAACCCGCAACTTGTTCTGTGCTTAAGAGGAGAATAATGCGACATATCCTGATCTCACTGACGTTGAAGGAATTGTTAAAGCTATCTTCCACAGATGATGCGTATCGCTATCAAATCTGAATGATGAAAGGATGCTAGAAATTAATCGAAATTAATAGTTGCTGCTGAAATGGGTTTGAAGGTATGGGAGGTGAAGCTCTGGAAGATGGATGCATCCACACAGGGGGAAGGGCCTCAAATCGCCGAGGCAAGGGTCACGCTCCTCTGTAATCTGCCGGTGCCGGATGAGATGAGAAGTGCGGGAGAATCCCTTAGAAAATACTCTAAATTGTAAAACTCGGGACAAATTAAGCTTGACATGGGATGATCCATTGATATGTGATTCTGTGAAAATATATTCTTGTAAGCTTCTTATTTTTCACTTGTGCGAACACTGATGGATCAACTCGGCAGAAACAAGCTTCGTGTTTGTGGTTGATGGACCTCACTATCCAGCAATTACTAATTTCGAATGTGCTTCAATTTTGTATCTATTCAATATTCCAGTATATATATGTAGTTTTACGGTGATTGTGGAGTTACGAAACGTAATTTTATGTAACTCCTCCTTTGATTATTCTCCACCGTTGATTTAAACCTATTAAGTAAAAAAAATTAAGTTTAATCAACAAGGGTATTATGGTCATGGGTGACTGTTTTTTTAGCATGACTGTTTTTTTAGCTTGGCCGTAGTGGTGTACCAACGCAGCAAGGTATCTCTTCCCCTGCCCCCGTCTCTTCCTTCCGTCCCTCCCTCCCTGCTGTTAGTTTTGCCGGTGGCGGACCAACTGCTCGTTGCAGCACCTCGTATCCAGTTAGGGTTGAGCAGTGAACACACCTCATTTAGATATTCCAGTACTGAAATTGGTGGGGGACAAACACTGACCTCTGAATTGCCTATTGTTGATTACAAAATGTTGGTAACATAGTTTCATTTGTTGATGGATTAGTCTGTGTGGTCAGACATTTCTCGGAGTCTTGGCTAGGATGGCAGAGAGATGCTACATTTGTGGACTGATTCATGCGTAATTAAGCTACCTGGTGATGAAAAATAGGTGCAACTTGAAGTAATGAGTCGTTAAATATTCCTTGCTATGATAAAGTTTTCAGAACTATGGAAAGTGTGTTATATGCTGCTTAGAGGTTATATAGCTGGAGGCGCCTAACAATTGTAGAACAAAGTCTGCATTGGTTTTGTCTTTTGTGTGTACATCAGTGTGTCATAAATTCATAAACCGTAGTATCAGTCTTCTCAGTGCAAAACTGGGGACTACAATTCCATGGCACTCACATGCTGAGAACTTCAAAGAGTAAATCATGAGTCGTCAGTGAACTTTTGTTCCAAGCTCACTGCGCAGCGCCTACGGCGGACATTCAGGTAAATCTCGAGTCGTCAGTGAACTTGTTGGTGTGTCATTTTAGTCTAGCAAAACCAGATAGTAATGTGACTTTCTATTTCAGATATTGAGATGTGGACCTCCTCCGATGAAGAAAGCCATGGCTGCAAACCTAGATGACCTTGGGTACATCAAGGAGATGCAGTTCCAGTTCTAAGTTTCAACGGTGCAAGCTACCAAAATAATGGTCGCATGGCCGTTCTTATTATTTTCAGTTTGACATGAGCTGACTGATACCATTTAGCTCGTCCGAAAAAAAAAACTCCATAGTCCATGAAGTGTCATTTCTGATGAATGATAGTAACCCTAATTGAGAGGTTGTGTTACTGTACCGTGCCAATTATATAATGCATGTTGTTCTGTGTCTAGTGTCACTTGTGTCCGTAATGTTATTATTTGCTGAAAGACAGAAGACAACGGCTAGATTATATCAGCATGCCAGAAATGAGTTGGTATTTGATGAACTGCTCAAGCAGTCAAGCTGTCGAGAAATAAATATACATCGTTTTAGAAAAGACATGCTCTCCAATAAGTAACAATAATCGCCATTTTCCACGGCAATACACTTCAGGTGCATGAGTAAACAGAATGCATTTTGTAAGATTATTATTTTGCCCTATATTCAATCTGGGAACATGTTTCTAGAAGTTTTGCCAAACGAAACAAATAGAAGCAAAATTCAATTTCAGGACCATTTTGGCTCAAAATGTGGCCAGAAGATAAGTTTTCAGAGAAATTCCAAAAACAATATATCTCAAAAATCCACACTATCCTATTCCTTATCTCATTCAGTCTGGGAAATTTCAAAAAGTTTTGCCAAATAGAAAAAGAACTAGAAGTAAAATTCCAAATAAGAAGCATTTTGGCTCAAAATTTGGCAAAAAAATGTTTTCACAAAAATCTCAAATATCCACACAACCCTTTTATTCAATCTAGGAAAGTATTAGTAGTGTGACCGGCCCCGATACCGGTCTTAATAGTCTGGGCCCACTACTATCTATATTAGTCGTACAGACCCACAAATACCGATTTTTAGTCATACGGACCCACAAGTATCAATCTCAGTCATCCGGACCCATAAGTACTATTTTTTCTCGTTCGGGTTGATCTTACACGCTAAGGCTCAATACTTCAATCTTAGTCATCCAGACCCACAACTAATGGTCTTAGTCGTTCGGAAACACAAATATCAGTCTTAGTGGTGCGGAACCAGAAACATCGATCTTAGTCGTGCGAAACCACAAATATCGGCCGTAGTCATTCGGGCTCACTAGTATTGATCTTACCCGTTCGGACCCACAAGTATCAATCTTACTCGTTCGGGCTCACTACTATCAATCTTAGTCACCCAAACCCACAAGTATCGGCCTTATTCATTCAGGCCCACAAACATCGGTCTAACTCCTTCGGGCTCACTTCTATCGGTCCTACTTTTTCGGGCTCGCTACTTCAATCTTACTGCTCAGGACAAGAGAAGTACTGATGTTACTCATTCCTGTTCACAAGTATTGATCTTAGTCGTCTGGACCCACAAGTATCGATCTTAGTCGTTCCCGTTCACAAGTATTGATCTTCATCAGCCGGACCCACAAATAATGGTCTTACTCGTTTGGCCTCGCTACTTCAATCTTACTGCTCAGGACACGATAAGTACTGATCTTATTCATGTTCACAAGTATCGATCTTAGTCATATGGACCCACAAGTACCGATCTTAGTCATCCGAACCCACAAGTATCGATCTTAATTGTTCCCGTCCACAAGTAACGGTCTTACTCGTTCGACATTGCTACTATAGATCTTAGTTGTCCGGACCCACAAGTATTCGGGCTCACTAGTATCACTCTTAGTTGTTCGGACCACAAGTACCGGTCTTACTCGTTCGGGCACACAAATACCTATCTTGGTCATCCAAGCCCACAAATTCAGTTGTTGGCATTCACATAGAAGGTAGAGAGCGGCAATAACTCATGAATTAGTGAACACCTTGGAAGCAACACAAGATGTACTGTGACTTACAAGTAGAAATCATGCAAATTACATTGTAACTCCAATGCCCACTCTATTGCTACTGTAAATTCATCAACAATTGTTGCCATTCACATAGAAGGTAGAGAGCTGCGGCAACTCATCAATTAGTGAACATCCCCGAAGTAGCAAACTGTAACATCAGTGCACCACTAGGAAATTTACAACCTAGGCATAAAAAACTCAGGTCTAAACTATAAAAACAGATGGGTAAAACTCATGATTTATAGGAAAATTCAAATTATATCTCAAACAAACGTACAATATAACCTGAGAATCTTGAAAATGGTTTGGCATTTCAGTGGTGGAGAAAGGCCAGCATCACCAACGAAAGTAAGAGAGGACATACAATCAAACCAAATTGCAGCTACATCTGATAAGAAGAAAAGTATTGTATTTCATAGATCAACGTCTAGCAGCAGCAAATATTTCTCAGCACATGAGAGGGAACACAGAAACCAACACGTGCACCCAAAAACTTTGAGAAACAAATAGTCAGGTGTTTCATTAAGCAAGAGTTCAAGTGGGGTTTCAGGTGGGCTGGGGATAGCACTATTCACCTAATCATCTCAACCACATGTTACCAGACGTGCCAACAATTTGATCTCCAATGAATCAACCTTTCCAGAAAAAATGGAGCAACCAATTTTGGACGGTCAATCGATCAACCCTTATCATGCACGAATGTTTGATAACATGCCTTCATGCACGAAGGAGACTATTGAACGACATAGCCCTTTGCTTATTACGAGTAAGAAGAACTGGGAGCTGACAGTTGGACGTGAGGGCCTAGCAATAGAAATAAAATCTAACATTCTCGGTAAGTTTGTTTACACATCTCGTACATAATTCTGTTTTAACAAAATGGCACAGGTGGAGAATACAAATCAGAGGGCCATCAAGTTCCCTACGTCCACACGACCTGACTCGCCCGCACTCGCCGCCGCCGCCTCCTCGTGTGCACAGTAGACACAGTCCGGTCGAACGCCACCGCTCTCCTGTCCAACAAAAATTTCATAACAGTATACTTTCACATGTGGTCTACAAATCTAAAATGGTCCTGGTAAAATTTTTTTTGAGCCACAAAATTTTGCAAGTTATTTTGTTAAGTTGGAAGGTTGAAAAATTGGTATGAAAAACGGAAAGGTGGGGTTCAGTACAATTTTTCTAAAACACATGTACATGCACTGGCATGCTTTATTTGACCATTTTCAGTTCAACAAACTTTTCAACAAATTACACACACCCAAATAGTTTATATAAATCTGTGTGTGCAGCGTCATTAACTACAAAATGAAGCACAATCAACTACTATGAAACACTAAAAACAGGGATCATAAAAGCTTCTTCAAGCATTCTGGCACCACGAATTACAACTAAGGCAATCATCATCATGAGATTCCTATAGAGAATAACAGAACAGAGAAAAATGGTACCTTCCAACCAATAGGGCACGTAAAAGGATTGCTCCTACAAAGGGAAACATGGAATGCATTTGTGCGCTCAATAGTTAGAGCCTCAGCATCGGAGTGATCATCAAATGGAAGCCATAACTGCAAATACAGAACATGTGCAAACTGAATGTAAAGGCAGTTAAAAGTCATAATGAATACGAAGTCTGAATCTCCTACTATAACAGTTTTTCACAACACAAAGGTTCTGAACCCAAGTTTGCTACTCCAAACGACGCTATACAAAAGGTAATAATCTACGGTGTTTGCGAGATATCCGTAAAACTGCCTAGTTCATCAACGTCCAGTTTAAGGAATACGACATTCCGATTCTGTTCAGCTAAGCTATTGTAAACAGGGCCATAAAACGACATGGTCCACACCATGTCGCAGTAAAATACAGAATCACAAAGCTTCGACAGTTTTGACCCGGCTGTGAATATTCCTTCCAGTTGATTAGATGAGTGGATACTGATCACATCACCTGATAAAACATCACAAAATAATGTGTGTGTCAAACACATTAAATCCAGCATCAGTAACAATATTAATCACTTCACTTGGCAGAGAAAATATAAATGAAATCAATGTAAATGAATTTAATCTGGCGAGGTTCAAGTCAGCTCATCCACTGGTCCTAATCCCGTTTAAGTGATCCACAGAAGCAAAGAAACAAAATGTCATGAACTCTCCGTATGAAACCACCACGCTCACAACTAGCGGGAGGGGGGGGGGGGGGGGGGGGGGGGTGCGCTGACACATTCCAGGCGGGGCCACAACAGGCGAGGGAGGACTGCCGCGAGGCCGGGATCCGGCTGCGGTGCCCGTGCAGAGGGGCTCTTGACGGCGCAGATCCGGCAACGGAGGGCTGGCCGCGCTGGACGGGGATCCGGCAACGGAGGGCTGGCCGCACTGGACGGGGATCCGGCAAGGAAGGGCTGGCGCGGGGCGAAGCTCTTGGCGACGCACATCCGGCGGCGAAGGGCTCGCGCAGGGCACATCCGGCGACGAAGGACTATGGTGGGCGGGGCGGGGCTCTTGGCGGGGAGGAACCGGCAGTCCACGGCGTGGCAAGCGGCGGACACCGTGGTGAGAGGAGACGAGTGGATCGGGGATGAGACTGGATCGGGGGTTGAGACGAATAAACAATTGCGAGCGGAAATTTTCAAAAAAAAAGAGACGGATCTACCCTTTAAAATCCTAATTGGTCCCACTAAAATTATGTACCAGTCCCATCTTATATGTAATTTTCTGTAATTTTAGTTTTGTAACTCCTCGTAACTCCTATTTTCCCACCATTAGATCAGGCTGGATGGACGGCTCGTAAAATCGCCAATCACCTTAACCGTTGTAATATGTAGTAACTCTAATCTGTGAACAAATACCACGTCCCCTTTCCCCTGTCTTCCCAGTCTTGGTTATAAAGTCTCGTAAAGGAGCATAAGAGATCAACAAACATGAAGAAAAGATATCAGGTGCATTGCAGACATATATCAAGTTTCATGGTATTTTCATTTCTTTGAATTTGTCCACGTAAGGACGGGAGGTATCAGGAAAAGGATACCCAATATGCCAAACAGTAAATGTGCGCAAAAAATCTGTACCGCTTTTCTTTGTTTCACGAAATCAGGATTTCAATAGTTTGATCTTAAAATACTACGCAAAAAATTGACCATACAAGGTTCATATATACGCTTAGATATCAATTTTGGCTGTTGGAAATACTCTTATATATCTCTTTTTCAGTGACTGTAAGATAGTAGTTAGCAGAGTAACAGACATGACATAAATAAACTGCAAGTTCTGTTTGCTTAAAAAAAAGTACTGCAAAATAAAATTTTCATCTCGAGATGAAACACCCGATGACTTTATCCGTGAGCTCATCAGCACCGACGGAGCTGTTAAAAACTACTTTCTTTAGGCGCTTATCACTATGAAATCACATAGAATAAAAAGAAAAGTATACTTTTCGTTCCTTAACTTTTGATGAAGTCTAGATTTGGTCCCTCAACTTTAAAACCGGATAACTTGCACCCCGAATTATTGAAACCAGGCAAGGTTCGTCTCTGGTCTCGATTTTGACCGGTTTTGGTGACAAACCTCAGTTTTTTACCGGTGCTGACTCAAATTCGCGTAATTTTTTCATATCCGTGAACTTTTTGAAATTCACATAATGTTTTCAAATCCAGGTAAGTTTTTTCAAGGTCGTGTAGTTTTTTTAAATAAACATACTTTTTTCAAATCCGTAAACTATTTTGAAATTTGTGTACTTTTACCAAATCCATGATTTTTTTTAAATGCCCACTTTTTTCAAATCAGCGTATTTTTTCCAAGCTCGTTTAATTTTATCAAATCCATGAATTGTTTTTGAAATTTGCGTACTTGTTTCAAATCCACATACCTTTTAAAGTTCATGTATTTTTTTCAAATCCGTGTTCCTTTACCAATCCATAAACTTTGTTTAAAATTCACGTACTTCTTTCAAGTTGACATAATTTTTCAAGTCCACATATTTTTTTCTAATTTGCGTAAAAGAAATCCAAATCCGCGTACCTTTTCAAGTTTGCATAAAATTTTCAAATTCATGAACTCCTTCCAAAAAAATTTATGAAAATATGAAAAAGTATGTCAATTTTTAAAAACTACATGAATTTGAAAAACTACATGAACTTTAAAAAAGTATGCGGATTTGAAAAAAGTACGTGAACTTGGAAAAAGTACGCAGATTTGAAAAAAAACACATTTTTTTTAAAAGTTCACGTACTTGAAAAAAGTACCTGAATTTGAAAACATTAAGACTTGGAAAAAGTATGCGAATTTGAGTCGATGCGGTCAAAACCGGGGTGAGACAGCACCAAAACCGGTCAAAACTGTGACCAAGGATGAATCTTGTCCGGTTTCAATAGTTAAGGGTTCAAGTTGTCTGGTTTTAAAGTTGAGGGACCAAATTTAGACTTCGCCAAGAATTGAGGGACGAAAAGTATACGTTTCTCTAGAATAGATGATGTGTCCTTTTAGAACGTTAAAACCATTGCTGAAATTAAGAAGCCGTATTTTGCAGTAACATGAAAGTATAAGGAAAAAAGGGAAAAAGTAATCATAAAACTTTTGGATGTATTCCTTTTATTACTGATATATGCAGCTCTGTTGGCATTTTTAAATTGTGCACGACTGTGCGTCAATGCCAGGTTCACTTGTCCAGATATACATACGCTTTTCTTCCCATCTTGGCTATATAAACATCAGGTTCAGTGTAAACATAGGAAAGGAACAAAATAGTAGAGCATAACAAAGACATCAGGTGTGGAGATTGTATTTCATGGTCTATCCTCCACCGGATGATTTCTTCGTTGCTGAGGCAATGACTGATAAAGCACAAGTCTTGTTTGGTGCATAACTAGATTCACCATTTAGTCCAGCTGCTAGGTATTAGCGGGAGCAAAACATATTTCAGTTTCTTGATGATCCGTTCCTTGTACGCGACAAATCTATCTTTTAACTTGCATTGTTTTGCTAACATAATAGATGCCCCTAAACTTGGCCAACCAAATATTAAGGCCTCCTTTGGTTCATACGATTGGAAAATCATAGGAATAGGAAAGTTATAGAAAATGAGATGACATGCATCTCAAATCCTATGCATAGGAATAGAAAAGGAGATGCCCTTTAATTCACACCATAGGATTTTTTCCATTGAGTCTAGGCTAATGTTTATTTTTTTATAAAATGTGAAGGATAGGAAGAATTTTTTCATAGTAATAGGATTTCATTCCTACAAACCAAAAAGATCTGAAGGAATTTTTTCTATAGAAATCTTATCCTATGAAAATCCTACAAAATTTCTCCAAACCAAAAAAGGCCTTAGCTCTCAACAATTACTTCATTCGCCGCACAAATCAGAGTAGGGCTAATAGTTTTCCTTCTTCTCTCTTTCTAAAGTCTGGTTTAAGATTTTCGTGTGGATTCCCTTTGATTCCGACGTTTTTGCCAACATTTACTTGCGTCATCAAAGCTCCATTCATGTGGAAGCATAGTGCTGGTACGCTGGTTGTTCTTACTAGTGTGAGCTGTTAAGTGACTACCGAAGGTACTGGATGAAAGTACAATATCGAAAAAGGCTTTCCCCCCATTTTATATATAAAGCATCGACCAACAATAACCTGGTACAAACGCACGCCACCACAACACACGCACACACTCAAGACAAGATACATAAGCGCTAAGCGCAGCAACACCAACCCAAGCACTACAAGAGCAGCCGGGACCTGGACCGTGAACACGCCACCGCGAAGAGATGAAGCCGCATATGACGAACCATGGGCTCCAAGGCGGTGCCTTTAGGAAGAATACGACACCGGAGCGCCGCCACCGCCCGACCGAGAGTCAGAGTTTTCCCTAGAGCAACACGACGATCAATGATGGTCGTGACGGCGCCTTCAAGAAGGGAACGAGCTTCGCCGTCGCCGGTCAGTCCGAAGATAGAACAGGTTTTCACCCCGGCCAATACTTACCGCCACCGAACGCCACACCCCGGCGACCATGCCGCCCACATGACCATGGTTATTAGAAAGCACCAAGGCACGGGCTTTGCCCATGAGCACCGCGACACCACCACCAGGGCCACCACCCCGGCATCCAAGACCTCGACGCCACCTCACCAGTCACCCAGTGCCACTCCACCCAAAGAGACGAGTGGAAAGGCCCCGCCTTTAGCACCCCTGAGTTGCCCCCAACGCCGAGACCCAATAGGCCGGCCAATACTGGCCGCCATCGGCCCGTCCTGCTGCCGGACGCGGTCCTGGTGCCGGGCACGAGACGGGCGCGGTCCTGCTGTCGGGCGCGGTCCTACTGCCCGGCGCGAGACGAGCGCGGTCCTGCTGTCGGGCGCGAGACGAGTGATGGACCATGACTGGGAGAAGCCCAGTCCTTCGACGGAAGTGGTGCGCGGGCGACGGGGAGAGGAATCGAAGGCCGTCGCACGCCGCCTACGGACAAACCGACGTCGAAACATGTCAGCCGCCGCCGTAGCCGACTTGCCAAGCTACCGTGGATCCCTCCATAGCCGGAGCAGCAGCCACACCAGGCCACTGCCCATCCCGCGCCGCCCGCCGGACTCCGGGCGTTGAATCCGCCGGGCACGCAGCCATCAGATCGGCCAGGCACCGACCGCCATGAGCATGGCCGGAAGCAGCCAGCCACCCCAAGCCAGGGGCCGGCTCAGGCGTGCACGCGCATGACCCCGCCACCGGTGCCCTCCGCCCCCTGCACCCTGCCGCGATGCGACAGCCGCCGCCGCCAAAACCGCCTGCCGCCACGCACCATCGCACTAGTCGCTTGCAGCCCCCGCCGCCCCACGCCTAGCCGGATCCATGCAGCCTCCGCCACGACCACGGCCAGCCGCGCCGCCGCCGCCTGGCCCTGCACAAGCGCCGCGCCCTCAGGTGACCACCGCATCCCGCGCTGCAGGGGTCAACGAGGAGGAAGAGAGCCCCGCCGCCGCCTACGCCGACCGGGCTTTGCCCGGCGGCGTGCTCAGGCGGCGGCGGCTCGATCTAGGGTCCCCCCCCCCCCCAACCCACCCCACCCGCGGGAGCGGGTAGACATTTCTTTCTTCAAAGGCTCGCATGGGAGTACAATTCAGTACAGTGATATTTCACTGGTGTAAACTGTACTACGCCTATAATTTACTTGTCACGGCAAAAACCCTTTGGTCACAGCTCTAGTATTTTCCCCTGAAAAGGTGTCTGGGCATAAAATTGCGTTGCATTCGGTGATCCATTTACAATAAAAATAGTATGCAAGAATTTGGCCACATAAAGGGCCTCGCTTTCAGGTTCCGATTTACAGATCCATGTATAGAAACATTTAGATCTGAACAATCACATACCAATAGAGCGAGATTAATCTCCAAAAGGGCCGGGCAGACTGGAGTTTGTCGTGCTTGTATTTCGTGAACTGTCGTTGTTTTCGATAATTCAGATTCTTGAACCGTTTAAACAAAAGCCCACTTTCTTGAGTGACTAACCGGTACTCGTCGATGGAATTCTATGAAAATGATTGAACGATGCATCCATAAGTCTGGTCTACCAGCCTTATTTACGGTGGCTTGCAATAATCTGATGTGAAGATGTTCTTAAAAAACTTATGGTGGTAAACAACTGCCGCAATTTCGATTTTCTCTCAACAGAAGTACTGGTGATGCGATTCTCTCGAGTGCAGAATTTATCTTCTAGAGATTTTAATCGACGTTCCGTTGTGGATTAAAGCTTCTACTATTTTGTAGCGTAGTTCTGAACATGTAATCAACGAGGAGCAATGAGGCAGCTGATCAACATTTGTATTCTGCAACTTCTCAAAAAAAGAAAAACTTGTGCCCCAGCGAACCAAAGAATGCTCTCTTCCTGTAATACAATTATGAATCAACAAAAGTTGATCCTGGACAAATATGTTCCTAGCATAATCTTTGTCGCAGTCGACAGATAAGTCAGGAATCATCAAAGTTGATCCTGGACAGATTACTGAGGACATGAGACATTTCACTGGAAATCATCTCTACATGGCTTTACAACTTTTCTCAGGAGTACATACTATAGCAGTGACAGGACAGCTCTAGTGTTCTCTAGTGAAGAGCTAAACCCTAAATTTCGCTCCAGCTCCCATAAAGCGCTGCCGCCTCTGCGATGACGGCGTCGGCCGTCTTCTTGGCCGTCATCAGTTCCTGGCCTTGTCGAATCGCACCGTGCGAGTTCTTGGACATGGCGGAGAGAGGTGGACGCATCGGCGGCGCCGGCACGGGCGCGTACTGGTCGCGGCGGCGCTGGGGCTTGTCGTAGCAGCACTGCTGGAACTGGAAGCGGCTGTATCCGGCGAGGTCCTGCGCGCTCTGCACACGCCGCATCGGCCGTGGAACGGCGACGCGCGCGGCCGTGCACGGGTCGCTCTGCACGCGCCGCAGCGTCCCCGGGTGCAGCGGGGGACGCCCAGACGCCGCGGGACGCTGGACGCCGGAGAAGAACACCCGGAAGGTCGCCGACGGCCGCGTGGCCTGCAGGCGGTCGTACTCGTCGCGCAAGTGGGCGAGCTCCTCGTCGCAGGTGACGGACACGAGCACTTCCTCGTCGTCGGCGAGGCGGTACCGGAGCGCTGTCACGATCTTGCGGCCGCCGCTGGCCAGCATCTCCTCGAGCCTCGCGGCCAGCTCCCGGAAGGAGACCCCGCGCGGCACGGCGAGGACGCGGGTCTCG
>NC_053025.1:15933689-16103959 GCF_003073215.2 Triticum urartu
TGTTATATTCATGCATGCATGGGTTTCAAACATCAGGATCTCTTATTCAAATATTTGAATTCAACTTTACATTGATTATGACCTCACCTATTCAGCTATTCTTTTACACCCACACAGTA
The DNA here is from genome assembly GCF_003073215.2 of Triticum urartu. Taxonomy (NCBI): domain Eukaryota; kingdom Viridiplantae; phylum Streptophyta; class Magnoliopsida; order Poales; family Poaceae; genus Triticum; species Triticum urartu. Next base: position 15,933,809 of record NC_053025.1, read on the forward strand.
GTCTTCTCTTTACAATTGTACCACTAACTTTCTCTCGTGCATGCATGCACACACACTACCAGTCGGCATTATCCATCGCACGCATGCAATCTTTTTCTTCAGGTCGGTCTCCCATGAAGGCACACACCAACACACATCCCCCTCTCCATCATATCGGGCATTCTTTATCTCTCACGCGTGCATGCGCAACGATCGATGTTCCTCTATGTATGTGTGTATATAGCTAGGTCTTTCATAGTTTTCCACACAAACCGATCAATCGATATATACAGTGAGGTCTCACCCTCTTTCCCACGTCCACATCGATCAATCTATACCTCTCTATATAGGATTAGCATATATAGCTAATACACCCACATTAATTATATATCCAACGTCCCCCTCTCATCATCCATTCCTTCCGCTTCATCTCTCAGACGCGTGCACAATGGCGAAGACAGGGGGAAGTAAGGGCCCTGCCCCCCTCCCCCCTAACATCACTATATATCGAGGCTAATATGAATGTGATCATTAGACAATTTCTACTAAAAATGGTTTAAGTTCATGAATTGACCCTCCTCGTAAAGGATTAGCAATGCTTGGCCCCCTCGCTCATTTATTTTTCATGGCTCCGCCACTGCGCGCAACAGCGCACGTGTTCGCCCCCTCTCTCTAAATATCGATCTCGCACTTGTGCATTCCTTCATAGTCTCCCTCCACTCAGCCCCTCGCACCATCTTCTAGCCCCCACCGGATTTTGCCATATGTACAATCTAGCAGACTCCATGGTTGAACTTAAGCATAATGCACAAACCTCAAAACAACAGTGGTTCTCTTTTGTTCTAGAATCTTCCGTACCATAACTGCCCAAACTTTTTTTCTAGTTGAATTGCCATTATTTGTTTTTACTTTATGCTTTACAACGCATAATTCCATGAATCATAAAATAGATTAAGGGCTTCTTTGATTCAAAGGATTCTCAAAGGAATTTTGGAGGATTCTAATCATTAGGAATTTTTCCTATCTTGGTTGTTGGATTCATAGGATTGTAAACCATAGGAATTTTTCCATATGATTCATTTGCACTAGATTTCATAGGAAACATCCCATCCACTCAAACCTCTTTGAAAGAATTCTGCGTTTTTTTCTATGCACAATCAAACACTCGTACAATCCTGTAGGATTCAAGACGACATTCCACTATAATCCCATGTTTTTCCTATTCCCGCGTTCTTAGCTTTTTTATAAAAACTAATTGATTTTGAATGAGATGAACTATAAGAATTAAACGAAGGGCTACATCAGGCATATATGACTCAGAGCTTACATGCTATAGTGTGGTATTTATTCATAATTTGGTTGCAAAATCTGATGCATGCAATGCACGTGTACCTTACTAGTACTTCGAGTATGTGCAAAACACGTAAATTAGAATACCAATGGCACGCTACACAGTGTCTCTCTTATAGTTCATGAAGCCATGTGGAACATGTGGAGGCGTTGTCGCGACCTCCTTGCATGGATTGATCACAGTGACGTGCTACTGGTTCCAGAAGAATGTACTCGTCCTCCCTGAGCCATACTAGCGGTACATGCACGAAGTGAAGATGTGCACGCACGCCACGCACGCACTCATTCCCTCGCACGCACACGCGGGTACACGGGCAGACGCAATTTTGTACCAAGATCCACCCCATGTGATAATTTGACGCATGTAAAGTCGTTTATTTCATTGATGGTCAATTAATACAGCGCATGCAAATTGAGTGGACGTGAGGGCGGAAGAAAGACATTATTACTCCACTGCGTGCGTGCGAGTAGTTAAATCGTGGGTTGCTAGTAGTACTTCCATTGGCCTCCTTCGTATTTTGTGCCAATTTTTGATAGTAACATAATATTTACTCATTTGAGCAGTGTAGTACTTGAAATTTATGTTCCGCTAAACTCATCTGGAGCCGTTTCGGTCCTCGAAACCAAAACCATCAATTAATCTTTACCTTGTTCCCATCACATTCGAAATCCTTCTCACACCTACTAGTACGTACCAAACCTGAACGTGTTCCCACTATGCAGGTATTAGTACTAGTGTTAGTACTTAGGTTATAAAAAGGGGAACTACCTAACCGAAAATTACTCTACCTTTCCTCCTCATAAGTGCTTCTTCTTCGTCCGTCATTGCCATGGCCGGTGAGCAGAGCTCTAGGTCGAGAACTACTCGTAACAAGGGAGCGGCAACCAAGGCTGCAGAAAAAAAGAGGGCTCGCCGCCACGCAGAGACCTCGAAAGATCTCTCACGGGCAGGTGATGGCTCCCAGGAGCGCCCTAGCCGCGGAGGCGAACATGCCGAGCCGGCAGAGCTGGAGTCGTTATCCCTCGACGGCATGCCCGATCAGCTCAATAAGCAGAAGGAGTTCATCCAAGGCTTGATGGAGTTGCCGAAGGAGAGTCTCGACGACATGCCCGCTGAGCTCAATCGGCAGGGGGAGTTGACCGCCGGCTTGGTGATGCTGCTGAAGAAGAGCATTGCCTCGGAGAAGAAGGTGACCGGCGAAATCCTGCGACTTCGGGAGGACAATGCGAAGCTCTGCCACGAGATCGACCTGTTGAAGGAGAAGAACGCCGGCTGGAAGAAGCTGCATGAGAATAGTAGTTCCTCGATGAAGATGCTGCAGGCCCTCGTCATGGAACAGAAGGAAGAGTTGGCGAAGCTCCGCATCGAGCACCCGGCTGCTGTCAAGGTACGTAATATGGCCATGGAACAGATGATGAAGGCTCGCGTCGAGAAATGCCGCGTCATGGACACAATGATGAAGATGGCGGAGGAGACGCACAAGGAGATGGAGGTCGTGGAGTCGATGAAGAAGCAGTTACGACTCCGCGACGAATTAGATCATTTGGGGTGATAATCTTCCTTCTTCTTTTGCTCCTGTGTTTCATCTTTTGCTTCGGGTGTTTCGCCGCACGTGTCACGTTCTCTGTGAGGCATGAATAGAACAATGGTTTTTTTGAGGGAATGAATAGAACAATGCTAACAATGAGATGACTAGCAAATTAGATGATTTTTATCGCCATATGGCACTGGGCTGCCGTGTTTCGTGCTCCTCCGTCGCAGTACTACTCCAGTGGAAAACTTGAGCATACCACACGGTTCTTTGCTCCTCCTCGATCAGGTCGTCAACGCATTTATACGAGCAGTCAAATCACAAGGCCCCACCTTCCAGCAGTAATGAGCCGTCAAATCACAAAGGCCCTCGCCTCTCGTGAAACCGACCAAGCTAGACTGCCCCGCCCTCTAGCCTTTTAAAAAATGTATACTTTTGTACAGCAGTAGTATCGGTGGATTGCGCCATGGAGCAAAACTTGAAATTAAAAAAAGGTGGTACATATAGAGAGCGCTCGTCGCCAAATTATGCATAAAGTACTATTAAAAAGGCTAGTCACAATAATGGTGTCCAGCACAACCCACCCCTCAAATAAAACTAAGAGGGTGCTTGGATACGTTTTAGTCCCATGACTAAAAGTAGTGGGACTAAAACATGCTAGCCTCACCCATACTTGGATCCAAATACTAAAAAGGCTAAAATCAAGTTAATGAGCATTTATTATCCTCCAAACCCTCCAATGCAGAACTCGCCTGTGTTAAAGGAGAGGAGTTAAATGAGTAGAGAGAGGACTAATCCACATTTTAGTAGGGGTACCCCTGACTAAAAAATTTTAGTCTCAAGACTAGTTTTAGCCCCTCTTTAGTCAGGGTGCTTGGAACTTTAGCCTCTTAAAGAGACTATTTTTAGTCAGACTAAAATAAGTCCCTTGGATCCAAGCACCCTCTAAGCATCCTGGAATTCTTTGACAAAACTAAGCACCCTGAAATTCCTTGACAACTAAACTGCTGGCTATATGATGTTGGCCATATATATTGTATGTATATAATGTGAAGAAACGAGTGGTAGTACTATACCAACTAAAAGATGAAATGTAAGAAATACTAGTATGTACGTACTAAAGAGTTAAAGTAACGAGAAGAAACACAACATAGTTCTGCTGGGGGCTCAGCACGACACACCCCTCAAATTAAATTAAGCACACCTGAAATTAAACTTTGCAACTATTCCGGTAGACACTGCATTAGAACCACCATGAGCAATGACACTGCCACATTACTCGGAGTCCTCGTCCACGTCCTCGACTTCGTCCTTGTCCCTCTTCCTCTTGGCCGATACTTCTTTGCTTGAACCGCACACTTGGATGTTGCTCTTCATCCAACCCTTGTAGATATTGAAGCAAAGGTAGCCATCCATTGCAGCATAGTGGATGTGGTCTGTATCTAGTACATTCCGCTGCCATGCATGACGATGAAACGTGTAATGAGGTTTCTCCAGTTTACCGTACGAAGGATGAACCATGGCTCCTGCCAGGGTCAGCATTGAAGGCTGACGAGAGGACACCAGCCGATTGTTCTGGAGGTCGAAGGTGTTGCCTACAATGAGGCCTATCCGACGCAGGACTTCTTTGTCGTTACCAAAGTCTAAAGTAACGAATTTGACTAGGTTGCTCTCGAGGAAGTTCTTAAAATCCTGGCACTCAACGTCGGCATGGCATATGTGGTAGACCAAGCAAACATTATGTACGCAAACCTGGATCACGTCGGGATTCTTCCTCTCTTCGTCCTTTAGATCCTTCTCTCTCCCAAAGACTGTGGTGTGCTCAACATCTAGCCCAGCGACCCACTCATCATCTGAGTTTTCGAACATGCGTCTAAAGCGAGAAAGGCATCCTTTCACCATCGTGGAAGAACGGGTGTAGATGACGTCGAACTCATCGCCGGTGATGGTTCTAACCTTGAACTCACCGCCGATCGTGGAGATTTGGGATGCCATGGATTTGGGAGGAGGTTTAGGATTAGTGGAACTGCCGTAATGTGAATGGACGGGATGACTAGGAGCGATCCGCCGTAGTATTGAAGGACGTGCGGGGACGAGTAGGAGCGAACTGCCAGCGTGCGAACGGCAGGGTAGTGGCTTTCCATTCTCCCATGATACGGGCTTCCGAGAGCCCTTGGATCTGAGATCGAACGGTTGCATTGCGTGATTCTAGACCTATGGGTGAATATCCTATCCTGGAGGGTTATTATGCAAATTTTCAGCAACTTAGCATGCGACCGTTTGATCTCAGATACAAGGGCTGCCAGCAGCCCGTATTGTGGTGTCGCCTACCACGACCGTCGCGTCGCTCGTGCGGTCGCGCCCTTGGATATTTAACACGGTGCGTTAGGCTATCTGATGTTGGCATGTCATACATAGTCATCACTTAGTCACTCATACTACAACAAGGTTTTGGCTATAAGGTTGGCTATAAGTGTATTTTTTTTACTTCTCTCTATCTCTTTCTTCGTACTCCCTCTGTCCCATAATATAAGAACGTTTTTGACACTAGTGTAGTGCCAAAAACGTTCTTATATTATGGGACACAGGGAGTACTAGTATTTATTGCATTTGCCAAGGAGTGACCTCTTCCAATGAAATGGTGTTGCTAAGTTTGCTTCATTTAATTAGCTATATACTCAAAATTGTCTTTTCACCTAGGTACACGTGCTTAGCACCATTTCTTCCTTGGGTCACCAAACTAGTCTCTCTCTTCTTGATTAACTTGCCACATCAGACTTTATGCCTATGTGGCAAGCTTAAGCACCTGTAGGAGCAAGTAAAAGGAAGTACAATAGTGCGCTTTACATGACATTTTTGCATATGTGGAAGAAAGAGAGGCAAGGAAAAAGTGGAGAAGTGGGCTCTCATGCAAGAGCCAGCCTCTACTACATGGTGGAGCATTGGGAGAGGCACCTGTATGGAGGTGGTCAGGAATCTGGGAGACTCACGCCGGTCGTAGCGCCGCAGTTAAAATGATAATGGCAAGTCAAATCACGGGGCCCCACTTGTCCAGCAGTAACTCGCTGTCAAATCACATAGCCCTACGTTTGCAGCAGCCTACTCCCTCGTCTTCTCGCGTCTCTGTCGAACCGACTAGGCGGAACTGCCCCGCCGCCTACCGCGCAGGAAAAGCCCCGCCCTCGACTTTTAAATAGTATACAGTATACTAATTTTGTATCCATGGATTGCGCCCGCGCCATGGAGCAAAGCGTCTAGAAAACGGAGGAGAGACGGTGGTCTTGCAATAGAGAAGAGGGAGAGGCGAGACGGTGGTTTTGGAATGGAGATGATGGAGAGGAGAGGAGGTGGTTTTGCAATGGAGAAGATCAGAAGAGGGAGAGGCGAGACAGTGGTTTTGGAAAGGAGATGATGGAGAGGAGAGGAGGTGGTTTTGCAATGGAGAAGAGGGAGAGGAGCATGCGGTAGCGATTAAGGATTGGACGAGAGGGCCGGCGCGCTCTGACTGGATCAAAATCAAAATCAATTTACCCTTCAATTAATAAAGCGACCCCACATTAACTAGTCTCCCTTTTATTCTGGGTCATAATTGACCATGATTTTCGCACATAAAGTATATGTTATACGTTGCAAAAATAATATAATTTGAAAGTACATTCAGATACGAACCAAACGATATAATTTTTGGTGACATGCATTCACATTTTGCTTGTCAAATACAGTATGTGGTCAAACTTTGACCCAAAATACGCAAAACAACAAAAAAAATACTTCCAAGACCAGCGCTGCTCTTCCGCTCTTCTCCTCTTAAACCACCGCCACTCCTCTCCTGTTCCAATCTAAATGCAGCGCCGCTCCTCTCCTCTTCCATTTCAAAACCACCGCCCCTCCTCTCCTGTTCCAGTCCAAAACCAGCGTCGCTCCTCCCCTGTTCTAATCCAAAACCAGCGCTGCTCCTCTCCTCTTCCATTAAAAAACCACCGTCGGTGAGTGAAGGTGCTGTGGAGAAGTAGATCGATGGAGGAGTACAACCAATACGTGAGGATCGCAGACGGCGAACCTGTGAAGCTAGCTAGGATGTTGGAGATACAGTCTTGGTTTGACAACAAGGACCAACTAGCAGCGACGGCGACATCCATGGCCAAATATCTGCAACAGAGCGAAAAGGCGGCGATACTCCCGGAGGGAGTCGCGCCGGAGTACATAGAGCTGCTCCTCTGGGCCATGGAGCAAACAGATTCACCGAATCCGATCGTGAGGGAGCGGTGGTGGGAGTATCGATCCTAGATGGAGCATCCACCAGAGATTGAAGGATCGAGCATCTACAGGGTGCCGTTTGTGAGGGTGTCCTACCAGATCGAGCCGGTGGAGTCTTCGTCGACCGAACCCAACTACAAGAGGAGAAAAGAAGTTGGCCCGACGACGCTTCCCCGCCATCGTCTCCCTCGCCGTTCACATCATCTCACGGGGCGGCTGTCTGCTGCTGAGGAATAGGAGGGGGCTGCCCCCCAACCCAATAGTCGGGCAGGTTGTGAATTGTCAGGAGGAGCTTAGGGTTGTCAGTATTTGCAGGTTGTGAATTGTGTTTTGTGTTGTGTATTTTGAGAGTACTTTCAGATATGAATGTCTTTTGAATTTCAGATTTGCAGTATGAGCACATGAAGTATTTTATGAATTCTTGAGATCTATTTTTAGCACTTAAAAAAATGTAGTTTCATAGGAGTATAAAAGTGCAGACAATGTGATTCTCAGAGAAGAAACTACAAGTTTCAGTTTCAGATAAGAAACTACAAGTTTAGTTTCAGATAAGAAACTGCAACTTTCAGAGGCAGAGCATTTATATTAACATGTCCTTTTCAAACAGGGCTAACATCATGTTGGAAGTTTTATTCATGGTCGAAAATGGAACTACCAGCCAGTTAACATCATGCTGATCAACATTCATGCATAGCACATCTTCATATGATGCATAGTCAAAATGCCCACACAATGTCGAGTGTGCGAAACACAGAGAAAACGAGGGACGAAATTTATGCATTGATAAACATAATTTTTTGAGGAAAACAAGTGCATTAATTAGGTGCTTTTGCAAACTACAAAAAGTATTCCACCATTCATCATCTACCTTGGTTGGTGAGATTTTTGAATTGAGCCATATAAACCGAAAAGGAGGGAGTAATTGGCAAATAGATGACCGCTCCAGCGATCCCCTTCGCCCCCGCCACCACCTCCACCCTCGCCGCCGCCCCCGCCACTACCTCCACCCTCACCGCCGCCATAGATCTCGCCGCCACCCCCCGCCTCCTGACTCCGGGCGCGCCTGCCCCCCTCAGCAAGTCCGCTCGCGCGCCGCATGGAGTCGTCGGCCATATCCACGGGGAATGGCTGGAAGACAGGCAGATGTAGAAGATGCATCTCCCACATGTCTACAAAGCCTTCCCGTGGATGCTCCAGCCGCTCGACTCCGTCGCGCCGGCGGTGTTGCGGGAGACTCGAGGGAGGAGATGGAGGGAGCGGGCGATGCGGATCCGCGACGACGCTCTCTCCTGGACCCAGTGCACGCGCAAATGGAGGGAAGCAGAGGAGGAAGCTGTGAGGGAGGAAGCCGAGGAGGGACCGAATCTGTTCTCTCACTCGCGCAGGTATGCTCGGATGTGCAAGGACCATGTGGATTGGGAGCTGCTGAATCTAGCCCTGCGGATCTACTTCGAAGGAGATTTCTCGGCGAAGCACAGGATGCCCCACCCCAATGAGCCACCGATTGCGTTCGTTCGATGGGCGAAAGGAGAAGTGAATTCAGGAGATCCACGCCGTGTTGCGAGATGGGAATGCTTGACTGGACTCCTGCCCACCAGCACGCCACCGGAGCCGGAGCAGGTGGATCCCCTACCTTACCTCTCCCCCAAACCTGCAGAAGATTGAAATTAGGCTTGCAATCTGCTTCAATTGAGCTGTCTGGTGGTTATTTCTGCTTCCTGAGAGACAACATCTGGCTGGAGGATGAGAAGGAACCAGGAACTCCGATGAATTTCCCCTATCACAATGGGGGGGAGCGCCGGTTGGGCAGTGGTACGGCCCACCTCCACCCCAAATGGGGGCACAATCTGGGCAGGCTCCTGTAATTGCCCAAGATCAATCTGCTGGTGGTTCTGACTCTCAGATCAGTGGGAAATCTCAAGGCAAGAATCAGCAAAAGAAGAGCTAGGACATCCAGAAAACTGCTCTTGCCCCTGCTTCGGGCCTTATGGCATACTCTGAGGTGATCTGCTACAACTGTGGGGAACCAGGGCATCATTTGGATAAATGTGTCAAGCCCAAGAGTTGTTTTATCTGCAAAATGGTTACCCATAAAGTTGAGAATTGCCCTGTCAGAAGGAAAACCCACAGTTCTGCTAGATATGTTGGAAGTGCTGCCCCCGGATTATGTCCACCATTGACAGAATTTTCTGTGACACAGAATTAGATAGTTTCTTTCCCCTTTCTAGTTGTAGAGCTCTGCCCAGATGTGGTAGTGACCACACTCCTTTTCTCTGGGACTGGTCTTAACCAAACTCCAAAGAGCAATAGTTTTAAATTTGAAAAGTGGTGGTTGCTTAGAGAAGATTTTACTGAGCTAGTCAGGAAAATCTGGAATGAGCCTACTGGGAGCAGCAGCCCCCTAGAAAATTGGCAGATCAAAATCAGGAGATTTAGAAGAACTACCAAAGGGTGGAACTCCAATGAGGAAGCTAATCTTAGAAGATACAAAGGGCTTCTCCTCCTTGAGTTTGATTCTCTAGATATTAAGGCAGAAACCACTAACCTCTCTGAGGCTGAGACTAATGGATTAAACTTTGTCCATGGAGAGCTCAAGAAAATTTGGCTTCAAGAAGAAATCAAAGCCAAACAAAGGTCTAGAGATAGGAACATTAAGGAGGGTGATAGAAATATTGCTTACTTCCATGCAGTAGCTAACCAAAGGAGGAGGAAAACCCTCATTCACTCCCTTGATGGCCCCAATGGCCCTGTTACTGAGGTAGATGAGATGCTGAAAGTGGCTAGTGACTTCTACAAAGACCTGTTTAAGAACAAAAACCCTTATGGGTTCTCTCTACAAAACAATTTTTTCTCTGCTTCTGAAAAAGTCTCTCCTGCTGAAAATGAGCTGCTAGAAGCCCCTTTTCCAGAGACAGAGGTGAAGGTGTCACGACCGGTTTTCCAATAAAAATGTTTATTGAGAAACCAATCTTTTGAGTCCAGTATGAGGAAAATCCTCCTTACCGGTAGACAAATTCTTGATACAATAAGCCAGTAGCAAAAAATATATTACAGGGTCGAGCTACGGTTGCTCAACCAAATTATTACAAGCACGCCAATAATTATACATAATGGCGGACATGACACAGTGGTGTGGAGGCATACTACTAACTCGAGGATAGGGTGGTGGTGGAAAAACATAGCGGGGAGTGAGATACATGACTCTAAAACTGGCATCTCATCGAGCGTTGAGGTGAGGCTCGATGAATTTATTTGGTAGCGGAAGCGGATATAATACAGTGACCAAATCAAGGGTCGTACGAGACTGACTGGGATTCCTCTAGGCGTCGGACTCGCTATCAAAATCTTCATCCATGAGATCTCCTTCGTCAGCATCTGGCCAAATCAACAAGCCAGGTGAGTACTTTGAAAGTACTCGCAAGACAGTTCGGACGTAAGATATAACAATTGCATGCATGAATGCATCATGTTTAACTTTTAACAGTGGCACGTTAATTCGTAAAAATAAGACAGGTAAAAAGGGAGTCGGCGGTAGTCCGCTCGAAAACCCAAAAAAAATAACTGTAAACCCAATCGGGGTCTAAAGCGACACCTCGATAGGAAGATAAATAAATAAATCACGCCGCAGTCGGGCGTCTAGGCGACACCACATAAAGGGCTTTTAAAAGAAATGCCACAGTCGGGCGTCTGAGCGACGCCACATAAAGGGCTTTTAAAAGAAATGCCATAGTCGGGCGTCTGAGCGACGCCACATAAAGGGCTTTGAAAGAAATGCCACAGTCGGGCGTCTGAGCGACGCCACATAAAGGGCTTTAAAAGAAATACCACAGTCGGGCGTCTGAGCGACGCCACATAAAGGGCTTTAAAAGAAATGCCACAGTCGGACGTCTGAGCGACATCACAGAAAGGGCTTTTATTGCAAGTAAAATATAACAATGCCACAGTCGAACGTCTGAGCGACATCGCAGAAAGGGCTTTTATTGAAAGTAAAATATAACAATGCCACAGTCGGACGTCTGGGCGACATCGCAGAAAGGGATTTTATTGAAAGTAAAATATAATAATGCCACAGTCGGACGTCTGAGCGACATTGCAGAAAGGGCTTTTATTCACAAGTAAATAATACTCATAATAAATATTCAATTCATGAAAATAAACGGGTTAGTCCATCCACAGGAAAAATCATTTAACCGGACTTAGCACTCATGTGATTCACCGGAGTCTCTGTCATCAAAACTGACATTTGGTCAGGATAAGATAATATCGAACTTGGACATGGAATAGATGATTCGAAGGAATATATATGACTCTGCAGAGTTTGTACAAATTTTTCCCATAGCCAACGGATTTCCGTAGTCACGAAGGACTAGTTCCGTTTACGGTATTTCGGAAGAAAACACAGCTAACCAGTACACACCCATCCTACCTCTCGATGCTAGGAATCACCCTAGACATCGTCCAAGAAAAACTTTTCAGACGGGGAGATCACAATCTCGAATAGCATGGGATCAAATTTATATACGCGCGCTCTAAGGGGTGCCCCCCTCTCGGTCCCAACCGGAAACACCCATGCCCCCTGACCGGATGACTGGCTTTAATCTCGGGCCATGGAACCATCATCACGGGCTATAATATCCAACAGAGGCACTGCCAGGTTTTGTCGGAACGGAACGGCGCGGGTCCGTCGGCGGCAGAGAGCGCGCCCAGTGCTGTCGGGCCACGGCGACGGTGCAGCGGGGCTGCGCTGGCATGCATGAGGCCACGCGGAGAGCAGAGGAGCGTTGGGTGGCGCCGAACGGCGTTGAGCCGCCGTTCTGTTCCCTGTCGGCCGCTACGGTGGTTCGGCCGCCGCAAGACACGCCGGCGCAGGCGGGACAGGGTGCCACCGACGCCAGGAAGGCGCCAAGCGCGTGTGTGGTGCTCCAGACAGGAGGAAGAGGCGGCGAGGAACGTGCCAAGGGCACTGTGAGCATGTGACTGAACTTCTGACGAAGATGGACACTGAACTCTGAATTTTTCTAAATATGAACAGCAACAGTGCACGCCAAGTGTTCGACAGAATGATCTAGGCATGTAGGGATTTTTCCTTGAGCTGATTTTTGGTGGAGTGGCTTCTCATTGCTCCAGTAGGCTGCCTGATTTTTGGTGAAATTTTTGGAGAAGTGTAGATATGAATTTTACCAAATTTGGCAAATCTGGTCCAAACTTGCAGAGACTGAATTTTGAAAAATTTGAAAAGAGGAGGAGTGGATCAAGATGGTTCTGAGTTGTGGATGCTAAGGACAATCCAGAGGAGTTGATTTTAGGTCAAAACTCAAATGCAATAGGGTACTTTCTTTGAAAATCCCTCAGGCTCCAAATAAAAGGCAGAAAATATTTGAGAGATAAAATAATTAGAATAAAATCCAAAACTTGTCTGGATTAGTTGGGACAGAGAACTTAGGTTGATTTCAAGGAGGAGGGGAGGTTTTGGAGGGGTTTTACCACATGGGCAAAAAAAATACAAGGTCATGGGTGGTTTTCAAGATTATGAAAATCCCCAATTCCCATAGAGTTTCTTTTTAAAAGAAAAATATTAAACTCCCAAAAATATAATTTGAGAAGGGAACCAACAGAGAAGAAGTTTTAAATGATCAAACACCATAGTTTGAAGAAAAATAAAAATCCTTGCCAAGGAAAAGAAGTTTTTAAGAGGAAGGATTTCTGGAAAAGATTTTAAATGCCCTCTTTTAAAATCCAACAAAGTTTTTTTTTGATGAAAACCAAATTAAATTTTTTGGAGTGTCACAGAAGGAAGCCATTTTTAGCTCTTATCCTGATGGGGCTCCTGGTCCTGATGGTATTCCCTTCTTGTTTTACCAGCATTTTGGGGACTTGGTGAAAAATGATCTCTTAGATCTTTTCCAAGCCTTTCATAGAGGAGAGTTGGATCCAGCAACTTACTCATGGGGGGTCTGTTGGGGTCAAGTTAAATAACTGTGAAAGTGATTTTTTCCTTGCTGGTAAAGGCCTTAGGCAAGGTGACCCTATCTCCCCGCTTTTGTTTAATTTAGTAGTGGACGTTCTTACTAAAATGCTGAGCAAAGCTGCTGATCATAGTCTGATTGCAGGCTCTGTCCTGAGGTCTGCCCTGGTGGCATCATCTGCCTTCAATATGCAGATGATACCATCCTTTTCTTAGACAATGACTCCACACATGCTATCAATCTGAAAACTGTTCTAACCTGTTTTGAACAAGTCTCAGGCATGAGAATCAACTACTCTAAAAGTGAACTCATCCCTATCAACATGGATGATCAGGAGTTAGCTGACTTCCTCTCTAGTCTAGTCTGTAATAAAGGTAACTTCCCCATTAAGTACCTAGGTATCCAACCCCTTCTGGATAAAATCATCAAAAGGATTGCTGGGTGGAGGGGCAAACTTATCTCTTACAGAGGTAGATTGATCCTCATACAAGCTTGTTTGGCTAGCATTCCAGTGTATCTCCTCTCCTTCTTCAAGTTTCCTAAATGGGCAGTAAACCTCATCAATTCTCAGATGTCTCATTGCTTGTGGAATGATTTTGAGGGAAATAGGAAGCTACACCTTGCTAATTGGGCCCTAGTCTCTATGAAAAAAGATTTTGGAGGCCTAGGCATACCTAAGCTCCAAGAAATTAACATCTATCTTCTAGGGTCTTGGATTAAAAGATTCTATGAGGAAGACCTGAAACCCTAGAAGCTTCTTATTGCCCATAAATACCTAGGAAATAAACCTAATATTTTTGTCCCTTCCTCCAACCCTAAGACCTCTAGATTCTGGAAAGGATTAAAATCTATTATGCATGCTGTGAAATTTGGCTACAGATGGAACATAGGGGATGGGAGGAGAACTAGGTTCTGGGAAGATAATTGGTTTGGCACATCCCCCCTAGTAGTCCAATTTTGGCCTATTTACTCTGTCTGCAATGAGCTTAACAAAAGTGTCAATGAAGTTTGGGATGGTCAATGCCTAAAACTCTCTTTTAGAAGGAACTTTAGTGATAGTCTCATGGAACAATGGTTCCAGTTGGAGGAAATTGCCAAAAGCATTACCTTTACTGCCGAGCCGGATGCCCTGATTTGGCAGCTGGACAATAAGGGGAAGTATTCCTCTAGCTCCCTCTATCATATTATCAACTTTAGAGGGGTTTAACCCGTGTTTATCCCTGTTGTCTGGAAATTGAGAGTTCCCCTTAAAATTCATGTATTTCTCTGGCTTCTCTCCAAAAACAAATTGATGACTAGGGATAACCTTAGGAAGAGACACATCATCAAACCCCTTGATTGTGTTTACTGCTTGGAACAAGAGTCTTGTTCTCACCTATTTTTTGAATGTATAGTTGCTAAACATCTCCGGGCCCACATTGAGGAATATTTCTCTAGTCAGATTGGCTCATCCTTCGAATCTGTCGCCAGATTCTGGATTGCTACCAAAAAGTGCTCAGTTTTAAACACTGTTAGCTCAGCTGTCCTTGGGTGCCCCTGGAAATATAGAAATGCTATGATTTTCAGTAACACCTCCTGGATTTCCATTCCGCAGGTCTTGAGGTTGATCAGGAACATGGTGAGGAACTGGGCGATTCTCTCCTCCGGATCGGACAAGGACAAGTTGATGAGTTTCGTGGAAACCCTAACAAGATCCCTCCAGAAACCATTGGCGATCACTTGTGGCTGAACATGGCTCGACCTGCTCTGGGACTGGACCCGTGGGCTCATCTCAAGATCTCTGATGAAGATGATGGGCACCTGGCGCTAAAAAAGAGGGACATCCACCATGCTACGCCTTCCAGCCCGGTGTCTCCGCTTGCTTACTGGTCGTCGCAGACTGACACGGCCCCTCGGCTGAAGACCATGAAGGCTTCATTGGACCCTCCTTATGTCATTTGAGTGCTCTATCCGCTCTGCCTTTGGCACCGCTCGGGTGATTTGTGTTATTTAGAGAACTTGTTCGTCCACCCCCCTAGTTTGTAGCTTTTCTACCTTTGCTTTTGAACTGCTCTTTGAGCTGCTGTATCAGAATATGTTGTGGTTTCGTTCTCAGCAATGGAACCGGGGAGATGCTCCCTGTTTTTCTAAAAAAATATTTTATATGTTATTATATATTATTTTTATTGTCATCATATATTTAACAGATACTTACATATGTAAGAAAACAATATCCCACATCTTATTAACTTATAAAAATAATTTCTTAACAAATAAAATCCTGGATTGTTTTGGCACGAAAATCCTAGTGATTGTGTACAAAATCTTGGTAAGATTTAAGGACGAATGTAATAATATCACTTATTATTTAAATATATTTATAACAAATGCTCAGCCCCTTTTTATTTGTTGATAACATTGCTGGCCCAACCCAACATTATAATTAGAATCAGCCCAGCAAAATCGTGTATTTCGAGAAAGTGCAAATGGCCTGTAATTGTTTAGGAAATAAAATAAACGGGCTGCATGGACGCTACATTATTTGTTCACCCAGCCCAGCTAATGGCAGTAATTCAAAGAAAAGATCAAATTGACTGTAAATTCTACCGCGGAAAAAAAAGACTGTAAATTCTGAAAAAATGGGTTGAATACATGCCATATTTTCGGAGGCTGAAATGTGGGGCCAATTGGTCGAAGCCAACGCAAGTCGTTGTCAATTTAGTCAACAAATGATTCTGACATGTTAGCCGTTGGATTTACATCCAACGACCGGCATCCATCTTCAATCTCTCGTCTTCTTCCTCCAGCGCCGCCGGGACCACCTCCCGCCTCCTGCTGCTAGCAGCTCTGCTTAGCATGCTTCGCTACGAAGCGCTACTCCACCGTTGGCCGGGCCATCCGTCCACCCCTCCACACCTCCTGTTCTTCTCCACCGACTGCCGAACCACACCGCACTAGAACCAGTTAACCCTCGTACACCTCTCCGTCTGCAACTCTACTCCCGCGTCTTCCCATCTCCGGTTCGTTGCTGTCCGAGGCCTCGCCGTCGTCCACCACCTTGGATGCGCTCGGCGCGGCGTGGTCAACGTGGTCAACGAACGACACCATCGGAAGTAGACTGTGCGTGGAGAGGCTGACAGCTGGGTCCACGACCGCACACAAGGAAATGCCTCCTTATTACACGCAAAATAATGATTCCTCGAGCTGACATCTGGGACCTACCGGAAGGGCCTCTGTATTTCGCGAAAATAACGTTCCCCCCGCTGACATGTCGGACCCACCAGCTATCTTCGCACGCAAGGAAGTGCCTCCTTATTACGCACAGAAAAAATGAATATTCCCCCTGCCAGCTGGAACCCAGCATAGTGGGAGGCTGACTTGTGGGCCTACCAAGTTGACGGGGACGGAGGGCTTTGTCAACTTAGTCAATATGATCGATTCTAGCTCATGTTACCATACAATGTTCATCCAAAGGCCGTAGTGCTTCTTTAACCTCTGGTCTTCTTGCTCCAGCCGCCCAAACCAGCGCCGGTCGTGCCGCGTGCTCCTGCCTCCCGTGGCCGGCTGTGATGCCACGGAGGCCTCCCCGCCCCCTACTACTCCCACCGCTGGCCAGGGCATCCCTCTACTCACCCACACCCCCTGTTATTCTGCGGCGACAACAGCCTCACACTGCAGCCGAACCAGTGAACCCCCGTACTTCTCTTCGTGTGGGCATCCACTTCTACGTCTTCCCCGGCTCCGAGTTGTCCCCTTCCTAGTCCTCGCCGTTGTCCACCGTCCTGGTGCTCTCGGCGCGGCGTGGTCAACGACCGACTTCCATCGGAAGAGTACTGTACGTGGAGAGGCTGACAGCTGGGTCCAGGCGGCTGCAAGGAAGTGCCTCCTTATTACGCGCAAAATAATTATTCCTCCACCTGACAGCAGGGACCCACCAGACGGGCCACCTTATTTCGTGAAAAAACGTTTCCCCCCTGATTGCTGGGACCCACCAGACGGGCCAGCGTATTTCGCGAAAAAAACGTCCCCTTGCTGTCAGCTCGGATCCACCGGAAGTGCCTTCTTATTACGCACAAAAAAATGAATACTCCCCCTGCTAGCTGGGACCCACCATGGTGGGAGGCTGACTTGTGGGCCTACTAAGTTGACTGGGACGGGGGCCTTTGTCAACTTTAGTCAATATGAACGATTCTAGCTCGAGTGACTGTACGATGTCCATCCAACGGCCGTAGTGCTTCTTCAACCTCTGGTCTTCTTGCTCCAGCCTGTAACACCCCGGATATAACTTTCCCAATTTGTACTCCAACTCTTGCCGTTTCCGGCGTTAAGTTATATTTATTTTCTCGGGTTCGGGTCTTTGTCTCCGTGTGTTGTTTTCGTTGTCATGCATCTCATATCATGTCATCATGTGCATTGCATTTGCATACGTGTTCATCTCATGCATCCGAGCATTTTCCCCGTTGTCCATTTTGCATTCCGGCGCTTCGTTCTCCTTCGGTGGTCAATTCTACCTTTCTTTCGTGTGTGGGGATTAAACATTTCTGGATTCGACCGAGACTTGCCAAGCGGCCTTGGTTTACTACCGGTAGACCGCCTGTCAATTTTCGTATCATTTGGACTTCGTTTGATACTCCAACGGTTAACCGAGGGACCGAAAAGGCCTCGTGTGTGCTGCAGCCCAACACCCCTCCAATTTGGCCCAAAACCCACCAAACTCTGCTCCATCATCTAGAGCGTTCGATCACGATCGCGTGGCCGAAAACCGCACCTCATTTGGACTCTCCTAGCTCCCTCCACCTCTATTTAAAGACCACTCCCCGAAATTTTCGGGCAAACCCTAGATCTCTCCCTCACCTCGCGCGCCGGACAAAAACTGCCGGGCCGAACGTGTCCGACCCGAGCGCCGCCGCCACGTGTCGCTCCTCCGTTGGCCACCGCCCTCGCGCCCACATCACCGCGCCGCCACGCGCGGAGGCCCGCGAGGCCCAAGGCCGGCCCCCACGGCCCACTCCGTCCGCCGCCTGCGCCCGAGGCGCCGCCTGCCGCGCCCGCGACCCCGCCGCCCGCCGCGCGCCGGCCACCGCCGCCTCCTCTGCCGGCGCCGCGCTCCGCCACTCCGGCCGCCGCCACCACCGCTCCGGCCGCGCCGCCCCAAGGCCGGCTCCGGCCACCCCGCTCCTCCTCGGCCGCCCCGGTGTTCTTCCTCTCCGGCAACGCTCCGTGAAGCTCCAGCCGTCTACAGTAAATCCGGCCATCCTCGTAATCCGTGCCAGCTCCAGATCTGAGATTCGGGTTGACTTTTGCCTCAAAACCCTAGCTCATGTTGCATACTTTGACCTGTGATAACTTCGCACCCGTAGCTCCGATTCACGCATATAGCATATCAAATTGTTCGTCTCAGAGAGTACATCATTTCATTCCATTGCATCATTTTCATTTGAGCTCATCTTGATTCCCGAAATTCTGCTAGAAGAGGGCTACTTGAGTTAATTGTCAGATCTGCTACTTCATCTTAGACTTTTGTCATTTTTGCCATGATTATTGTGTGCATGATATGCCCATGAGTTCTACATATGTTTTGTTAAGGGTTTTGTAATCTTTCCAGAGGTGCAACCCATGTATTTTTGTGATGTGTGTGGTGACTAGTGCAAGATTGCAAAGTGAGGCACCCGGTAACTCTGTTTTCAGGGACTTAGTATTTTCACCAAGTCCTAGGATTGTTTAGTCCATGATGCCATATGTTCGTGTTGTTTCCTAGTGATCCGTGCCTCTTTTGAGGATGATCAGTAAAGGAGTTTTGTTAATATTGTAGTGCTCTATCCATCCATGTCTTTGTTTGCAATTATGGAGCACCCTAGCTTGAGTCAATCGAGCTCTACTTTTGCTTCGTTGTGAATCTGGGCAGATTGTCAACTCGTTTGCAATTTTGCCAGTGATGTTGTAGTTGATCCATGCATGCTATGCTATTGTTCTTGCCATGTCTAGCTTGCATTTTGTGCCTTCTTCATGGATGTATGCTTGCCCTGCCATGACTTGCACCGTAGTGAGTGCATCGAGCTCGTTAACATGCCTTCGTGAGTTATGTTTCAGCATGTCCCAGTTTTCACCAAGTCTGAAAACTGATTATGTTTTTGCTATGTTCGTGTGCTTGTTAGTATATTTTGTGATCCCTTTTGGCTCAAGGTCACTAAGGGACTTTGGTTAATCTTGTTGAGTAGCTCCATGCCATGTTATTCTTTGTCATAATCAGGTCCTGTAGCATGTTGTTTTGTTGCTCCGAAGAGGGCTATATGATCTGAAATTTCAGACAAGTGTTAATTTCACTAAGTCTGAGATCTGTTTACCATTTGCGTTGTTGCCATGCTTGTTTGAACCTGTTAATGGATGAATTGGCCGTAGCTCAGTGCTAGACTTTTGTTAAGAATCTTGAATGCTTCCCTGCCATGTATTTTGATGCCATGTTTGAGTGCTGTAGCATGTTCATTTCGTTGCATTTAGAGGCCTACTTGCTGTAAATCGCAGACCGGTGCCAATTTTGAATCGCTTGCCATTTCCAAACCGTAACTCTGATTCCGGTGATATTTATATCGTTTTCAAGCGATTTCATCTCATATTTCCAGTGGCACACTTGGTTTTCCAAGTTGAGGCCAGGTTCATGCATATCCTGTCATATCTTGCATTTTGCATCCCGCATCGCATCCCGCATAGCATTTCATCATTGCATCATATTGATTGTTCCTTGCACGTGGTTGATTGTATCCTTGTTGCTTGTTTGTCTTGTTTGGGTAGATCCGGGAGACGAGCTCGCTAACGAGGAGACCGTTGAGTTTGCTTTTGAGGATCCAGTCGCCTCTGACAACTTTGCAGGCAAGATGATCATACCCTCGAAATCACTACTATCTTTGCTATGCTAGTTTGCTCGCTCTTTTGATCTGCCAATGCTACGATGCCTACCATTTGCTTGTCAGCCTCCCAATTGCCATGTCAAACCTCTAACCCACCATTGTCCTAGCAAACCGTTGATTGGCTATGTTACCGCTTTGCTCAGCCCGTCTTATAGCGTTGCTAGTTGCAGGTGAAGATTGGAGCCGTTCCTTGTTGGAACATTTATTTACTTGTTGGGATATCATTATGTTGCTATGTTATCTTAATGCATCTATATACTTGGTAAAGGGTGGAAGGCTCGGCCTCTCGCCTAGTGTTTTGTTCCGCTCTTGCCGCCCTAGTTTCCGTCATATCGGTGTTATGTTCCCGGATTTTGCGTTCCTTACGCGGTTGGGTTATAATGGGAACCCCTTGACAGTCCGCCTTGAATAAAACTCCTCCAGCAATGCCCAACCTTGATTTTACCATTTGCCACCTAGCCCCTTTTCCCTTGGGTTTCGTGGACTCAAGGGTCATCTTATTTTAAACCCCCCGGGCCAGTGCTCCTCTGAGTGTTGGTCCAACCTAGAGCACCGTGCGGGGCCGTCCCTTGGCAACTTGGGTTACGTTAGCTCCCGTACGCTTAGCTTATCCGGTGTGCCCTGAGAACGAGATATGTGCAGCTCCTATCGGCATTTGTCGGCACAGGAGGTGGTGTTGCTGGACTTGTTTTACCATTGTCGGAGTTGTCCTGAAGAACCGAGATACCGAGTCTGATCGGAACGTCTTGGGAGGAGTTCTATTCCTTCGTTGACCATGAGAGCTTGTCATGGGCTAAGTTGGGACTCCCCTGCAGGGATTGAACTTTCGAAAGCCGTGCCCGCGGTTATGGGCAGATGGGAATTTGTTAATGTCCGGTTGTAGATAACTTGAACCTTAATTTAAATAAATGAATCAACCGTGTGTGTTACCGTGATGGCCTCTTCTCCGCGGAGTCCGGGAAGTGGACACGGTGTTGGAGTAATGTTTGCGCAGGTTGCCCTAGTTTTCTCGCTCGCGCCTTGCCTCCTCTTCTCGCTCTCTTTTGCGAATAAGATAGCCACCATATATGCTAGTCGCTTGCTGCAGCTCCACATATATTCACCTTACCCTTCCTATAAGCTTAAATAATCTTGATCACGAGGGTGCGAGATTGCTGAGTCCCTGTGGCTCACAGATTATTATTACACTAGATGCAGGTCCAGGTGATTCTGCTCCAGGTGACGCGTACGAGCTCAAGTGGGAGTTCGACGAGGACTCTCAGCGTTACTATGTCTCTTTTCCTGATGATCAGTAGTGGTGCCCAGTTGGGGGTGATTGGGACCGTGTCGCATGTTGGGTTTTCTTCTATTTTGGCGCCGTAGTCGGGCCATGAGTGTTTGGATGATGTATGTTATTTATGTACTTTGATTGACGTGGCGAGTGTAAGCCAACTATGTATCTCCCCTTTTATTATCTATATTACATGGGATGTTGTGATGATTGCCTAACTTGCGACATTGCTTTCAATGCGGTTATGCCTCTAAGTCGTGCCTTGACACGTGGGATCTATAGCCGCATCGAGGGCGTTACAAGTTGGTAATCAGAGCCTTCCCCGGCCTTAGGAGCCCCATTGCTTGATTGTTTTTAGCAGACGAGTTGTGTCTAGAAAAATGTTTTGAGTCATTTAGGAATTATATATCGGAGATTTTAGGAATTCTTTTTAATTCCCAGTCTCCTCATCGCTCTGGTAAGGCATCCTGACGTAGAGTTTTGACTCTTCTCTTCTCAAATTTCACAAAAAAAAATTTAGGATCACGCAGGTATCTTGGAATCGTTCCGATGGTTTTATGATGAGAACATTGTCTTGGTGCCTCCTGTCAGGGGTTTAGTGGAAGTGTCCTGGGGAGTTGAGCTCTGAGGTGTTGTCATCATAATTTTATCGTTGCAATTCTGGAATACTTGAGTTTAGTACGCCGACATCGAAAATCTCTTTTATGCAGTTCGTTGGTGAGATAACCTCGACGCCACCCAGTACTGGGGCGGGAGTTCGGGAGTATCGCCATAACTTGTATAACGGATGCTTTTCGAAGGTTGAGGTAGATGGTTTCCGAAGGTTTCTTGGTAATGTGTTGAAGGATGGATACAACTGGATGTAGGATTTGCTAGTTTGGGTGAGATATTATGCTTCCCCTGTATCCCCAACACCTGATTGCATAACCGGAAAGTTTCAGGAATTTCATAGGTGGGAATTCTTGTAGCTCTAGTTCTTCTTCCACGGATATTGGTTTGAGATTGGGTTTTCTTACCAATTATTCGTTCTTGAGCCGTACCTTGTTGATTTAGTTCTCTACCTCTAATTCTACGTGGCTTCGCAATTTATGGATATGTGACCATTTCAAGAGGAATGCATTCGTTCATTTTGTTCGGATGTGAAGACTTTATGTTGCAATTTTCATTCCGTTGGTTTCAGCTTCATTTATCTGTCTATGTGCTAACGGTGGTCAACCTCTTCAGGATGGCTCCCGCTAAGAGCACCAGTCAGAATCAAAATCAAGATCCGCCACCACCTCCACCTCCTCCGGAGGCATGGCAAGCTGTGATGGCCGCAACCAATGCAAACACACAGTTGATCATGCAAATCCTCCAAGAGCGCAATCAAGGCAGTCAAGGGAATCAAGGCAGCAATCAGAATCATTTTGCTACACTGAACCAGTTCCTTGCTAATGGGCCAAAGACGTTCAGCAATTGTGTTGAAGCAACCGATGCTGACGATTGGCTTGTGGATCTGTGTAAGCATTTTGAGTGCAGCAATGTCAGGCCTGAAGATTTCGTCAAGTTCGCTTCCTTCCAACTCAAAGATCAAGCTGTAGAATGGTTCCAGCAGTACAAGGATTCCAGAGGTGGACGTCTGATCACTTGGGATGATTTCCGTCAAGATTTCCGAGCTCATCACATCCCTCAAAGTGTGGTTGAAAGTAAGCGTCAGGAATTCCGCAACTTGAAGCAAGGATCTTTGTCTGTCTATGACTACAACAAGTTGTTCCAGAAGCTCGCCCGCTTTGCCAAGCAGGACGTACCTGATGAGAAGAGCATGATATACCAGTTCAGGGGTGGTTTCAGAGAAGAAGTTCAGCTCGCTCTTGTCCTCTTTGAGCCGTTGAGATACGATGAGTTCTACAACATGGCACTGAAGCAAGAGGCTGCTCAGTTGAGGTGTGATGCTTCCAAGAAGCGAGTCAGAGATGCTACTCCTTCTTCCTCTACTCAAGTGGACAAGCAGCAGAAGTATTGGCTTCCTCCTCCTCCGTTCCGTCAGCCATATCAGCAGAAGAGCAAAGGTGGCAGTGGTTCTTCCCACCCACCCAACCCTGGCTTTAAGAACAAGTCTTCGTCTCTACCTCCAAGATCGAGTGCTCTGTATCACTGTCCGCTTTCAGAGGTCACGTGCAACAAGTGCCAAGAAAAGGTTCACTATGCCAACAAGTGTTTCAACCAGAGGCGTCTTCCTCCTCCTCCTCCTCCTGTGAGATCGGCAAGTACAGCTGTGGTCAAGCATAACCCCAAGCATGCCAAGGTCAACTTGATGAATGCAGCTCAGGCAGAGGATTCGTCAGATGTCATCATGGGTAACTTTCCAGTTAACTCTTTTCTCGGAAGAGTTCTTTTTGACACTGGTGCATCGCATTGTTTCATGTCAAGATCATTTGTTTCCAAGCATGACTTCGTTTCACAAATGTTGGGTAAACCTATGGGAGTGGTTTCTCCGGCTAAGTCTATGAGGGCTACTTCAATAGTCCCGGATATTTCTATCATGATGGGTGATTTCAAGTTTCTGGCTTCTCCAATGGTTCTTGGTAACTCGGATATTGATCTTATTCTCGGAATGGACTGGCTTTCTAAGCACAAGGCTCGGCTTGATTGTGCAGCCAGGCAGATTCAATTGACTCATTCGTCTGAGGATGTAATTGTCTTCGCCGCGAATGATGATACCATCCGTCTGTTGTCTCTCAATGAGAAGAGTGAACTGGATGCTATCTCGCAAATTCCAGTCGTTTGCGAATATCAAGACGTCTTTCCAGAAGAGCTCCCAGGAATGCCTCCGCACCGGCCAGTTGAATTCGTTATTGATCTTGAGCCCGGCACGGAACCTGTGTGCAAACGTCCTTACAAGCTCGGACCTGAAGAGTTGAAGGAGTTGAAGAAGCAACTCGATGAGCAAGAGAGAATGGGTCTCATCTGGCCTAGTTCTTCTCCATGGGGTTGTGGTGTTCTTTTTGTGAAGAAGAAGGATGGAATGGACCGACTTTGTGTTGATTACCGTCCTTTGAACAAGAAGACCATCAAGAACAAATACCCACTTCCCAACATCAATGAGCTGTTCAAACAACTCAAAGGTGCTCAAGTATTCTCCAAGCTTGATCCCCGTATGGGTTATCATCAGATTCGTATCCGTGAACAAGATATTCCCAAGACGGCTTTCAGGACAAGCTTTGGTTCATACGAATACACTGTCATGTCTTTTGGCCTCGTCAACGCTCCTCCGACGTTCTCCCACATGATGAACTTCATCTTCAACGCCTACACCAATGACTTCGTTTTGGTCTATCTCGACGACATTCTGGTTTTCTCCAAGAACAAGGAAGATCATGCCAAGCACTTGCGTTTGGTTCTCGATAAGCTCAGGGAACATCAATTCTACACCAAGTTCTCCAAGTGTGAATTTTGGCTCGATGAGGTTCTTTATCTTGGTCATATCATCTATGCCAAGGGCATTGCCGTGAATCCTGAGAAGGTGTCTGCAATTGTGAATTGGGAACCTCCTCAGAATGTGAAGCAACTCCGCAGTTTCCTCAGTCTCGCAAGCTATTGCCGAAGATTCATTGAAAACTTTTCTAAGATCGCGAAGCCTCTCTCAAATCTTCTTCAGAATCACGTCAAGTACATTTGGTCTCCGGAGTGTGATATTGCTTTCAACACTTTGAAAGAGAAGTTGATCACTGCTCCAGTTCTGACTCCGCCTGATGAATCCAAACCGTACGAGGTCTTTTGTGATGCCTCTCTCCAAGGTCTTGGCGCAGTGTTGACGCAAGAGAAGAAAGTTGTTGCTTATACCTCTCGCCAGTTGAAGCCTAATGAGAAGAACTACCCCACTCATGATCTCGAGTTGGCGGCAGTTGTGCATGCTCTGTTGACTTGGAGACATCTTCTATTGGGAAGAAAAGTGGACATTTTCACTGATCACAAGAGTCTCAAGTACATCTTTACTCAGCCTAATCTCAAACTCAGGCAAACTCGATGGGTCGAAATGATTCAAGAGTATAATCCGAGTATTGAGTATACTCCAGGCAAGGCCAATGTGATTGCTGACGCATTGAGCAGAAAAGCGTATTGCAACAGTCTGATTCTTAAGCCTTATCAACCCGAGCTTTGTGAAGCTTTCCGCAAGCTGAATCTGCAAGTTGTTCCTCAAGGTTTCCTCGCCAACCTTCAAGTCTCTCCTACCTTGGAAGACCAGATTCGCCAAGCCCAGCTTCTTGATGCGATGGTGAAAAAGGTGAAGATTGGGATTGCCAAGAGTCAACCCAAGTACAAGTGCCACCGCCTTGATGACAAGGATACTCTCTTCTTCGAGGATCGAATTGCTGTACCCAAAGGTGAACTTCGTAAAGTGATCATGAACGAGGCTCACAATTCTCTCCTCTCCATCCACCCTGGGAGTACGAAGATGTATCAGGACCTCAAGCAAGCTTATTGGTGGACTCGAATGAAGCGCGGGATCGCTCAATTCGTGAATGAATGTGATGTCTGCAGAAGAGTGAAGGCAGAACACCAAAGGCCAGCTGGTCTCCTCCAACCTCTTGCCATTCCAGAATGGAAGTTTGACCACATTGAAATGGACTTCGTGACTGGGTTTCCAAAGTCCAAGCGTGGAAATGATGCTATATTCGTTGTCATCGACAAACTCACCAAAGTGGCTCACTTTCTGCCTATCAAAGAGTCGATCACTGCAGCTCAATTGGCGGAACTCTATACCTCTCGAATTGTCTCTCTGCACGGTATCCCTCAAGTGATATCTTCAGACCGTGGCAGCATCTTTACCTCCAAGTTTTGGGATTCTTTTCAGAAGGCCATGGGCACCAACATCCGCTTCAGCACAGCTTTCCATCCTCAAACAAGCGGTCAAGTTGAGCGTGTCAACCAGATTCTTGAAGATATGCTCAAGGCTTGTGTGATCTCCTTTGGCATGAAGTGGGAGGATTGTCTTCCTTATGCTGAATTCTCCTACAACAACAGTTTTCAAGCAAGTTCGGGCAAGGCCCCATTTGAAATTTTGTATGGCAGGTAGTGCCGTACCCCTCTCAACTGGTCTGAAACCGGCGAACATCAGCTGCTGGGTAATGACTTAATCACAGAGGCAGAAGAAATGTGCAAAGTCATTCATGATAACCTCAAAGCAGCCCAATCCCGCCATAAGAGCTACTATGATAGTAAGCACCGTGATTTGGCTTTCGAGATCGGAGATCATGTTTACCTCCGCGTCTCTCCTATGAAAGGGACTCGTCGCTTCGGTATAAAAGGGAAGCTTGCCCCCAGATACGTCGGACCTTTCAAGATTGTCAGCAAGAGAGGCGACCTCGCCTATAAACTCGAGCTTCCTTCAAACTTTGCAAATGTTCATGATGTGTTCCATGTCTCTCAGCTTCGAAAGTGCTTCAAGACCCCTGACCGCACAGTCAACTTCGAGGACATTGAGCTCCAAGAAGATCTCTCTTATCGTGAGCACCCAGTTGTAATTCTCGAAGAGACTGAACGCAAGACTCGCAACAAGTCAATCAAATTTCTCAAAGTCAAATGGTCGCACCATTCCGACCGTGAAGCTACCTGGGAACGCGAGGATCACCTCTGTTCTGTGTACCCGGCGTTCTTTTAGTCCTGGATCTCGGGACGAGATCCTTTCGTAGTGGTGGAGTGTTGTAACACCCCGGATATAACTTTCCCAATTTGTACTCCAACTCTTGCCGTTTGCGGCGTTAAGTTATATTTATTTTCTCGGGTTCGGGTCTTTGTCTCCGTGTGTTGTTTTCGTTGTCATGCATCTCATATCATGTCATCATGTGCATTGCATTTGCATACGTGTTCATCTCATGCATCTGAGCATTTTCCCCGTTGTCCATTTTGCATTCCGGCGCTTTGTTCTCCTCCGGTGGTCAATTCTACCTTTCTTTCATGTGTGGGGATTAAACATTTCCAGATCGGACTGAGACTTGCCAAGCGGCCTTGGTTTACTACCGGTAGACCGCCTGTCAAGTTTCGTATCATTTGGACTTCGTTTGATACTCCAACGGTTAACCAAGGGACCGAAAAGGCCTCATGTGTGTTGCAGCCCAACACCCCTCCAATTTGGCCCAAAACCCACCAAACTCCGCTCCATCATCTAGAGCGTTCGATCACGACCGCATGGCCGAAAACCGCACCTCATTTG
The DNA here is from genome assembly GCF_003073215.2 of Triticum urartu. NCBI lineage: Eukaryota > Viridiplantae > Streptophyta > Magnoliopsida > Poales > Poaceae > Triticum > Triticum urartu. Next base: position 15,961,240 of record NC_053025.1, read on the forward strand.
GACTCTCCTAGCTCCCTCCACCTCTATTTAAAGACCACTCCCCGAAATTTTCGGGCAAACCCTAGATCTCTCCCTCACCTCGCGCGCTGGACAAAAACTGCCAGGCCGGACGTGTCCGACCCGAGCGCCGCCGCCACGTGTCGCTCCTCCATTGGCCGCCGCCCTTGCGCCCACATCACCGCGCCGCCACCCGCGGAGGCCCGCGAGGCCCAAGGCCAGCCCCCGCGACCCACTCCGTCCGCCGCCTGCGCCCGAGGTGCCGCCTGCCGCGCCCGCGACACCGCCGCGCGCCGGCCACCGCCACCTCCGCCGCCGGTTCCGCGCTCCGCCACTCCGGCCGCCGCCAACACTGCTCCGGCCGCGCCGCCCCAAGGCCGGCTCCGGCCACCACGCTCCTCCTCGGCCGCCCCGGTCTTCTTCCTCTCCGGCGATGCTCCTTGAAGCTCCGGTCGTCTACAGTAAATCCGGCCATCCTCGTAATCCGTGCCAGATCCAGATCTAAGATTCGGGTTGACTTTTGCCTCAAAACCCTAGCTCATGTTGCATACTTTGACCTGTGATAACTTTGCATCCGTAGCTCCGATTCACACATATAGCATATCAAATTGTTCGTCTCAGAGAGTACATCATTTCATTCCATTGCATCATTTTCATTTGAGATCATCTTGATGCCCGAAATTCTGCTAGAAGAGGGCTACTTGAGTTAATTGTCAGATCTGCTACTTCATCTTAGACTTTTGTCATTTTTGCCATGATTATTGTGTGCATGATATGCGCATGAGTTCTACATATGTTTTGTTAAGGGTTTTGTCATCTTTCCAGAGGTGCAACCCATGTATTTTTGTAATGTGTGTGGTGACTAGTGCAAGCTTGCAAAGTGAGGCACCCGGTAACTCTGTTTTCAGGGACTTAGTATTTTCACTAAGTCCTGGGATTGTTTAGTCCATGATGCCATATGTTTGTGTTGTTTCCTAGTGATCCGTGCCTCTTTTGAGGATGATCAATAAAGGAGTTTTGTTAATATTGTAGTGCTCTATCCATCCATGTCTTTGTTTGCAATTATGGAGCACCCTAGCTTGAGTCAATCGAGCTCTACTTTTGCCTCGTTGTGAATCTGGGCAGATTGTCAACTCGTTTGCAATTTTGCCGGTGATGTTGTAGTTGATCCGTGCATGCTATGCTATTGTTCTTGCCATGTCTAGCTTGAATTTTGTGCCTTCTTCATGGATGTATGCTTGCCTTGACATGACTTGCACCGTAGTGAGTGCATCGAGCTCGTTAACATGCCTTCGTGAGTTATGTTTCAGCATGTCCCAGTTTTCACTAAGTCTGAAAACTGATTATGTTTTTGCTATGTTCGTGTGCTTGTTAGTATATTTTGTGATCCCTTTTGGCTCAAGGTCACTAAGGGACTTTTATTAAGCTTGTTGAGTAGCTCCATGCCATGTTATTCTTTGTCATAATCAGGTCCTGTAGCATGTTGTTTTGTTGCTCCGAAGAGGGCTATATGATCTGAAATTTCAGACAAGTGTTAATTTCACTAAGTCTGAGATCCGTTTACCATTTGCGTTTTTGCCATGCTTGTTTGAATCTGTTAATGGATGCATTGGCCGTAGCTGAGTGATAGACTTTTGTTAAGCATCTTGAATGCTTCCCTGCCATGTATTTTGATGCCATGTTTGAGTGCTGTAGCATGTTCATTTCATTGCATTTAGAGGCCTACTTGCTGTAAATCGCAGACCGGTGCCAATTTTGAATCGCTTGCCATTTCCAAACCGTAACTCCGATTCCGGTGATCTTTATATCGTTTTCAAGCGATTTCATCTCATCTTTTCAGTGGCACACTTCGTTTTCCAAGTTGAGGCCAGGTTCATGCATATCCTGTCATATCTTGCATTTTGCATCCCGCATCGCATCCCGCATAGCATTTCATCATTGCATCATATTGATTGTTCCTTGCATGTGGTTTATTGTATCCTTGTTGCTTGTTTGTCTTGTTTGGGTAGAGCCGGGAGACGAGTTCGCTAACGAGGAGCCCGTTGAGTTTGCTTTTGAGGATCCAGTCACCTCTGACAACTTTGCAGGCAAGATGATCATACCCTCGAAATCACTACTATCTTTGCTATGCTAGTTTGCTCGCTCTTTTGCTATGCCAATGCTATGATGCCTACCATTTGCTTGTCAGCCTCCCAATTGCCATGTCAAACCTCTAACCCACCATTGTCGTAGCAAACCGTTGATTGGCTATGTTACCGCTTTGCTCAGCCCCTCTTATAGCGTTGCTAGTTGCAGGTGAAGATTGGAGCCGTTCCTTGTTGGAAAATTTATTTACTTGTTGGGATATCATTATGTTGCTATGTTATCTTAATGCATCTATATACTTGGTAAAGGGTGGAAGGCTCGGCCTCTCGCCTAGTGTTTTGTTCCACTCTTGCCGCCCTAGTTTCCATCATATCGGTGTTATGTTCCCGGATTTTGCGTTCCTTATGCGGTTGGGTTATAATGGGAACCCCTTGATAGTCCGCCTTGAATAAAATTCCTCCAGCAATGCCCAACCTTGGTTTTACCATTTGCCACCTAGCCCCTTTTCCCTTTGGTTTCGCGGACTCAAGGGTCATCTTATTTTAAACCCCCCGGGCCAGTGCTCCTCTGAGTGTTGGTCCAACCTAGAGCACCGTGCGGGGCCGTCCCTTGGCAACTTGGGTTACGTTGGCTCCCGTACGCTTAGCTTATCCGATGTGCCCTGAGAACGAGATATGTGCAGCTCCTATCAGGATTTGTCAGCACAGCGGGTGGTGTTGCTGGACTTGTTTTACCATTGTCGGAGTTGTCCTGAAGAACCGAGATACCGAGTCTGATCGGAATGTCTTGGGAGGAGGTCTATTCCTTCGTTGACCGTGAGAGCTTGTCATGGGCTAAGTTGCGACTCCCCTGCAGGGATTGAACTTTCGAAAGCCATGCCCGCGGTTATGGGCAGATGGGAATTTGTTAATGTCCGGTTGTAGATAACTTGAACCTTAATTTAAATAAATGAATCAACCGTGTGTGTTACGGTGATGGCCTCTTCTTGGCGGAGCCCGGGAAGTGGACACGGTTTTGGAGTAATGTTTGCGCAGGTTGCCCTAGTTTTCTCGCTCGCGCCTTGCCTCCTCTTCTCGCTCTCTTTTGCGAATAAGATAGCCACCATATATGCTAGTCGCTTGCTGCAGCTCCACATATATTCACCTTACCCTTCCTATAAGCTTAAATAGTCTTGATCGCGAGGGTGCAAGATTGCTGAGTCCCTGTGTCTCACAGATTATTATTACACCAGATGCAGGTCCAGGTGATTCCGCTCCAGGTGACGCGTACGAGCTCAAGTGGGAGTTCGACGAGGACTCTCAGCGTTACTATGTCTCTTTTCCTGATGATCACTAGTGGTGCCCAGTTGCGGGTGATTGGGACCGTGTCGCATGTTGGGTTTTCTTCTATTTTGGCGCCGTAGTCGGGCCATGAGTGTTTGGATGATGTATGTTATTTATGTACTTTGATTGACGTGGCGAGTGTAAGCCAACTATGTATCTCCCCTTTTATTATCTATATTACATGGGATGTTGTGATGATTGCCTAACTTGCGACATTGCTTTCAATGCGGTTATGCCTCTAAGTCGTGCCTCGACAGGTGGGAGCTATAGCCGCATCGAGGGCGTTACACAGCCACCCAAAGCAGCGCCGGTCGTGCCGCATGCTCCCGCCTCCCGTGGCCGGTTGTGCTGCCGCGGAGGCCTCACCGCCCCCTACTATTCCTACCGCTGGCCAGGCCCTGCGGCGACGGCAGCCGAACCAGTGAACCCTCGTACTCCTCTCCGCGCGGGCTTCCACTGCCGCGTCTTCCCCGGCTCCCCGTCGTCCCTTCCTAGGCCTCGCCGTCGTCCACCGCCCTGGTGCTCTCGGCGTGGCGTGGTCAATGTGGTCAAGGATCGAATTCCATCAGACGTGGACTGTACGTGGAGAGGCTGACAGCTGGGTCCACGGCCACAGCAAGGAAGTGCCTCCTTATTACGCCGAAAATAATGATTCCTCCACCTGACAGCTGGGACCCACCGGACGGGCCACTGTATTTCACGAAAAAAATGTTTCCCCCTGACTGTTGGGACCCACCAGCTACATCTTCGCACACAAGGAAGTGCCTGACAGTCGGGACCCACCTGGTCGAAGCGTACGTAGCGTTGTCATTCTGGTCGTGAACGTGTACGTACATATATACTGGTCGATGTAGAGGCACGCACATGTCTTAGTAGAGGCGCGCACGTAGCATGTACACGTACGTACAGCGGCCAGGGTGCAAGAAAGAAAATACGGCCACGTATGTGTACATACGGGCGGGGTCTCGAACGCCTACTCGCGCATACGTACAGTCAGGGCTTGAGTACATGGCTGGGTCGGAACGGAGAAACAGCGTCGTCGTCGTGTTCATGGGGAGGCAACGGAATGCGTCGTGTTCATCGGGAGGCAACGGAACGCGTGGGAGCCAACCGGCTGGGTCGGAACAGAATGCGTGGTCGTGTTCATCGGGAGGGCTTAGACGGAACAGGCGATAGAAACGAGGCCTGGCGTACCGCAGAACAGAGGAAACAACCTTGTGTTCGACCGGCCATGTTCGAAACGGGATCCTGTTCATCGGGAGGGGTCTGGCGTACCGCAAAATGGAGGAAACGGACCTCCTACGGTCGAAATGGGGGTCCTGTTGATCGGGAGGGGTGTGGCATACCACAAAACAGAGGAAACGGACTTGTGTTGGAGCGCTATGGTCGAAACGGGGTCCTGTTCATCGGGAGGGGTGTGGCGTACCGCAAAACGGGACTCCACGGGATACTGTTCATCTCCACCGTCGACCCCCTCTAGCCTCCACGGGCTACTGTTCATCCACCGTCGACCTCCTCCACCCTCCACCTGCGACTGTTCATCCACGGGCTCCTATTCATCCAGCCTCCACCGCATGGTATTCCACCGGCTACTGTTCAACCAGCCCTCTCCACGGGCTCCTGTTCAACCACCCCTCCACAGGCTATTGTTCATCCTACCCTCCACGGGGTGGTCCTGTTCATCCAGCCCTCCACGGGGTCCTGTTCATCCAGCCCCAACCGACTCGATCGATCGGGGTACTGTTCATCCAGAGGCAACACCACGGGGTCCTGTTCATCCACCCCCACCGGGAACTGTTCATCTGAAACCCGCCCCCCCCGCAACGCTCACTGTTCATCCAGAGGTAGCATCGATCGGCTTCAGTTAGCAGCAGTAGCGAAGGAATCGCTCGATCAGGTTCAGTTAACAGCCATCGATCGATCGCTCGCTTGGGTTCAGTAACGCGTAGCCTACAGTGCAATTGCTCGGGTTCAGTTAGAGCCCAACGCCTCGCTTGGGTTCAGTTAGAGCCCAATGCCTCGCACACACGCGCGTATGTATGAGAGAAACGCGCATCACTCGGCCCCCGACCACCCACCGTAACCGGGGACTCCCCGATATTTTCCGCGCCCTCGCTTCTACCACGGTTTTTTCCGTCATGGACGGCCCAAAGAATGTCATGCAGATGCGTCTACGGCCCGCCCAGGACAAGCCCATTTTCTGTCATGATTTTTTGTCATAGAAGTAGGATCCCACCACATCTATGATGATACCGGGTTTTGTCACAATTATCCTCATAGAAGTGTCATATGTATGATAGAAAAAACAATTTGTTCGGCCCAAAATGTCACGGATGTGTCTTTTTTTGTAGTGCATCTCGCTATCCTCAGTATGATTTGGGTCACTATCTTCCCTAAAGTTCTGCCTGGCATAAGAGATACGACTCTGAAAGAGAACCAAGGAGACACGTAACAGGTTTCACAATTATATAAGCAAATAAATGGATTTGTTCTGCATAAGGAACATCTTTTTACAACTACAATTTAAAACTGGTAGTCGTTGCAAACATCCAATTAGATGTAAATAGCAAAGTAAACAACAGTGGAGGAAATGATGCCTATCCAACTCTATACTAGAACAACGTTTGAAGGCTTGAGAAGGATGAACTCACACTACATGTTAACACGGGCTGGACAAAGCCCATCTCCATGTTGATGGAAGGATAATTCAATAAATTCCCCAAAGAAAATTCTTTATAAGCGTTGCCACTTTTCTACATTTTGCAAAGAGTAAATATAGATCAAATAATATTGGAAGAAACAGAGGATAATGAAGCTCAGGTGTAGACTAATGATACATAATCAAATAGCAATTAATTAAGTACAGGGTTACAAGGCAAAAGGTACTGACAAGAGGAATGCACACATCAACCTGTGCAGTGGCATTGGCTTTATTCAACATTTTGGTAAGAGTAAATGTAGATATGATAATTTGGAGAAAGTGGAGGGCAGGGCAGATAAGATGTAGAGTAATGCTAGACAACCAACTATCTCGCGATGCAAGTACAGTAATACCTCCACCGTCCGTTATTACTTGTCGCTCAAATGGATGTATCTAGCACTATTAAGTTCTAAATACATCCAATTGATCAACAATTAATTCGATACAGAGGGAGTACATGACGACAGGTACTTACATGAGCAATCCAAAACTTCATAACCATTGTGTTAATTCTACATTTATCTAAGAGTAAATATAGATCTTATAATTATTACGCACAAAAAAATGAATACTCCCCCTGCTAGCTGGGACCCACCATAGTGGGAGGCTGACTTGTGGGCCTACTAAGATGACAGGGACGGAGGGCTTTGTCAACTTAGTCAATATGAACGATTCTAGCTCCAGTGACCGTACGATGTCCATCCAACGGCCGTAGTGCTTCTTCAACCTCTGGTCTTCTTGCTCCAGTCGCCCAAACAAGCATCGGCTGTGCCGCCTGCTCCTGCCTCCCGTGTCCGGTTGTGCTGCCACCGCTAGCCATGCCATCCCTCTATACTCACCCACACCTCCTGTTATTCTCCAGTGACGGCAGACTCACACCACAACCGAAGCAGTCAACCCACATACTCCCCTTTGCGTGGGCATCCACTGCCACGTCTTCCTCGGCTCTGCGTCGTCCCCTTCCTAGGCCTCGACGTCCTCCACCACCCTGGTGCTCTCGGCGCGGCATGGTCAATGTGGTCAAGGAACGACTTCCATCGGAAGAGAACTGTACGTGGAGAGGCTGACAGCTGGGTCCACGGCAGCAGCAAGGAAGTGCCTCCTTATTATGCGCAAAATAATTCTTCCTCCACCTAATAACAGGGACCCACAGGACGAGCCACCGTATTTCTTGAAAAAAATGTTTCTCCCCTGACTGCTGGGACCCACCAGCTACATCTTCACACCGAAGGAAGTGCCTGACAGTTAGGACCCACCTGGTCGAAGCGTGCGTAGCGTTGTCATTCTGGTCGCGAACATGTACGTACATACTGGTTGATGTAGAGGCACGCACGTGTTGTAATAGAGGTGCGCACGTGTCGTAGTAGAGGCGCGCACGTGTCGTAGTGGAGGCGCGCACGTAGCATGTACACGTACGTACAGCCAGGGTGCAAGAAAGTAAATACAGCCACGTACGTACATATGGGCGGGGTCTCGAACGCCTACTCGCGCATACGTACGGCCAGGGCTCGTGTACGTGGCTGGGTCGGAACGGAGAATCTGCGCCGTCGTCGTGATCATGGGGAGGCAAACGGCTGGGTCGGAACGGAATGCGTCTTCGTGTTCATCGGGAGCCAACCGGCTTGGACGGAACAGCCGAAGGAAACGAGGCCTGCCGTACCACAGAACGAAGGAAACGGCCTTGTGTTCGACCGGCCACGGTCGAAACGGGATCCTGTTTATTGGGAGGGGTCTGGTGTACCGCAAAACGGTGAAAACGGGGTCATGTTGATTGGGAGGGGTGTGGCGTACCGCAAAATGGAGGAAACAGACTTGTGTTGGAGTGCTACGGTCAAAACGGGGGTCCTGTTCATCGGGAGGGGTGTGGCGTACCACAAAACGGGACTCCACGGGATACTGTTCAACTCCACCGTTGACTACCTCCACGGGCTACTGTTCATCCACCATCGACTGCCTCCACGGGCTCTTGTTCATCCATCGTCGACCTCCTCCAGCCTCCACCTGCGACTGTTCATCCACGGGCTCCTGTTCATCCAGCCTCCATCGCACGCTCCTCCACCGGCTACTGTTCAACCAACTCTCTCCACGGGGTCCTGTTGAACCACCCCTCCACGGGCTACTGTTCATCCAGCCCTCCACCGGCTACTGTTCAACCCGCCCTCCACGGGGTCGTCCTGTCCATCCAGCCCTCCACGGGGTCCTGTTCATCCACCCCTCCACCGGCACGATCGATCGAGGTATTGTTCATCCAGCGGCAACACCACAGGTTCCTGTTCATCCAACCCCCCACCGAGAACTGTTCATCCAAACCCCCAACAATGCTCACTGTTCATCAAGAGGCAGCAGGTTCGATTGGCTTCAGTTAGCAGCAGTAGTGAAGGAATAGCTCGATCGGGTTGAGTTACCGGCCATCGATCAATCGCTCGGGTTCTGTAACGTGTAGCCTGCAGGGCAATCGCTTGGGTTCAGTAGGCGAACGCCTCACTCGGGTTCAGTTAGAGCCCAACGCCTCGCATCCACGCACGTACGTGTACGAGATAAACACGCATCGCTCGGCCCCCGACCACCCACCATACCGGGAACTCCCCGATATTTTCCACGCCCTCGCATCTACCACGGTGTTTCTGTCATGGACGGCCCAAAGAATGTCATGCACCCGCGTCTCCGGCCCGCCCAGGACGAAAAGCCCATTTCCTGTCATGATTTTCTGTCATAGAAGTAGGATCCCACCACATCTATGATGATACCGGGTTTTGTCACAATTATCGTCATAGAAGTGCCATAAGCATGACAGGAAAAAAAATTGTTCGGCCCAAAATGTCACGGATGTGTCTTTTTTTGTAGTGGGTGAATAGGCGATTTTTATGAAATACTTCAAAACACGGGGGGCTTTGAAAAAGAACAGTATAAATGAACCTATTGATATGCATCGGAAGGTAGACTACACTACACAAGCCATAGTCAAGTAAGCAATGAAGTGAAAGCACGAAGACTATCAGCAACTAGGTAGTATAGATCAGGATGGAAGATGGTATGAAGCCAAACGGTAAACAAACTTCACACAGTGAAGACAATCAGATCATGCAAGCAGGTAATGACTTCACGAAGACAGACTGAAAGTAAAGGGAAGTGAAGGATAGAACCAGTAGCTTGGTGAAGACAAGGATTTGGTAGACCAGTTCCAGTTGTTGTGACAACTATATGTCTGGTTAGGGAGGTTGATATTTAACTCAGAAGGCCGCGTCTTCACCTTATTCCCCTTGAGGTAAGAACACGTAGTCCTCGCCCAATCACTCTGGTAAGTCTTCAAGGTAGACTTCCAAACCTTCACAGATGTCAGGACCCCGATCCTAAGTCACACCGATCTAGCATGTAACACGTCATATCACTTTGCGGCCTCATGCACGGTATTCCCACGGGTGCCACCTTACCCGGCCCGGGACCGTTTGCGCCTTTTGGCTCACGTATATGATAGTGTCGCTAGCATCCATATGACAAAGAACCCGGGCCGACATGGCTAGTCGTGAACCCAAAGCGGCACTAACCCATGGGGACAGGCATACATGAATCAACTTCGAGCATGTAGGTCATCAGCGTGTGAATCCGGGCTGTAGCACTGGGCTAACAGGACTCCGGTAACCCGGGCTGTAGCAGGCTAGGCAGGACTCCGGATGTCACTGCCTGACATTTCCCCGAGGGGACAGACACAGGAACGAAGTGAAACCCATGCCGGCCAGTCAAGTGTCCTGAGCAGTAGTGCTGGGCTAGCAGGACTCCGGTGAACCGGGCTGTAGCGGACTACTATGGCTCATGGAAGCACTAGACTACATTTCCCCATAAGAGAGGCTGCCAAGGATAAACAACTAGATTGTCGGATCCCACACATACCAAGCATTTCAATCATACAACAATATGCTCGATATGTGTAAATACAACATGGCATCACAACATAACTCTACGACTCAAAGTATTTATTCATTAGGCTCCGAGGAGCGAGATATTACAAACATGGGTCTCACGACCCCAACATTTAGAGCATACAAACAACAAGCACATGCGGAAGCTTAACTTGTCTGAGTACAGACAACTATAAATGAAGAAGGCTAAAAAGCCTGACTATCTACAAGACCCTGCAGAGGGCACAAGATCGTAGCTGAGGTAACCAACTAAACGTCGAAGTCCACGCCGAACTACTAGCGAGACTGACGTCTCTCTGCAAAAACATAAAATAGGCAAACGTGAGTACAAATGTACCCAGCAAGACTTACATCAGAACTAGCTACATATGCATCGGTGTCAACAAAGGGGGTAGTGGAGTTTAACTGCAGCAAGCCAGCTTTGACTCGGTGGCTATCCTGAACTACGACTGCAAGTAACTCTTTTGAGGTGGCGCACACGAGTCCAGATATTCACCATATCAATACACCACTATGGATCCGCTCCCGTCTTCCTACGAGAACGCCATCCATAGCACTCATGCTTATCTTGCGCATTTTAGAGTATCCACTTTCACTTGTCTATGAATTGTTATAGGCAACCCAGAAGTCCATTACCGCGGACACGGCTATTCGAATAGATGATGTTAACCCTACAGGGGTGTACTTCTTCACACACGCTCTCACCACTTACCGCCGTTTACACCACATGTACTCGGCAACCTTCAAGCGGAAGCCCAACGAGGGTGTCGGCCGATACTAGTCCAGGTTTATCGCCTATTCAGGTTCCATCCGCAGGGAGTCCGGCCGAGGTTTCCACATACGTCCCATAACGATATGAGCAGGGTTCCCGAGACACCAAACGGGCGCCCGGTACACCGTGCCACGTGCATACCGCAACACAGCCCACCCCGACGGTCAGCGCTGCGTGCGGCCCCCAGCATACTACAAACACCAGAAACTACTTGCAACTCCTAGACAGAGGACAAGGGTGATCAAGAAGCCGAGAGGGTCCATTGGTTTCGGGCCTAATGCGTGGTAGTAACTGTTTCATGGATCACAAACACAGAACTTAGTTCCTGAGGACGGTTTCAATGAGACAACCCACCATGTACTCCTACATGGCCTCTCATCGCTACCTTTACCAAATCGTATTCATACACTGAGCTCTCAACAATATGACATGTTCACCACTTTCCAACTCATCCCCGATGAATCAGACCCGTCTCAACTCTAAGCAGTAGCAGGCATGACAACAAACATGAATGAGTAGGCACATCAGGGCTCAAACAACTCCTACTCATGCTAGTGGGTTTCATCTATTTACTATGGCAATGACAGGTCATGCAAAGGATAAAGGGGTTCAGCTACCGCAGCAAGTAACAGATGAATCGTTGTTGTCCTAATGCAGTAAAAGAGAGCAGGAGCGAGAGAGTGGGATTATATCGGAATGAACAAGGGGGTTTTGCTTGCCTGGCACTTTTGAAGATATTATAGTTCTTCATCGGTGTCATCGAACTCATCATCGAAACCACGTCTATCAAGAGGGGACAATTACCGGCAAACAAAGAAGAACACAATCAATGCAATGCAACAATTATGATGCATGATAATGTCATGGCAATATGGTGTGAGTTGAGCTAATGCAGCTAGCAACAATTTAAATGAAGTTGGTTTGAACCCAAGGTTCAAATTCAAATTCCACATGTGGTTATTTAAATGCCATTAACATGTTTTCAGGTATACAGCAGGTATAAATTAGTTTGTCATGCATGAAAATGGTACATATGGATAGATTGCATTTTTCTGATAATTTTTCATATATAATTTGTTTGATTTGGAGTTACGGTTGAATTACTATGAATTTTTGAAGTTTTGGGTATTTTCTGGAATTTCCTGAATTAAAATTAATCCAGAAAATGAGTTATGGCGTCAGCACTACGTCACCGTGACGTCAGCAGGTCAACTGACCCGGTCCAGGTCAAACCTGACCAGTGGGACCCACTGGTCAGTGTCTCAGTGCCAGTTAGGGTCACTGACATGTGGACCCAGTCAATGGCCACGTCAGCATGGTCAACGCTGACGCATGGGGCCACTAAGATAGTAAAAACTAAACAGAAACTAATATAAGTTTAATTAGTAGGTGGGGCCCTGCTGTCAGTGTCACTAGGTGTTGACTAAGTGCGTCATTAGCCTAAACTAATCTGCCACGTCACCATTGCCGGAGTTACGCCGGCGGCGACCAAAACGCGGCGGAGACACACTGGGTTAGCTCGGGTTTTGCCCACGATTGACCAAATCGACCATGGTTTGGTCCTACGCGTAGCTGGGACTCACGCGCATCTGGTAGGGCAAACGGAAGGGGCTGGGGTGGAGCGAGCTCGCCGGAGTCGAGCTCGTAGCGGCGGTCGGCATTCGGGTATTGAGCGAGATGGAGCTAGAGAGCACGGGGAGATGGATGGGTGTGTGCGTTATGCTTAGGGGAGTGCGGTCAGTTCAGTGGTGAGCTCAAACGCGTGCTTGCACGGCCGTAGCCGCGGTGGCGACATGGCTGGCGGCAAGGAGCAATCGGCTCCGATGGCCACGGTGGCTAGAAGGCGCGGGAGAGCATGGGGAGAGAGGGGAAAGAGGCAGGGGCTCACGGTGATTCCAGTAGAGGCGTCGGCGAGGCCGGGGAGAGGCTGGAGCTCGCGAATCCCCGACGAGTCCGCCGGCGGTCAGAGGTTGGAGACGAGGTTGGGGACGACGCTGCAGGGCTTCCGGAGGGGCGTGGCTCAGTGGGGAGGGAGAGGGGGGCGAGGCGGAGCTCCTGAGATCAGCGGCAGGGCGAGGGGTGGCCGGTGGCCGCAGGAACGGCGAGCGGCGGCGAGCACGCTTGGGTGTTGCGAGGGAGGAAGAGCCAGAGGAGGGAAGGAGCTGCGGGTGCGAGAGAGAGGGCCAGGGGGCGCGTGGCGCCTCCAAGCGCTCGGCCAAGGGCGGGGGAGGAAGCAGGAGGTGGAGGCCTCGGGCGCGCGCGTCAACACGCCTCTGCCTACTGGCAGAGGTTGAAGACGACCGCTTCGGCCAGTGGGCTGGGCCAGCTAGAGGGGCGGGCCAGCTGGGCCGCGACAGGTAAGCCAGGTGAGTCTCTGCTCTTTGCTTTCTGTTTTTGTTTTTTTCTATTTCTTTTATTCTGTTTTGAATTAGTAAAAATACTAATTCATTTTTAAAACTCCTGAGATAAATTGGGGGCATTATTTGGATTATTCCAGAAGCCCACAAATTATGACAGAATATTTGGAGCATCTAAAATATATGTAGAATTCAAATGCCCCAATTCAAATACATTATGATTTATTTCAAAATTCCAGGAATGACCTAGAAACATGTTCATCATTATTGGCAGAGGTTTTTGCCTTTATCAAAAATCATGAACATTTTCAAAGGGCATTTTGGGATCATTGAAAATGATTTTATTTGAACTTATTTGAATTCATTTGGTGCTAGGGTTTCAACATCCCCATTTCAAGTTTCTTAGGAATTTAAACATGATGACATGATGAGCAAGCAAAGTCAAGCAAGGGCTGATCTGGGGCTGTGACAACAGACTTCGTCCACTAGCAATCCACAACGGCTCTTGGATGCTCAGAACGTGACGCCTAACCGGCTGGAGGATTCACAGTCCTCAAGTGTAACAAGTCTTTAGATAATGCGGGCAGAAAGACTTCAGTGAGGCCTAACACTCTTTGGCTCTGGGTGTTTTGGGCTTTGTCCTCGCAAGGATCTCTCTCTCTCAAATGCTTCGGAGGTGGGTTGCTCTCAAACGACAAAAGTTGTGCACTAACTCTGAGCAGCCCCCGAATTATGGTGTAGGGGGTGGGCTATTTATAGCCAGGAGGCAACCCGACCTGATTTGTCTGAACTGACCCCGGGTCACTAAGGAACCGACACGTATCCAACTGTCGGATTTCAAACACACGCAGCAGCTTGATTTGGGCTACAAGTAAAGCTAACTCATCCAGCTCTGGATAAGATTTGCTCTCATTGTCTTTGCTCAAAGACATAGGATTTGGTTGAGCATCACATCAGTCACTCTGACTTTGTTCACTTGGACCCCACTTAACAGTACGGTGGTTCCTATGACTCAACAAAGAAGAAAAGGAAACTACGAAACAACTATGTCTTCGCATTCCATAGTCTTCACGTGAATGTCTTCTTATGTCATAATCTTCACTGTGAACATCTTCACAAACCACCATTGTCTTCAATGTCTTCATACATTTTTAGGGGTCATCCCTGGTAGGTAAACCGAATCAATAAGGGACTACTACATGTGTTATCCTGCAGTTCTCATAAACACATTAGTCCCTCAACCAAGTCTGTCGTCAATACTCCAAAACCAACTAGGGGTGGCCGTAGATGCACTTACAATCTCACCCTTTTTGGTGATTGGTGACAAACTGGTTGAAGTTTTCAACGGGGATAAAAGTATGTGAAAGTTAAGGATTAAGGCATTGTCTTCATAAGTAGAAAAAGGCTACCCCTGAAGATGTGCATATAAGTAGTTTGCTTTTGAATGCAAATGCACATGGCACGTTTTACTTTGTGGAGATCCTCTTCAACTTATGAAGACAATTCATCATGCATATAAAGAGATAACGAAGATAATGACATGCATAATGAAAAATGGACGTCTGTGGGATTTATCATCGCATCACACAGTGGCAGCAAAAACAACGTAGCAGACGACCATCGAGTTTAAGTGTTGCAACCCAAAAACCAAATTGTTAAAAAGTCGAGAGTTGCAACGACTTAGCAAAAATTTATGCAACCACCCATAATGATCCGCTTGAAGACTTTCAACTCATATGCTTCTCCCCCTTTTGTCAGTAATGACCAAAAATGTTTGAAGACATAGAGTATCTACTCGTTCCCAGATGGAGTAGATGATGGAGCAGGGTCGACGTTGGAGTTAGGTGGTGCGGACGGGCCTGATGCAGTGTCGTGGTGCAGTGCAGCCGAGGTTGGTGAAGTGGCGTCGTCTTCTTCATCGACGACTCTCGCAACAACAGTTGCAGCCGAAGATGAATGCTCAAAATCTTCAATGGAGGGAGTGCGACGCCAGCTTGCATTTGGTGGAGGCCTGGAGTCAAACTTGAAGTTCTCTGTGAAGCCACCTTCGCGAATTCGTCTTCAGGATAGAGCATTATGAGGCTCTTTTAGGACCGCCGACAGGCTTCATGTGCAACAAATGAGTTCTTGGTGGCCAAATTACGGATGCGATTGACATCCACCAAGAGACTCTGCATCTGACGCTTCAGCCAGTCCTGATGCTTATCCTGCTTCTGATGCAATGCCACAAGGAGCTCTCGGTCATTGAGTACACGAGATCGCTTCTGAGGCCTTTGGGCAATTATACTTGCAGTGGCTTCAGTGTTAGCACAGTGTGGCACTCTCATGTTCCCAGCCAGAGGATAAGCGGGTGTTGCAGCATTGGGGACAAGGATTCCGTCAATTGGCTGCGATAAGCTTTGATGTTCAGCATTCTGAAGATGTAGGGGCTTCTTGGCAGGCTCGGGGTAGATGGTTTCAATAGACAGATCAACCTCAGGCAGAAAAACAATGTGGTTGCATGCTGAGGGCTGATAGTCTATAGTGGAATGAAGCTTAATTAGGCGCATCACCCATGGAGCATAGAACTTCAGGCCAAATAGATCAATCCCAGAAGCAGCAAGTTGTCTGATGAACAAATCCTGGGTGTTGAATTTGATGCCATTGATGATATTGAATACCAAAGTCTTCATGGCTCCTTCAAGTTTAGCTTCAGAAGAATGTCCCTTGATTGGCCATAGAGTATGCCTCAGAATATGGTATACTGTGTGTGGCAAGTACTCGAGGTCCTTCACAAAGAACTCCTTTGGGTATTCAGTGTCTTGAGGCAATGGATTCATCAGGCTAAGCATCTGGCTCATGTTTGGTTTAGGCCTCTGAAAAATGCTCTGCAGCTCATCTCTATGAAGCTGACAACCAAGTTCATATAATTCACCTGGAGTGGGCAGGGAAGTAAGCTCGATGATGTCTTGAGCTTTGGCTTCGTCATGTACATCACCTATCATCCACTCAAGGATCCAAGTCTTCGGATCCCTGTTGTAGCCGCAAATATGGAGGGTGGCATAGAACTGCAGCAGACTCTTCATTCCGGTGTTCTTTGTCAGTCACAAAAGGCAGACGACCAACATTCCCGGGACTACCCACAGTGGGAGTAACATAGGTAGTAACATCACACATATCTGGGTTAAATAGATGATGTGGCATGCAATAAATGAAGAAAGAGATGAAAGTAGTAACATAGCTAGTTACTACTAGTGAGGGAGTCCTGGATTAGGGGGTGTCCGGATAGCCGGACTATAACCTTTGGACGGACTCTTGGACTATGAAGATACAAGATTGAAGACTTCATCCCGTGTCCGGATGGGACTTTCCTTGGCGTGGAAGGCAAGCTTGGCAATACGGATATGTAGATCTCCTCCCATTGTAACCGACTCTGTGTAACCCTAGCCCTCTCCGGTGTCTATATAAACCGGAGGGTTTTAGTCCATAGGACGAACAACAATCATACCATAGACTAGCTTCTAGGGTTTAGCCTCCCTGATCTCGTGGTAGATCCACTCTTGTACTACCCATATCATCAATATTAATCAAGCAGGAGTAGGGTTTCACCTCCATCGAGAGGGCCCGAACCTGGGTAAAAACATCGTGTCCCTTGTCTCCTGTTACCATCCGCCTAGACGCACAGTTCGGGACCCCCTACCCGAGATCCGCCGGTTTTGACACCGACATTGGTGCTTTCATTGAGAGTTCCTCTGTGTCGTCATCTTTAGGCCCGATGGCTCCTCCGACCATCAACAGCGATGCGGTCCAGGGTGAGACTTTTCTCCCCAGACAGATCTTCGTATTCGGTGGCTTTGCACTGCGGGCCAATTTGCTTGGCCATCTGGAGCAAATTGAAAGCTACGCCCCTAGCCATCAGCTCAGATTTGGAAGTTTGAACTACACGGCTAACATCCGCGGAGACTTGATCTTCGATGGATTCGAGCCACAGCCGAGCGCGCCGCACTGTCACGATGGGCATGATTTAGCCCTGCCATCGAACAGCTCCCTGGAGGACGCACCCGTATCCGCTCCGACCCTTAGCTCGGAGCCAACCGCGCCGATCGAGGACAGGTGGCTAGACCTCGCCGCGGGGGCTGCAGTCTTAACAGCGATCGAGCCAAACACTGGCCTTATCCTCTGCGAAGCCCGTGACTCCAGGGTGCCGGACTCTTTTCCGGGCTCCGAACCCTCCGTGCCCCTACCAATCGAATCCTATTGGGCGCCGATCATGGAATTCACCGCCGCGGATATCTTTCAGCACTCGCCCTTCGGCGACATCCTGAATTCACTAAGGTCTCTCTCTTTGTCAGGAGAGCCCTGGCCGGACTATGGCCAACATGATTGGGATGCAGACGACGAAGAAATTCGACGCCCACCCACCACCCACTTCGTAGCCACTGTCGATGATTTAACCGACATGCTCGACTTCGACTCCGAAGACATCGACGGTATCGACGACGATATAGGAGACGAACATGAACCAGCACCTATAGGGCACTAGACAGCCACCCCATCCTACGATGTATACATGGTGGACACACCCAAAGGAATCGACGAGGAAGAATGGGATGACGCAACGAAGGGTCGCTCCTTTGAAAAGCAGCCAAAGCGGCGGCGTAAGCGCCGCTCCAAGCCCCGCCCCGACAGAGACAGCGGTCGTACAGACCCAGCCACAGAGCAGGGCGAGCCGGCGAACGATGAACATGGCATCGAGCAACCGTCCGAACAAGGCAACTTGGATAAACAAACCGCACAACCCGTCCCCGGCGAAGATAATAGTCCGGACGACCTCATGCCGGACAAGTTCCTGGAACAGGAAAACCTCCACAAAAGGCTCATCGCCATGGCGCGTAGCCTAAAAAAGCAGAAGCGGAAGCTCAAAACTGCGAAAGACGCACTCCGAATCAGATGGAGCAAAGTACTCAACACCGCAGACAAATACGGCGATAGTCGCCACAAAAAGAGTTACCCAAAGCGAAAGCTACTGCCTGAATTTGATGAGGAGGCCCTAGAGCCCCCAAAATCAAAAAATAAGGAAGCCACCCGGTCGGATAGACGACCCCATGGACAACATAGAGCGGCAAATGGCGCCGCACACAAACCAACACGCGATCCACCCAAGGATTCGCATCAAAAGGATGGCCCAGCCAGGTCCATTTACGGGCCAAGAAAGGAAGCTCTGGTAAGCAATCTAATGCAACAAATATCCGAACAACACGGCACACCCAAGTACAGGGGTGCTGCACACCCCCTCTGTTTCACCGATGAGGTGCTGGACCATGAATTTCCAGCGGGATTCAAGCCCATAAACATAGAGGCGTACGACGGAACAATAGACCCTGGAGTCTAGATTGAGGATTATATCCTAGACATACACATGGCCAGAGGAGACGACCTCCACGCCATAAAATACTTACCCCTCAAGCTCAAAGGGCCAGCCCGGCATTGGCTTATAGGCCTTCCCGAAAACACCATTGGAAGTTGGGAAGAGCTCGAGGATGCTTTTCGGGAAAATTTTCAAGGGACCTATGTCCGACCTCCGGACGCAGACGATTTAAGCCATATAACTCAACAGCCCGGGGAGTCAGCCCGGAAACTCTGGAACAGATTTCTTACTAAAAAGAACCAGATAGTCGACTGTCCGGACGCCGAAGCCTTAGCAGCTTTCAAACACAGCGTTCGAGACGAATGGCTCGCCAGACACCTCGGCCAAGAAAAGCCAAGAACAATGGTCGCATTAACAAGCCTCATGACCTGCTTTTGCGCGGGAGAGGACAGCTGGTTGGCAAGATGCAGCACCAGTGACCCAAGTACATTCGAAGCTAGGGATGGAAACGGGAAACCGCGACGCAGCAAGGACCAGCGCCGGAATAAGGGAAACAGCCCGAAGAGCACGGCACTCAACGCCGGATTCAAAAGCTCTCGGCAGAATCAGAAAAAGCTGCCCCTCAAGGATAACAGGGACGAGCTATCTAACCTAAACAAAATCTTGGACAAGATATGTCAAATCCACAGTACTCCCTGGAAGCCTGCAAACCATACCCACAGAGATTGTTGGGTCTTCAAGCAATCCGGCAAACTCAACACCGAACACAAGGGGCTCGACACACCAAGTGAGGATGATGACGAACCCCACAAGCAGAGCACCGGGAAACAAAAGAATTTCCCACAAGAAGTCAAAATAGTAAACTTACTTCACGTGACAAAAGGGAAAAAAAGAGTGGCACCTATAGAGATACGCGCCATACGGCCTATCCCGAAGGAGTCTCGCCACTGGTTGTTAAAACCGATCACCTTCAACCATCAGGATTACTCTAGAAGTATCCGGAACGCAGGCTGGACTGCCCTGATATTAGATCCGATAATCGACAGACTCCACTTTACACAAGTCCTGATGGACGGCGGCAGTGCTCTAAACCTGCTATATCAGGACACAATCCGCAAAATGGGGATGGACCCAACAAAAATTCACCATAGCAACACTTCCTTTCAAGGAGTAACTCCAGGCCCGGATGCCCATTGCATGGGTTCTCTCCTGCTAGAAGTTATGTTCGGCTCCCCCGATAACTTCCGCCGCGAAAAACTAACCTTCCACATCGCCCCATTTTCAAGTAGCTATCAAGCACTACTGGGACGCGAAGCTTTCGCCCGCTTTAACGCAATACTGCATTATGCATCTCTTACGCTTAAGATGCCCGGTCCACGAGGCATCATCTCACTAAAGGGAAATATCGAGTGTTCCTCGAGCGCGGAAGAATATGCGGCTGCCTTGACAGCCATACATTAAAACAGCTTCACCAACAAAAGCATCTAACAGGTCATTAAGACCACGGACACGGCTAGGCGAGTCTGGAGCAAATATATAATTGATAAAGATTTAGTAGCCGTACACCCCTACACAAGGGGCTCCGCGTATGTAAAATAAGCGACAATAAGGCTCAATTTTACCCGTCTTGAATTATACTTTGTTTATTTAGTACAACATACATTCTGCACGACTATTCTTTTTTTTCTTTTCAGCTAAGTTCCTCTCTTTTACAGATGAACACGATGCTATGCCCGTCCAGGACACGGCACAACAGAGACACAGGCGCAGACGTGCAGCAGGGACCCGTCTCCAGGATTCTTTTTAGATTAAGACCCTGCGTAAACCTTTTTTACTGTCTCTTGTTGATACACATCCCCCAGATTCTCAGTATAACTGAGGAGGAGGCTGGCATCTTGGCATGTGGCCACGTCAGAATTTTGCACGTACCTGGACACCAGTGGCTTATTATCAAGGGCATTGCTCAGTCCGTTTCCATAAAGACCGAATACCTAAGGGAGTGTTCGGCGTCGTGAGTTTGGCCTTATATGCATCAGCTCCGAATCATGTCTTTGGTCAAATGTTGGGTTTGCCCAGCTGCTGTGTTTTGCTGCCTTACGTTCCGTTCTATCGGCTAAGGCGGCACCAGGAGAACTACTTCGATTGTGCCCCGATTCAGCCGGGCGAGCACCTCAGTAGAGAAAGCCGAAAACTGACTGTCATGATATAGCATGAGACTGGTCAACCACTTGATGACCTATCGGAATCTTCGGGATTCCTCCGCATTAACGAAGGGCCGTTTCCCGGCCAGGCACACACGCGCCCCGAGTTCGGGCGAGCGCGGCGCCACCAGGGGCTATATAGTAGCCTCACCGTCAAGCTCCTATGGTCAAGTGAAAGTGATAAAGCATTATAGTCCGGTTGCCTAGTTCGCTGCGCTATCACCTCCTTCATGGACCAAGACGTTAGATCAAGTGTGAAAATGCGCCTTCTGCGAACACCCCCGCATTATATGCGTGGGGGCTGAAGCCGACGACTGCCATCTTTCAGGTTATATACACATATACATTAACGGCCGCACAGGAGGTATTTTAATTCTTGAAGGCACAAGTATAAAAAGCTTTTATATTCCATCAAAATATTGTTTTACAATAATCCATGTTATTCGAACATAATATCCTTCGAGCACCGCGTCTCTATTAAATGAGCGCCTTGCAGAACTTCCTGAAAATAGTACTCGGCAGGTACTCGGCTTCCGTCTGAGTCTTTGGATGCAACAGCGGTGGCCTTCATCTCCGTCCAGTATGTCTTGACACGGGCAAGGGCCATCCGCGCACCCTATATGCATGCTGACCTCTTCATCGCATTGATATGCGGCACCACACCAAGGAACTGCAGAACCAAGCTAAAATAGTTGTTCGGCTTTGGCCTTTCCGGCCACAGATGATCCACGACATCCTTCATGGCGAGTCTGGACAACCTATTCAGTTCGGCCCATTCGGCCAAACGATCGGTCAATACAAGTGGACGCTCCGGATTGTTGAACTGTGACCAGAAGAGCTTTTCCACTTTGCTATCTTTCTGATCTCGGAAATGTTCAGCCGCATCAGCGGGACTCGCAACTAAATCCAGATATGCATCCGCCGAACTCCACATCCGGCCCAACGGAGCATACTTAGGATCTCCGAACTTCATCCGCAGCATAAAGGGCTTTCTAGCCGCGATACCTCCGCCCTGGCGCAGCTCCTCCTTCATCGCTCTCATCGTAGAACGAGCATCCTTGGTCGCAGTAGTGGCCTTTTCCAGGTCTGTCTGCTCCGCCTGATCTTCTTTTTCAAGAAGCTTGCAGCGGTCAGCAGCGGTCTTTAACTTCATAGCCATCTCGGCCATTTCCTTCTTACTTCGGCAGTGAGCAGCCTGTTCGGCTTTCATCTCCTCAACCGCCTTTAGGGCAGCCGCATCGCTTTTTCTGGCTTGCTCCTTGGCTCGGGCAAGCTCTGCCTGAAGATCCTCCACAGCGGCAACACCATCTGCATTAAGTGCACACATTCTAAGATACTGGCATCAAGCTCCTCTTACCAGGTGTCTCCGGAGAAATTACATACCTTGTGCCTCGTCAACCGCTTGTTGACAAGCGCGATGTCGGCATCTGCCACGTCAAGTTGCCGCGTTAGCTCGGCAAATTCATCAGTCCGGCTGGCCACCGGACACTTCGCCCCCTGCATAGGAAGGCGGCAAAATTATACCTGCGACTATGATCCTCTGCGTGCTGCCGTCTTCGACAACACACAGAGTCTCAGGGGCTACTATCTACACAGGGCGCATCTTATATATGCGGAACTGTCAAAAGCAGGTCCTTCAGCTCCTCCGACTGTGCACCAGGTGGTGCCGGACTCGTTCGATGGCTTTTCTCAAAGGCCGGACACGAAGAGCTTTGGGGGGCCATATGACTGCCTTCCGGCCCTGCCGGATTAGGAGAAACCCTCCGCGATGACACCTCAGGGTCGCCCGCCTCATAAGGCGGAACGGCAGGGGGAGGCGTTCCGCTCTCCATCATCTCCGGAAGAAGATCCACCCGAAGATGAGCTCTGCTGAGAATGGCTGAGATCTGAACTACAAGGTAAAATGTCGGTTATTTTCCTCAGAGATAAAATAAGGATCCCTCTCATTTTAAACATCCCCTCTCTACTTATGGCTCGATGGAGGGCTGATCCCCTTGGGGGCACAGTACGGCCGAGGTATCCCCCGGCACAGGACCCTCTGGCGAAGATTTCTTCCCCCGCTTTGAGACCATGGTCTCCGGGTCTTCAGAGGCGGTCCTCTTCTTCCCCTGGGTAGAGGAATTTTCGATTCCTCCTTTCCTGACAGCCTCCTTCGGCGAGGCGGTAGCTTCCTTGTCCCCCCCCCCCTTCGTTTTCTTCCAAAGGCACGATCTCCAGCATCCTGGTTAACACGGGATCCGGCGAGGTCTCAGGAAGGGGGGCCAGACACCTGATTAACTTCGCCTTCGCTACCCACTCCTATTTCAAGGACAACTCTTTTAAGGGTGATGTTGTGATAAAGGAACGGATGGTGTGTCGGGGCACAGGGCTACTTACTTGAGTATCCGGACGATTGCAGCTGAGACCTGCGTCCTCCGTAGAATCCGGACACACTACTTGTGGTCCGAAGAACAATTTGTGCATCTCCACGGGTGTCATGCCAAGAAAATGTTGGAGAGCTCGCGGTCCCTCCGGGTTGAACTCCCACAGGCGGAGGGGGCGACGTTTGCAGGGAAGAACTCGGCGAATTAACATAACCTGCGTCACCACGACCAGACTGATGTCTCTTTCTAGGATATCTCGGATGCGGCCCTGCAACAGGGGCATGTCCTTTGCCGACCCCCAGTCCAGCCCCTTATTGACCCATGATGCTAGTCGTGGCGGGGGACCCGAGCGGAAAGCAGGCGGCGCCACCCACTTGGTGCCCCTGGGAGCTATGATATAAAACCACTCTTGTTGCCATAAGTTGAACTCCTCTTGAAAAGAGCCCTCGGGCCATGGAGCATCAGCATTCTTGCTTATAACAGCGCCTCCGCACTCCGCGTGCTGTCCCTCGATCATCTTCGGCTCTATTTTATAGGTCTTAAGCCACAGTCCGAAGTGAGGAGTAATACGGAGGAAGGCTTCGCACACAACAATGAACGATGAGATGTGGAGGATGGACTCTAGAGCTAAGTCGTGAAATTCCAGCCCATAATAAAACATGAGCCCCCTCACGAAGGGATCCGTCGCGAAGCCTAGCCCTCGGAGGAAGTGAGACACAAACACCACGCTCTCACCACGCTTGGGAGTAGGAATAACCTGCCCGTGAGCAAGCAGCCTATGCGAGATTTCACTGGTCAAAAACCTGGCCTCTCTCAGCGTTAGCACGTCTTCCTCCGGCATCCATCAGCCTCGAAAGTCGAAACCGGACATCGTCGAAGGTCCGAAGCGCCTGAAATCTGGGGCCTTGGGTGTTGGAACTCGAGGCGAAGGGCGAATTCGATTGAGATGAAAGGAAAGGAGTAATGCCTTGGTCTCTTTATAAGAGGTTGAATACCAAGAGCCCTCCTCGTGACCATTTGGGACTCGTCTTTGATCGAGGAGACGTACCAACGGGAACGACTGGGTTACCCACGTCCGTATTGATGAGAATCCCGTAAATAAAGGGGACACGATCTCTGCTTCGACAAGACGTGCCAAGGAAACCGCCTCGCAAAACGCGCTGAGGTGGGGCAGTAAAAATGATTCGAATAAAGGCTTGGTTGTGGTGTGATGACACGCTATGGAATACGTCAGTAGCTTAGATTTGTGTAAATAGTATTCTCTCTACGACAGTATGTGGAACTTATTATGCAGAGCCGGACACTATCCTTGTGTTCAAAAATCTTCTATGAAGTATTTGGAAGAGGAACCCGCCTTGCAATGCCGAAGACAATCTGCGCGCCGGACTCGTCGTCATTGAAGCCTGGTTCAGGGGCTACTGAGGGAGTCCTGGATTAGGGGGTGTCCGGATAGCCAGACTATAACCTTTGGCCGGACTCTTGGACTATGAAGATACAAGATTGAAGACTTCGTCCCGTGTCCGGATGAGACTTTCCTTGGTGTGGAAGGCAAGCTTGGCAATACAGATATGTAGATCTCCTCCCATTGTAACCGACTCTGTGTAACCCTAGCCATCTCCGGTGTCTATATAAACCGGAGGGTTTTAGTCCATAGGACGAACAACAATCATACCATAGGCTAGCTTCTAGGGTTTAGCCTCCCTGATCTTGTGGTAGATCCACTCTTGTACTACCCATATCATCAATATTAATCAAGTAGGAGTAGGGTTTTTACCTCCATCTAGAGGGCCCGAACCTAGGTAAAAACATTGTGTCCCTTGTCTCCTGTTACCATCCGCCTAGACGCATAGTTCAGGACTCCCTACCCGTGATCCGCCGGTTTTGACACCGACAACTAGCATCACACATATCAAGGCAAGATGTGTCTATAGCCTAATAAATGAAGTGCTCCATATTACCACACATATGTTACTCCCCACTACAGAGGTAGTAACATAGACTAGTAACATGGGCATGTTACTAGTCTATGTTACTATCCATTGTGGCTAGTCTGAAGCAGTCAAGAGCTTCTTCAAGACAAGGCATCCCAACTATAGCTTCACAATCCAGACGCATGTGGAAAGATTCGCTCTTGGTTGTAGAGGATGCACGAGTAATAGCTTCGCTGCTGAT
This sequence comes from Triticum urartu, assembly GCF_003073215.2. NCBI lineage: Eukaryota > Viridiplantae > Streptophyta > Magnoliopsida > Poales > Poaceae > Triticum > Triticum urartu. The sequence goes on from NC_053025.1 coordinate 15,986,474, forward strand.
AACTCCAGAATCTGTCGGAGGAGATCTTTGGCTTCGGATAAGGATTCTTGGCGCTGGCAAAGAAAGTATTGTGCTCTGTGAAGCTGTGCATGCTGAAGGAACCCTGTGTAGTTGCAGCACTTGGAAGCCTTGGCAGCCTAGGCTTGGGCTTCTGAACTTGAGGCCTCTGCTCCACATGGTAATCATATTGTGGCCCGAGAGAAGTGGGTGGAACCATAACTGGCCATCTGACTGTGACAAGCTAACCTTCACGATTGAATGCGTGTTCCATGGTGTGAGGCCAAGGAGGAGGAACAGCGCCATCCGAGACGATTGGCATTAACGTGACTTCAACATTCTCATTAGCTTCAGGCTCCACAATGTCTTTGGCCATGACTGAGTCATTGGCTTCAGTGGTGTTGTTGGTGGCAGCCTCAGGATTTTCAACCTCCATCTGTTCAAGGACTGGAGGGTCGGGCATAATCACATTTTCCTCGAGAATGACTTGATCACTAGTTGGGGGTGTGGCAACTCTTTCTTCTTCTTTGTCTTCATCGGCTGATGCAGCCGGATTGTCTTCAGCAACTTTGGCTTCGGACTCAGAGGCATTCGTAGTAGGGGTGGCTTCAGGAAACACTTGACGTGCGACTGAGCTTTGTTGCACTTCCCCTTCTAGAATGCTCGACATGGTGACCTGTGGCCTGGGGCCTTTGCGAAGCCTGTGAAACGCTGGCGACGCCTTTGGTGAGGGAGTGGTCTGTACCATGTAGTTGTCGTCATCAAGCACTGGAGTGGTGACTTGAGGTGGTGGTGTTCTTGGTGTCTCATCTTGTACTGGGGTGTCTTGCTGTTGGCGCTCCACCCATGAGTCGTCTTGAGTGATTGGCATCAATGGACGACCAATGCTTATGAGTTCACTGCTCGTTAGAGCAGGCGATGATACTGACTGGGACTGGAGCTGAGGAAGGACTACATCATCATCAACATTGTCTTCGTGACAAATGTCTTCAGCTGTGTTGGGGTTAGCAGCTAGAACTTCGTGACTTGCATGAGCCTCTGTGGAAGCAGGCTCATGAATCACAAGACGACGCTCTTGGTTGGTCGAGACAGGAAGAGCGACGGAGATAGGTTCAACAATGAGGGGCTCTGGGGCAGCAACACGCTCTTTCTTTGAAGACTTCGTCTTCAATTTCTTCGTGGATGGAGCACCATCAGAAGTGTCTTTGTGCTTACGCTTCCTGGCTTCGGCTTCAGCTGCCCTTGTCTTCTTCAGCTCTGAAGCTGTTGAGGTGACCTTAGGCTTCGAGCCAGTCATACTGGCAGGGAAGACAATGCGAGGTTCTTCCTGCCTTGGTGCTTTGGTTTGGGCAGCAACAGACTTCTTCTTTTGCTTGGCAGCCATCATGGGGTCAATGCCAGGACGCCGAAGAGTCTTTCGCTTTTCAGCTTCATTATGGGCTTGAACACATTTCTGCGCATAGTACTTCATGCGCTCGGGAGAGCCTTTGGCTTCTTCCCTCTTCTTGTGAACTCTTCCTTAAGATCATGCAGCATCTTCTTGAAGATTTGCACATCAGCCACACTGAGCTTGGCCATGTGCTTCTTGAAATGTGCCTTCTCATGATCAATCTTGTTCTTGAGCTCGATGATTTCTGAGCCAAGGCCAATTCGTTGGCAATGGCTCCGTGGAATGTGACGCTGATGTCCACGGGCAGCTGAAGGTCATCAATACTGATGCTCTGGTCATCAAAACCACTCATTAATGAAGTTGTTCAAAATATCAACGTCAAAGAGGGGCAGATCATTGAAGATCTCCACCTCTTGCTTACTCTTGATCAGCATCTCAAGTGCTTCATTACCAAGATCTTCATCGCTAGACAAATCAATGGTGTCTTCTCGTTGTGTAGAATAGCAGCAGGAGTCAGTTCATGCCCAAAAATCTTCTTGGGCATCTTGGTCTTCTTGGTCTTCTTGGAGACACAAGACAAATCTTCAGACTGCACACTGGGTTCAGGAGGTGCAGTCTTCAGCGGCTTCACAGTCGAAGCGTTTGGTGTGGCAGAGGGCTTCGAAGCTTTTGACTTCTTTTTCTTCTGCTTTGGTGGAGCTGGCGCATCTTCGGAGTTTGCATCATTAGCTGAATGCTCCACTGTGGCCCTCTGAGCAGCAATGTGGGAGAGGAGCCCATCGAAGCTAGTGAGTGGGCCGATGACCTCGGATTGGCATCGCGAGTGTCATCCTGCCTTGGTGCAGATGGACCAGGGTTGAAGTTGAGTCCAAAATCCTTTTTGTTCTTTGCAGCTAACTCTTTGGCAAACTGATAGTTGCGCTTGAAGATATTGTCTTCAGGACACCATAACATGGATGATGGGTCGGCATTCTCAGGCTTCGGTCCTCGGACCATGCATGGATAGAAACCTTGAGCAATGGCTTCAGGCTTCGATTTTGGCTGCAGATTCTAGTACAGAATGTCGCCCCATGGGCACTTGATGGCGTTCTTCTCAGCATATTCAGTAGTGATGAAGTTGTACTTGAACCACTGTTCTGCCCAATATCTTTGAATCCATTGGATTCGGGTCTTTTGCTGATTGTAGTTCTCCTCAGGATCAGTTTTGTACAATTCATGCAGATCCGGAGGTAGATCTAGAGCTGTATTGCCTCGGTGCTGCCTGCCACCTTTCCTAGCAGACTTCTCTATGGCCACGATATTTAAGCAGATGGGCTTCAGAACAGTGAAAGGCTTCCGTCTACTGGTCAGACAAGAACTGGCTTCAGGGGAGTGAATATGATGATGTAAGAACTCTCCAAATGAATGCAGACTATGAGAACCAAGGGATTCTCCCATGGACATATACCTATGACAGCATTAAAGGTGAGAGGGAAGGGGAAGAGGTCATATGCATTCTTAGAAGATTTTGAAGATAAATCAGTTTGAAGACATTGACCTCATAGAGCGAAGACATTCACTTATTTGAAGGGAGTTGGTTCCAGATTTGTACGAATCCATTAATAAGTACAAGTGAGGAATCTAACTAGTTATGAAGCATAAGTGAATATCCTTTGCATGATATGAGACGCAGTCAAGACAAATCTAGATTTGAAAGTCTAGAAACCACTTCTGATTGAAGTGGATGGATTTGACGGATCAAAAAGACAGTAAAAAGTGAGATTTAATTACCGCTGACGAACTGCTAGACGAGGCAGAGAAAGAAGCCGAGCAGTTCAATCTCCCGCGCCCTAACTTGGCGGCGGAGCACACCTACAGCGGCGGCGGAGAGAACGAGGTACGCGGCTGGCGTGAGGATGGCGTCGAAGAAGTCGCGGCAGCTAAGCGCTTCGTCTCCAGTGTCGACGCGAGCTAGTGGAGGCGCTAGGGTTTGAGCGAGGTGGCGAGGTGGAAGAAAGGATAATGACCGCATGGGTGAGTATTTATAAGGTAGAGGACTACACAGCGTAATTACGCAGGTGCCCCTGGCGGTTCACATCTGATGGACACATGGCGTGCATGCAACTCATGTAGAGTTGTCCCATGTTCCCACGCATGCCTAGTTTGTTGGGTGGTCATTCTGGCTTCTCCGGGATTCTGGCAAAATAGATATATCATTGAAAGCAGTCTTAAATGTGTGTCTCTGTGTCTTCAGCTGACAAGGATGCAGTGAAGACATTCGACAAGTTTCAACATAACGCATATGACTAGATAGATAGAGTTTGAGGAAGAAGCACAGAGGGGGTTAGGGTCCGATCACATTCACTTAGTTCAGAAAAATGGCAAGTTCGAAGACATATATATATATAAGTGAACGTTGTAGAGGGCAAAACACCATATACATATCAAAAGACTAAATCAACATTGCGAAGATAAACCATGAAGATAAATCAATGTTGAAGTCAAACTAAATGCAAAGATAATGCAATCATGACGCCAGGAGAATATCTTCGAGAAAGTTTGGTGGTGGCGCTACCCACCGTATAGGAAGTATTAGACCCAGACACGTTGCACAATTATCGTGGCGCTCTGAAGTCAAATTCTGCGTTAATGTATTCACATGTAGAGTGTATGTCTTCATTGATTGAAGATATAGGTTACTTAGTGTGTTGCACATCTAAGTCATCAACATGCATAAGCATTAGGATGTGTGTCCAATCACAGGACATTTGAGGATTCTAAGATATTTAGCTCACACCGCAACTTGCAAAACCTTTTCTCATCCAAGGGCTTTGTGAAGACATCTGCCAATTGCTCTTCAGTGTTGACATTAATGATGTCAATATCTTCCTTCATGACATGATCTCTGAGAAAGTGATGGATCTGAATGTGCTTTGTCTTCGAGTGCTGAACTGGATTGTTGGCAATCTTGATGGCGCTTTCATTGTCGCAGTAGAGTGGCACATGCTCCAGGTGGATGCCATAGTCCTTGAGAGTTTGCTTCATCCACAGAAGCTGAGCGCAGCAAGATCCAGCAGCAATGTATTCAGATTCAGCAGTGGAGAGGGATACACAGTTCTGCTTCTTCGAAGACCAACAAACAAGAGATCGTCCAAGAAAGTGACATGTGCCTGATGTGGACTTGCGATCAACCTTGTCACCAGAATAATCAGCATCTGAGAATCCAACTAGATCAAACTCTGAGCTCTTTGGATACAATAATCCAAGTGTTGGGGTGTAAGCCAAATATCGAAGAATTCTCTTCACAGCTAAGTGATGCGATTCCCTTGGTGCCGCTTGAAATCAGGCACACATGCAAACGCTAAGCGTTATATCTGGCCTAGATGCACATAAATAGAGTAAAGAACCAATCATGGAGTAGTATACCTTCTGATCAAACTATTTACCATTGTGGTCGGGACCCAATTGACCTTTGGTTGCCATTGGCGTCGTGTACCCTTTGCAGTCTTGCATTCCAAACTTCTTCAGGCAATCTTTGAGATAATTTTCTTGTGAAATGAAGATGCCATTGCTCTGCTGACGGATTTGAAGATTGAAGAAGAATTTCAGCTCACCCATCATGGACATCTGATATTTCTCTTGCATCATATGCCCAAACTCATCATTGTATCTCTTGTCAGTGCAGCCGAAGATAATGTCATCCACATAGATTTGGCATACAAACAGTTCACCATCATATGTCTTCATGAAGAGTGTGGGATCTAGAGAACCAGGTATGAAGCCTTTGCTCTTCAAGAAGTCTTTGAGCGTGTCATACCAAGCTCGAGGTGCTTGTTTGAGGCCATACATTGCCTTCTTGAGCTTGTATACCATGTCAGGACGCTTTGGATCTTCAAAACCAGGTGGTTGTGCAACATACACTTCTTCTTCAATTTTGCTGTTGAGAAAGGCACTCTTTACATCCATTTGGTACAGAAGAATGTTGTTGTGGTTGGCATTGGCTAACAGAATGCGAATGGCTTCAAGCCTAGCCACAAGAGCAAATGTTTCATCGAAGTTAATCCCTTCAACTTGATTGTATCCTTGAGCAACGAGACGAGCCTTGTTTCCGATGACTTGACCATTCTCATATTGTTTGTTGCGATAGATCCATTTGGTGCCCATGATATTGTGCTTGCGAGGATCAGGACGCTTAACTAGCTCCCAAACATTGTTCAGCTCAAACTGTTGAAGCTCTTCTTGCATAGCTTGAATCCATTCAGGTTCCATGAAGGCTTCATCAACTTTCTTGGGTTCAGATATAGAGACAAATGCAAAGTTCCCACAGAAATTTGCTAGTTGTGTTGCTCTTGAATGAGTGAGTGGACCAGGTGCATTGATGCTATCAATTATCTTCTCAATATGTACTTCATTTGCAACACAAGGATGAACTGGACGAAGATTTTGCCCTTGCTGATCATTGTCTTCATCTTCAGCATTGGCATCACAGGTTGATTAGGTGCAGAAATGATGGTTTCTTCTATAGCCTGTGCCTCTGAAGGTATGATTTCTCCGGTACCCATAATCTTGATAGATTCACTTGGTGAGGCTTCATCTAGCACATTTGGCAGGTGCTCTCTTTGCGAGCCGTTAGTCTCATCGAACCGCACATCCACAGTTTCAACCACTTTATAATGAAAGAGGTTGAAGACTCTGTTGGAGTGCGAATCTGATATATCTCCAGCGTATCTATAATTTTTGATTGTTCCATGCTATTATGTATTCTGTTTTGGATGTTTAATGGGCTTTATTATACACTTTTATATTATTTTTGGGACTAACCTATTAACCGGAGGCCCAGCCCAAATTGTTGTTTTTTGCCTATTTTAGTGTTTTGAAGGAAAAGAATATCAAACAGAGTCCAAACGGAATGAAACCTTCGGGAACGTGATTTTCGGAACAAACGTGATCCAGAGGACTTGGAGTGGACGTCAAGCAACAGACGAGGAAGCCACGAGGTGGGGGGCGCGCCTACCCCACCTAGGGCGCGCCCTCCACCCTCGTGAGCCCCTCGTGGCTCCACCGACCTACTTCTTCCCCCTATATATACCTACGTACCCCCAAACCATCGAGGAGCACCACGAAAACCTAATTCCACCGCTGCAACCTTCTGTACCCGTGAGATCCCATCTTGGGGCCTTCTCCGGCGTCCTGCCGAAGAGGGCATTGATCACGGAGGGCTTCTACATCAACAACCATAGCCTCCCCGATGATGTGTGAGTAGTTTACCTCAGACCTTGGGGTCCATAGTTATTAACTAGATGGCTTCTTCTCTCTCTTTGGATCTCAATACAAAGTTCTCCTCGATTCCCTTAGAGATCTATTTGATGTAACTCTTCTTTTGCGGTGTGTTTGTTGAGATCCGATGAATTGTGGGTTTATGATCCAGATTATCTATGAACAATATTTGAATCTCCTCTGAATTCTTTTATGTATGATTGGTTATCTTCGCAAGTCTCTTCGAATTATTAGTTTGGTTTGGCCTACTAGATTGATCTTTCTTGCAATGGGAGAAGTGCTTAGCTTTGGGTTCAATCTTGGGGTGCTCGATCCCAGTGATAGTAGGGGAAACGACACGTATTGTATTGTTGCCATCGAGGATAAAAAGATGGGGTTTATATCATATTGCATGAGCTTATCCCTCTACATCATGTCATCTTGCTTAAAGCGTTACTCTGTTCTTATGAAATTAATACTCTAGATGCATGCTGGATAGCGGTCGATGTGTGGAGTAATAGTAGTAGATGCAGAATCGTTTCGGTCTACTTGTCACGGACGTGATGCCTATATACATGATCATACCTAGATATTCTCATAACTATGCTCAATTCTATCAATTGCATGACAGTAATTCGTTTACCCACTGTAATACTTATGCTATCTTGAGAGAAGCCACTAGTGAAACCTATGGCCCTCGGGTCTATTTTCCATCATATTAATCTCCCAACAACTAGCTATTTCTGGCGCCGTTTATTTTGCTTTCTTTACTTTTACTCTTTACCATAAAAATACCAAAAATATTATCTTATCATCTCTATCAGATCTCACTCTCGTAAGTGACCGTGAGGGGATTGACAACCCCTTTATCGCGTTGGTTGCGAGGTTCTTATTTGTTTGTGTAGGTACGAGGGACTTGCGTGTGGCCTCCTACTGGATTGATACCTTGGTTCTCAAAAACTGAGGGAAATACTTACGCTACTTTAGCGCATCACCCTTTCCTCTTCAATGGAAAACCAACGCAGTTCTCAAGAGGTAGCAAGAAGGATTTCTAGCGCCGTTGCCGGGAAGTCTATGCACAATTCAAGACATACCAAGTACCCATCACAAACTCTCATCCCTCGCATTACATTATTTGCCATTTGCCTCTTGTTTTCCTCTCCCCCACTTCACCCTTGCCGTTTTATTCACCCTCTCTTTTTCTGTTCGCCTCTTTTTTTCTCGCTTGATTCTTGTTCGCTCAAGATAATACTAAATTGTGTGACTTTACCAATACCAAAAACAATGATTTTCTTAGCACTCCGATTGCTCCTCTTACCGATGATGAATCTTGTGAAATTAATGCTGCTTTGCTGAATCTTGTCATGAAATATCAATTCGCCGGCCTTCCTAGTGAAGATGCCGCTACCCAGCTAAATAGCTTTGTTGATTGTGATATGCAAAAGAAGAAAGATGTGGACAATGATATTGTTAAGTCGAAACTATTTCTGTTTTCGCTTAGAGATCGTGCTAAAACTTGGTTTTCGTCTTTGCCTAAAAATAGTATTGATTCTTGGAATAAGTGCAAAGATGCTTTGATCTCTAAGTATTTTCCTCCCGCTAAGAACATCTCTCTTAGAAACGATATTATGAATTTTAAGCATCTTGATCATGAACATGTTGTACAAGCTTGGGAGAGGATGAAATTAATGATACGTAATTGCCCTACTCATGGTTTGAATTTATGGATGATTATACAAAAAAATTATGCCAGATTGAATTTTGCTTCTAGAAATCTTTTAGATTCGGTCGCGGGAGGCACTTTTATGGAAATTGCTTTAGGAGAAGCTACTAAACTCCTAGATAATATTATGGTTAATTATTCTCAATGGCACACCGAAAGATCTACTAGTAAAAAGGTGCATGCGATAGAAGAAATTAATGTTTTGAGTGGAAAGATGGACGAACTTATGAAATTGTTTGCCAATAAGAGTGTTTCTTCTCATCCTAATGATATGCCCTTGTCTACCTTGATTGAGATTAATAATGAATCTCTGGATGTGAATTTTGTTGGTAGGAATAATTTTGGTAGCAACACGTATAGAGGAAACTTTAATCCTAGGCCGTTCCGTAGTAATTCCTCTAATAATTATGGTAATTCCTACAACAATTCTTATGGAAATTTTAATAAGATGCCCTCTGAATTCGAGACTAGTGTTAAAAGTTTATGATTTCTCAAAAGAATTTCAATGCCTTGCTTGAAGAAAAATTTCTTAAAGTTGACGAACTGGCTAGGAACGAGGATAGAATTTCTCTTGATGTTGATTCTTTGAAACTTAGATTTATTCCACCTAAGCATGATATCAATGAGTCTCTCAAAGCAATGAGAATTTCCATTGATGAGTGCAAAGAAAGAACCGCTAGGATGCGTGCTAAGAAAGATTGCTTTGTAAAAGCGTGTTCTTCTAATTTTTATGAGAATAAAAATGAAGATCTAAATGTTATTGATGTGTCCCCTATTAAATCTTTGTTTTGCAATATGAATCTTGATAATGATGAAACTGGAGATGAGTCAACTTTAGTTAGAAGGCATCCCAAAAATTCGGAGTTTTTAGATCTTGATACAAATTTTGGTAAAAGTGGGATTGAAGAGGTCAAAACTTTAGATATCAATGAACCCACTATCTTGGATTTCAAGGAATTTAATTATGATAATTGCTCTTTGATAGATTGTATTTCCTTGTTGCAATCCGTGCTAAATTCTCCTCATGCTTATAGTCAAAATAAAGCTTTTACTAAACATATCGTTGATGCTTTAATGCAATCTTATGAAGAAAAACTTGAGTTGGAAGTTTCTATCCCTAGAAAACTTAATGAGGAGTGGGAACCTACTATTAAAATTAATATTAAAGATCATGAATGCTATGCTTTGTGTGATTTGGGTGCTAGTGTTTCCACGATTCCCAAAACTTTGTGTAATTTGCTAGGTTTCCGTGAATTTGATGATTGTTCTCTAAACTTGCATCTTGCGGATTCCACCATTAAGAAACGTATGGGAAGAATTAATGATGTTCTTATTGTTTCAAATAGGAACTATGTGCTCGTAGATTTTATTGTTCTTGATATAGATTGCAATCCTTCATGTTCTATTATTCTTGGTAGACCTTTCTTTAGAACGATTGGTGCAATTATTGATATGAAGGAAGGGAATATTAGATTCCAATTTCCGTTAAGGAAAGGCATGGAACACTTCCCTAGAAAGAAGATTAAATTACCATATGAATCTATTATGAGAGCCACTTATGGATTGCCTACCAAAGATGGCAATACCTAGATCTATCCTTGCTTTTAGGCGTAGCTAAGGGCTTTAAACGATAGCGCTTGTTGGAAGGCAAACCAATTTTATTTTAGTTTTTTTTTACCTTTTTGCTTCTGTTTAGGAATAAATCTTTGATCTAGCCTCTGGTTTGATTTGTTTTTGTGTTTTAATTAGTGTTTGTGCCAAGTTAAACCTATAGGATCTTCTTGGATGATAGTTATTTGATCTTGCTGAAAATTCCAGAAACTTTCTGTTCACGAAAACAATTTTTAAAAATCACCAGAATGTTATAAAATATTGATTCCAATTTCAGTAGATCACTAAACAAATTATCTAAGTCGTCCTATTTTGGTGGATTTTTCTGAGTTCCAGAAGTTTGCGTTAGTTACAGATTACTACAGACTGTTCTGTTTTTGACAGATTCTGTTTTTCGTGTGTTGTTTGCTTATATTGATGAATCTATGGCTAGTAAAATAGTCTATAAACCATAGAGAAGTTGGAATACAGTAGGTTTAACACCAATATAAATAAATAATGATTTCATTACAGTACCTTGAAGTGGTGTTTTGTTTTCTTCCGCTAACAGAGCTCATGAGATTTTCTGTTAAGTTTTGTGTTGTGAAGTTTTCAAGTTTTGGGTAAGGATTTGATGGATTATGGAATAAGGAGTGGCAAGAGCCTAAGCTTGGGGATACCCAAGGCACCACAATATAAATCTAAGGACACCAAAAAGCCAAAGCTTGTGGGTGCCCCGGAAGGCATCCCCTCTTTCGTCTTCGTCCATCGGTAACGTTACTTGGAGCTATATTTTTATTCACCACATGATAAGTGTTTTGCTTGGAGAGTCTTGTATGATTTGAGTCTTTACTTTTTAGTTTAACACAATCATACTTGCTATACACACCTTTTGAGAGAGACACACGTGATTCGGAATTTATTAGAATACTCTATGTGCTTCACTTATATCTTTTGAGCTATATAGTTTTTGCTCTAGTGCTTCACTTATATCTTTTAGAGCACGGCGGTGGTTTTGTTTTATAGAAACTATTGATCTCTTATGCTTCACTTATATTATTTTGAGAGTCCTACAAAACAGCATGGTAATTTGCTTAAATTGAGATGGTAGTCCTAATATGATAGGCATCCAAGATTAGTAAAAACTTTCTTATAAGTGCGTTGAATACTAAGAGAAGTTTGATACTTGATAATTGTTTGAGATATGAAGATGGCGATATTAGAGTCATGCTAGTTGAGTAGTTGTGAATTTGAGAAATACTTGTGTTAAAGTTTGTGATTCCCGTAGCATGCACGTATGGTGAACCGTTATGTGATGAAGTCGGAGCATGATTTATTTATTGATTATCTTCCTTATGAGTGGCGGTCGGGGACGAGCGATGGTCTTTTCCTACCAATCTATCCCCCTAGGAGCATGCGCGTAATACTTTGTTTCGATAACTAATAGATTTTTGCAATAAGTATGTGAGTTCTTTATGACTAATGTTGAGTCCATGGATTATACACACTCTCACCCTTCCACCATTGCTAGCCTCTCTAATACCGTGCACTTTTCGCCCGTATCATACACCCACCATATACCTTCCTCAAAACAGCCACCATACCCACCTATTATGGCATTTCCATAGCCATTCCGAGATATATTGTCATGCAACTTACCACCGTTCCATTTACTATGACACGCTCCATCATTGTCATATTGCTTTGCATGATCATGTAGTTGACAACGTATTTGTGGCAAAGCCACCGTTCATCATTTGTCACTCTTGATTCATTGCATATCCCGGTACACCGCCGGAGGCATTCACATAGAGTCATACTCTGTTCTAAGTATTGAGTTGTAATTCTTGAGTTGTAAGTAAATAAAAGTGTGATGATCATCATTATTAGAGCATTGTCCCATGGGAGGAAAGGATGATGGAGACTATGATTGTTGGAAATATGCCCTAGAGGCAATAATAAATTGGTTATTATTATATTTCCTTGTTCATGATAATCGTTTATTATCCATGCTATAATTGTATTGATAGGAAACTCAGATACATGTGTGGATACATAGACAACACCATGTCCCTAGTAAGCCTCTAGTTGACTAGCTCGTTGATCAATAGATGGTTACGGTTTCCTGACCATGGACATTGGATGTCGTTGATAACGGGATCACATCATTAGGAGAATCATGTGATGGACAAGACCCAATCCTAAGCATAGCACTAGATCGTGTAGTTCATATGCTATAGCTTTTCTAATGTCAAGTATCATTTCCTTAGACCATGAGATTGTGCAACTCCCGGATACCGTAGGAATGCTTTGGGTGTATCAAACGTCACAACGTAACTGGGTGACTATAAAGGTGCATTACAGGTATCTCTGAAAGTGTCTGTTGGGTTGGCACGAATCGAGACTGGGATTTGTCACTCCATGTAAACGGAGAGGTATCTCTGGGCCCACTCGGTAGGACATCATCATATGCGCAATGTGACCAAGGAGTTGATCACGGGATGATGTGTTATGGAACGAGTAAAGAGACTTGCCGGTAACGAGATTGAACAAGGTATAGGGATACCGACGATCGAATCTCGGGCAAGTAACATACCGATAGACAAAGGGAATTGTATACGGGATTGATTAAGTCCTTGACATCGTGGTTCATCCAATGAGATCATCGTGGAACATGTGGGAGCCATCATGGGTATCCAGATCCCGCTGTTGGTTATTGACCGGAGAACGTCTCGGTCATGTCTGCATGTCTCCCGAACCCGTAGGGTCTACACACTTAAGGTTCGGTGACGCTAGGGTTATAGAGATATTAGTATGCGGTAACCCGAAAGTTGTTCGGAGTCCCGGATGAGATCCCGGACGTCACGAGGAGTTCCGGAATGGTCCGGAGGTAAAGAATTATATATAGGAAGTGCTATTTCGGCCATCAGGACAAGTTTCGGGGTCATCGGTATTGTACCGGGACCACCGGAAGGGTCCCGGGGGTCCACCGGGTGGGGCCACCTGCCCCGGGGGGCCACATGGGCTGTAGGGGATGTGCCTTGGCCTACATGGGCCAAGGGCACCAGCCCCAAGAGGCCCATGCGCCAAGAGAAGAGAAAAAGGGGAGAGTCCTAAAGGGGGAAGGCACCTCCGAGGTGCCTTGGGGAGGATGGACTCCTCCCCACCCTTGGCCGCACCCTTCCTTGGAGGAAGGGGCAAGGGCTGCGCCTCCCCCTCTCCCTTGGCCCTATATATAGTGGGGAAAAAGGAGGAGCAAACCAATCTAAGGCCTGGCGCCTCCCTCTCCCTCCCGTGACACATCTACCTCCTCCCGCAGTGCTTAGCGAAGCCCTGTTGGAATCCCGCTACTTCCACCACGCCGTCGTGCTGTTGGATCTCCATCAACCTCTCCCTCTCTCCTTGCTGGATCAAGGCATGGGAGACGCCACCGGGCTGTACGTGTGTTGAACGCGGAGGTGCCGTGCGTTCGGCACTTGATCATCGGTGATTTGAATCACGACGAGTACGACTCCATCAACCCCGTTCTCTTGAACGCTTCCGCTTAGCGATCTACAAAGGTATGTAGATGCACTCTCCTTCCCCTCGTTGCTAGTCTCTCCATAGATAGATCTTGGTGACACGTAGGAAAATTTTGAATTTCTGCTACGTTCCCAACAATGATTCCCCCACAAGTCGGGATGAGACTCCGGACTAAATAAAAAAAGAGAAGGCCAAAAGAAAGAAAGGAAGGCCCAAAAAAATATGAGAGAAAAAGAGAGAAGGGACAATGCTACTATCCTTTTTTCACACTTGTGCTTCAAAGTAGTACCATGATCTTTATGATAGAGAGTCTCTTGATTTGTCACTTTCATATACTAGTGGGAATTTTTCATTATATAACTTGGCTTGTATATTCCAATGATGGGCTTCCTCAAAATGCCCTAATTCTTGTGAGCAAGCAAGTTGGATGCACACTCACTTAGTTTCTTTTGTTGAGCTTTCATACACTTATAGCTCTAGTGCATCCGTTGCATGGCAATCCCTACTCACTCACATTGATATCTATTAATGGGCATATCCATAGCCCATTGATATGCCTAGTTGATGTGAGACTATCTTCTCCTTTTTTGTCTTCTCCACAACCACCATTCTATTCCACATATAGTGCTATGTCCATGGCTCACGCTCATGTATTGCGTGAAGATTGAAAAAGTTTGAGAACATCAAAAGTATGAAACAATTGCTTGGCTTGTCATCGGGGTTGTGCATGATTAAATACTTTGTGTGATGAAGATAGAGCATAGCCAGACTATATGCTTTTGTAGGGATAACTTTCTTTGGCCATGTTATTTTGAGATGACATGATTGCTTAGTTAGTATGCTTGAAGTATTATTATTTTTATGTCAATACTAAACCTTTATCATGAATCTTTCGGACCTGAATATTCATACCACAAATAAGAGAATTACATTAAGGAATATGCTAGGTAGCATTCCACATCAAAAATTCTGTTTTTATGATTTACCTACTCGAGGACGAGCAGGAATTAAGCTTGGGGATGCTTGATACGTCTCCAACGTATCTATAATTTTTTATTGTTCCATGCTATTATATATTCTGTTTTGGATGTTTAATGGGATTTATTATACACTTTTATATTATTTTTGGGACTAACCTATTAACCGGAGGCCCAGCCCAAATTGTTGTTTTTTCGCCTATTTCAGTCTTTCGAAGGAAAAGAATATCAAATGGAGTCCAAATGGAATGAAACCTTCGGGAACGTGATTTTCGGAATAAACGTGATCCAGAGGACTTGGAGTGGATGTCAAGCAACAGACGAGGAAGCCACGAGGTAGGGGGACGCGCCTACCCCCCCCCCCCAGGACGCGCCCTCCACCCTCGTGGGCCCCTCATGGCTCCACTGACCTACTTCTTCCTCCTATATATACCTACGTAACCCCAAACCATCAAGGAGGACCACGAAAACCTAATTCCACCACCGCAACCTTCTGTACCCGTGAGATCCCATCTTGGGGCATTCTCCGGCGTCCTGCCGGAGGGGGCATTGATCATGGAGGGCTTCTACATCAACACCATAGCCTCTCCGATGATGTGTGAGTAGTTTACCTCAGGCCTTCGGGTCCATAGTTATTAGCTAGATGGCTTCTTCTCTCTCTTTGGATCTCAATACAAAGTTCTCCTCGATTCCCTTGGAGATCTATTTGATGTAACTCTTCTTTTTGCGGTGTGTTTGTCGAGATCCAATGACTTGTGGGTTTATGATCCAGATTATCTATGAACAATATTTGAATCTCCTCTGAATTCTTTTATGTATGATTGATTATCTTTGCAAGTCTCTTTGAATTATCAGTTTGGTTTGGCCTACTAGGTTGATCTTTCTTGCAATGGGAGAAGTGCTTAGCTTTGGGTTCAATCTTGCGATGCTCGATCCCAGTGACAGTAGGAGAAACGACACGTATTGTATTGTTGTCATCGAGGATAAAAAGATGGGGCTTTTCTCATATTTCATGAGTTTATCCCTCTACATTATGTTATCTTGCTTAAAGCATTACTTTGTTCTTATGAACTTAATACTCTAGATGCATGCTGGATAGCGGTCGATGTGTGGAGTAATAGTAGTAGATGCAGAATCGTTTCAGTCTACTTGTCACGGACATGATGCCTATATACATGATCATACCTAGATATTCTCATAACTATGCTCAATTCTATCAATTGCTCGACAGTAGTTCGTTTACCCACCGTAATACTTATGCTATCTTGAGAGAAGCCACTAGTGAAACCTATGGCCCCCAGGTCTATTTTCCATCATATTAATCTCCCAACAACTAGCTATTTTTGGCGTCGTTTATTTTGCTTTCTTTACTTTTACTCTTTACCATAAAAATACCAAAAATATTATCTTATCATCTCTATCAGATCTCACTCTCGTAAGTGACCGTGAAGGGATTGACAACCCCTTTATCACGTTGGTTGCGAGGTTCTTATTTGTTTGTTGCAGGTACGAGGGACTTGCGTGTGGCCTCCTACTGGATTGATACCTTGGTTCTCAAAAACTGAGGGAAATACTTACGCTACTTTACTGCATCACCCTTTCCTCTCCAAGGGAAAACCAACGCAGTGCTCAAGAGGTAGCAGAATCCTTTCCGTAGGCAAGCATAAAACCTTCATGTGCTTTTGGTGCAAATTTTGAAGTGTGATGTGGATCCTTGATCCAGCACCTTGCACCAAATACTCTGAAGTAGCTGACGTTTGGCTTCTTACCAGTCAGGAGCTCATAAGATATCTTCTTTAGAAGCTTGTGAAGATAAACACAGTTGATGATGTGGCATGCAGTATCAATGGCTTCAGGCCAGAATTTCCTTGGAGTCTTGTACTCATCAAGCATCATCCGTGCCATCTCAATGAGGGTTCTGTTCTTGCGCTCCATGATGCCATTCTGCTGAGGTGTGTATGGAGCTCAGAACTCATGTGTGATGCCCAATGTATCAAGATAAGTGTCGAGGCCGGTGTTCTTGAATTCTGTGTCGTTGTCACTTCTGATGTGCTTGATCTTGATGCCATAGTTGGTCATGGCGCGATTGGCGAATTGTCTGAAGACATCCTGCACTTCATTCTTGTAGAGGATTATGTGCACCCATGTATATCTTGAGTAATCATCAACAATGATGAAGCCATTGAGGTAAGCAGTGGTAGTAAGGGTAGAGTAGTGAGTAGGGCCAAATAAGTCCATGTGAAGCAGCTCGAAGGGATGTGTCGTTGTCATGATTGTCTTCGAGGGATGCTTGGCCCTAGTCATCTTTCCAGCTTCGTAGGCACCACAAATATGATCCGTCTTGAACTTGACGCCCTCGATGCCTACGACATGCTTCTTCTTTGCGAGAGTGTACAAGTTCCTCATGCTAGCATGCCCTAGCCTCCGATGCCAGAGCCAGCATTCTGAAGCGTTTTCTAGAAGACATACGGCCGGCTGTGGTCCTACAGAGAAATCTACCATATACAGATCATCTTTTCGATACCCTTCAAAGACTAGAGATTTGTCAGATTCCATAAGCACAAGGCAATGATATTTTCCAAATATCACAATCATATTCAAATCACAAAGCATTGAGACAGACATTAAGTTGAAACCAAGGGATTCAACAAGCATCACTTTATCCATGTGCTGATCCTTTGAGATTGCAACTCTACCTCGACCCAATACCTTGCTTTTACCAGTGTCAGCAAATGTGATGTGACTCTTCGGTGGGCTCACGAGGGTGGGGGCCGTGCCTGGGGGGTAGGGCGCGCCCCCCTACCTCATGCCCACCTCGAAGCTTCCTTGGCATAGGGTCCAAGTCTCCTGGGTCATATTCGGTGAGAAAATCACATTCCCGAAGGTTTTATTCCGTTTGGACTCCGTTTGATATTCCGTTTCTTCGAAACACTGAAATAGGCAAAAAAACAGCAATTCTGGGCTGGGCCTCCGGTTAATAGGTTAGTCCCAAAAATAATATAAAAGTGGAAAATAAAGCCCAATATAGTCCAAAACAGTAGATAATATAGCATGGAGCAATCAAAAATTATAGATACGTTGGAGACGTATCAGGCATCCCCAAGCTTAATTCCTGCTCGTCCTCAAGTAGGTAAATGATAAAAAGAGAATTTTTGATGCGGAGTGCTACTTGGCATAATTTCAATGCAAATATTCTTAATTGTGGTATGAATATTCAGATTCGAAAGATTCAAGACAAAAGTTCATGTTGACATAAAAACAATAATACTTCAAGCATACTAATAAAGCAATTATGTCTTCTGAAAATAACATGGCTAAAGAAAGTTATCCCTACAAAATCATATAGGCTGGTGCTCTATCTTCACCACACAAAGTATTTAAATCATGCACAACCCCGATGACAAGCCAAGCAATTGTTTCATACTTTAACATTTTCAAAACTTTTTCTATCTTCACGCAATACATGAGCGTGAGTCATGGACATAGCACTATATATGGAATTGAATGGTGGTTGTGGAGAAGACAAAAAGGGAGAAGATAGTCTCACATCAACTAGGCGTATGAACGGGCTATGGAGATGCCCATCAATAGATATCAATGTGAGTGAGTAGGGATTGCCATGCAACGGATGCACTAGAGCTGTAAGTATATGAAAGCTCATCAAAAGAAACTAAGTGGGTGTGCATCCAACTTGCTTGCTCACGAAGACCTAGGGCAATTTGAGGAAGCCCATCATTGGAATATACAAGCCAAGTTCTATAATGAAAAATTCCCGCTAGTATATGAAAGTGACAAAATGAGAGACTCTCTATCATGAAGATCATGGTGCTACTTTGAAGCACAAGTGTGGTAAAAGGATAGTGACATTGTCCCTTCTCTCTTTTTCTCTCATTTTTTTATTTGGGCCTTTTTTATGGCCTCTTTTTTTATTTTATTTTATTTTTCGTCCGGAGCCTCATCCCGACTTATGGGGGAATGATAGTCTCCATCATCCTTTCCTCACTTGGGACAATGCTCTAAAAATTGATGATCATCACACTTTTATTTTTCTTACAACTCAACAATTACAACTCGATACTTAGAACAAATATGACTCTATATGAATGCCTCCGGCGGTGTACCGGGATATGCAATGAATCAAGAGTGACATGTATGAAAGAATTATGAACGGTGGCTTTGCCACGAATACGATGTCAACTACATGATCATGCTAGCAATATGACAATGATGGAGCACGTCATAATAAACGGAACGGTGGAAAGTTGCATGGCAATATATCTCGGAATGGCTATGGAAATGCCATGATAGGTAGGTATGGTGGCTGTTTTGAGGAAGGTATATGGTGGGTGTATGATACCGGCGAAAAGTGTGCGGTATTAGAGAGGCTAGAAATGGTGGAAGGATGGGAAAAAGTGCGTATAATCCATGGACTCAACATTAGTCATAGAGAACTCATATACTTATTGCAAAAATCTAGAAGTTATCAAAGCAAAGTATTACGCGCATGCTCCTAGGGGGATAGATTGGTAGGAAAAGACCATCGCTCGTCCCCGACCGCCACTCATAAGGAAGACAATCAATAAATAAATCATGCTCCAACTTCATCACATAACGGTTCACCATACATGCATGCTACGGGAATCACAGACTTTAACACAAGAATTTCTCAAATTCACAACTACTCAACTGGCATGAGTCTAATATCACCATCTTCATATCTCAAAACAATTATCATGCATCAATCTTTTCTTAGTATTCAACATACTAAAAAGAAGTTTCACAAATCTTGAATACCAAGCATATTATTATTAAGCAAATTACCATGCTATTAAGACTCTCAAGATAATCTAAGTGAAGCATGAGAGATCAATAGTCTCTTTAAAACAAACCACCACCGTGCTCTAAAAGATCTAAGTGAAGCACATAGAGCAAAATTATAACGCTCGAAAGATATAAGTGAAGCACATAGAGCAAAACTACATAGCTCAAAAGACCAAGAATTCTACCAAAATTAGACAACCTAGACAATTTGTTTATTGATCAGCAGAAATTGGAATCAGTATTTTATAACGTTCTGGTGATTTTTAAGAATTCGGGCACTGAGCGCAAAGTTTCTGGAAATTACAGCAAGATCAAGTAACTATCATCCAAGAAGATCCAATAGGTCTAACTTGGCACAAACACTAATTAAAACACGAAAGCACATCCAAACTGAAGGTAGATGGATTATTTATTCCCTAACAGAAGAAAAACACCAAAAACTAAAAATAAAATTGGGTTCCCTCCCAGCAAGCGCTATTGTTTAACGCCCCTAGCTAGGCATAAAAGCGAGGATAGATCTAGGTATTGCCATCTTTGGTAGGCAATCCATAAGTGGCTCTCATGATAGTTTCATATGGCAATTTTATTTTATTTCTAGGAAAGTGTTCCATGCCCTTTTTAATGGAAATTGGAATCTAATATTCCCTTCCTTCCTATCAATAATCGCACCAACCGTTCTAAGGAAAGGTCTACCAAGAATAATAGGGCAAGAAGGATTGCAATCT
This sequence comes from Triticum urartu, assembly GCF_003073215.2. Lineage (NCBI taxonomy): Eukaryota > Viridiplantae > Streptophyta > Magnoliopsida > Poales > Poaceae > Triticum > Triticum urartu. The sequence goes on from NC_053025.1 coordinate 16,006,454, forward strand.
ATATCAAGAACGATGAAATCTACGGGCACATAATTCCTATTTGCAACAATAAGAACATATTTAATCCTTCCTATAGGTTTCTTAAAAGTGGAATCCGCAAGATGCAAGTTTAGAGAGCAATCATCAAAATCACGGAAATCTAGCAAATCACACAAAGTTTTGGGGATAGTGGAGACACTAGCACCCAAATCACACAAAGCATAAAACTCGTGATCTTTAATTTTAGTTTTAATAGTAGGTTCCCACTCATCATAGAGTTTTCTAGGGATAGAGACTTTCAACTCAAGTCTTTCTTCATAAGATTGCATCACGGCGTAAACAATATGTTCGGTAAAGGCTTTCTTTTGACTATAAGCATGAGGAGAATTTAGCACGGATTGCAACAAGGAAATACAATCAATTAAAGAGCAACTTTCATAATTAAATTCCTTGAATTCCAATATAGTGGGTTCAGCAACATCTAGGGTTTTATTTCTTTCAATCCCACTTTCATCAATTTCATCATAGAGATCTAAATACTCTGAATTTTTGGAACGCCTTCTAGGTAAAGGAAGATCATATTCAGTTTCATCAAGATTCATATTGCAAAACAAAGATTTGATAGGGGACACATCAATAACTTTTAGATCTTCATCTTGATTTTCATAGGAATTGGAAGAACACGCTTTAATAAAGGCATCTTTCATAGCACGCATCCTAGCGGTTCTTTCCTTGCACTCATCAATGGAAATTCTCATAGCTTTGAGAGACTCATTGATATCATGCTTAGGAGGAATAGATCTAAGCTTTAAAGAATCAACCTCAAGAGAAATTCTATCAACGTTCCTAGCCAAATCATCAACTTTAAGCAATTTCTCTTCAAGGAAAGCATTAAAATTCTCTTGTGAATTCATAAACTCTTTAACACTACTCTCAAATTCAGAGGGCATCTTATTAAAATTTCCATAAGAATTGCTGTAGGAATTTCCATAATTAGAAGGATTACTAGGATAAGGCCTAGGATTAAAATTCCCTCTATATGCGTTGTTACCAAAATTATTCCTACCAACAAAATTCACATCCATAGATTCATTATTATTCTCAATCAAAGTAGACAAAGGCATATCATTAGGATCAGAAGAAACACTTTTAGTAGCAAATAATTTCATAAGTTCATCCATCTTTCCACTCAAAACATTAATTTCTTCTATCGCATGCACTTTTTTATTAGAAGATCTTTCAGTATGCCATTGAGAATAATTAACCATAATATTATCTAGGAGTTTAGTAGCATCTCCTAAAGTGATTTCCATAAAAGTGCCTCCCGCGGCCGAATCTAAAAGATTTCTAGAAGCAAAATTCAATCCGGCATAAAATTTTTGTATAATCATCCACAAATTCAAACCATGAGTAGGGCAATTACGTATCATTAATTTCATTCTCTCCCAAGCTTGTGCAACATGTTCATGATCAAGTTGCTTAAAATTCATAATGTCGTTTCTAAGAGAGATGATCTTAGCGGGAGGAAAATACTTAGAGATAAAAGCATCTTTGCACTTGTTCCAAGAATCAATACTATTTTTAGGCAAAGACGAAAACCAAGCTTTAGCACGATCTCTAAGCGAAAAAAGAAATAGCTTCAATTTAACAACGTCATTATCAACGTCTTTTTTCTTTTGCATATCACATAAATCAACGAAGCTATTCAGATGAGTAGCGGCATCTTCACTAGGAAGGCCGGCGAATTGATCTTTCATAACAAGATTCAACAAAGCAGTATTGATTTCACAAGATTCGGTATTGGCAAGAGGAGCAATCGGAGTGCTAAGGAAATCATTATTGTTGGTATTGGTGAAGTCACACAATTTGGTAGTATCTTGAGCCATCGCGACAAACAAGCAATCCAACACACGAGCAAACAAAAGGCAGGCGAGAAAAAAGGAAAACGGAGAAAGAGGAGGAGGAGGAGAAGGAGAAAGAGAGGGCGAATAAAACGGCAAGGGTGAAGTGGGGGAGAGGAAAATGAGAGGCAAATGGCAACTAATGTAATGCAGGAGATAGGGATTGTGATGGTTACTTGGTATGTTGACTTTTTTTGCGTAGACTCCCCGGCAACGACGCCATAAATTCTTCTTGCTACCTCTTGAGCTTGCCTTGGATTTCCCCGAAGAGGAGAGGATGATGCCGTAGAGTAGCGTAAGTATTTCCCTCAGTTTTTGAGAACCAAGATATCAATCCAGTAGGAGGCCACGCGCAAGTCCCTCGTACCTACACAAAAGCAATAGCTCCTCGCAACCAACGCGATTAGGGGTTGTCAATCCCTTCACGGTCACTTACGAGAGTGAGATCTGATAGAGATGATAGATAATATTTTTGTTATTTTTGATATAGAGATGCAAAGCAAAAAGTAAAAGGCAAAGTAAAAAAGCAAAGCAAGATTAAAGTGATGGAGATTGATATGATGAGAATAGACCCGGGGGGCATAGGTTTCACTAGTGGCTTCTCTCAAGAGCATAAGTATTCTACGGTGGGTGAACAAATTACTATTGAGCAATTGACAGAATTGAGCATAGTTATGAGAATATCTAGGTATGATCATGTATATAGGCATCACGTCTGAGACAAGTAGATCGACTCCTGCCTGCATCTACTACTATTACTCCACTCATCAACCGCTATCCAGCATGCATCTAGAGTATTAAGTTAAAAATAGAGTAACGCCTTAAGCAAGATGACATGATGTAGAGAGATAAATTCATGCAATATGAAATAAACCCCATCTTGTTATCCTCGATGGCAACGATACAATACGTGCCTTGCTGCCCCTTCTGTCACTGGGAAAGGACACCGCAAGATCGAACCCAAAGCTAAGCACTTCTCCCATGGCAAGAACTACCAATCTAGTTGGCCAAACCAAACGGATAATTCGAAGACACTTGCAATGATAACTAATCATACATAAAAGAATTCAGAGAAGATTCAAATATTATTCATAGATAGACTTGATCATAAACCCACAATTCATCGGTCTCAACAAACACACCACAAAAAGAAGATTATATCGAATAGATCTCCACAAGAGAGGGGGAGAACATTGTATTGAGATCCAAAAAGAGAGAAGAAGCCATCTAGCTACTAACTATGGACCCGAAGGTCTGAGGTAAACTACTCACACTTCATCGGAGAGGCTATGATGATGTAGAAGCCCTCCGTGATGACGGCCCTCTCCGGCAGAGCTCCGGAACAGGCCCCAAGATGGGATCTCGTGGATATAGAAAGTTGCGGCGGTGGAATTAGGTTTTTGGCTCCGTCTCTGGTCGTTTGGGGGTATGTAGGTATACATAGGAGGAAGAAGTACGTCGGTGGAGCTTCGGTGGTCCCACGAGGGTGGGGGCCGCGCCTGGGGGGTAGGGCGCGCCCCCCTACCTCATGCCCACCTCGAAGCTTCCTTGGCGTAGGGTCCAAGTCTCCTGGGTCATATTCGGTGAGAAAATCACATTCCCGAAGGTTTTATTCCGTTTGGACTCCGTTTGATATTCCGTTTCTTCGAAACACTGAAATAGGCAAAAAAACAGCAATTTTGGGCTGGGCCTCCGGTTAATAGGTTAGTCCCAAAAATAATATAAAAGTGGAAAATAAAGCCCAATATAGTCCAAAATAGTAGATAATATAGCATGGAGCAATCAAAAATTATAGATACATTGGAGACGTATCATGCATCCACTGTCCATAATCCATTCTGAAGCCTTTGGTGTCTTACCCTATAGTGCAGTTTGGGGGATAGGCTTCACTAAGGGTATTGTGAAGCATAAACATTTGATGAACAAGCGGATTATGAAAGTTCAGATCCTGGTTAGGGTAAATAGGATGTTTTTCAAGGAATCCTGGGATGAAATACATAGTAAGAGCATTTTGGCATTTTATCTTGCGTCCCACAAGATGTTTTAGGTCCCCAGCATAAGCATCGGAAGCCTTTGATTTCTGGCTGGAGACCTTTCCCTGCAAAAGAGAGTTAATTTTTCTTAACCACCCACATTTTCAGGGGTGGCTTAGAAGCAACGAGTCTAAGTGCAGCATCTGAGAACTTCGGCTTTGGAGCCCTAGCAAATAGCCTTGCAGGAGGTGAATAATACTCATAAGAATAAACAGAAAAGTTCTTGGTCTTATGAACATAGCGGTTTGATGAAACACACTCATATTCATAAGTCTGAGTATGGTTTCCCTACAAAACATTCGCGTTAGGGTGACTCTGGTGAGTCCTCTGTTTGTATGAAGCCTTTGGACCATATGAAGCCTTTGGTCTGGGGTTTGTCTTCTTCCCAAGTGGTGTCATGATGACATTCACAGGAAGCTTCTCAAGAAAACTTTTGGGCACCCGGATCTTCTTCAAAGGTGGCCCATTCCTGCAGTTAGTACCAATATACATGGCAAACTCTTCGCCATTCTTATTCTTAAACAGATTATAGTTTGCATCAAAGGATTCATCAATGATAATCGGGTTAGCACAAGTGAAGCAAGATACGGTAGATGGATCATTGAAGGTCCCTTTGCAGCAACTCATGTGGTTTTGGGGTACTGCACATGCTTCCAGTATGAACCATCAACATTCATTTTCCTCTCAAACCCAGCACCCTCTTTCCTAGGGTTTCGGTTCAGAATATATTTCTTGAGGACATAGTGTCTGATGCCCTTTGAGACTTTTGTATATTCCTGTTTCAAGCAATGTCTTCAACCTGGCATTCTCATCAGCAATAGTAATGGTATCCTCAGTAGAGGGGTTAGTTACCACATCAGCAGTTGAAGATATTGCAACAGTAGTAGCAGTAGAACATTCAGCAACAGAAACGGCATTATCACGCTCAAGACATTTTAGACATGGTGGTTCAAAGCCTACCTGAGAGGAACTGATCTGTTGAGCGCGAAGTGACACGTTCTCCTTTTGAAGATCTTCATGAGTCGCTCTCAAGTTCTCAAGTTCTTGCTTCCTTTGAAGATAATCATAGGAAAGATTTTCATGAGTAGTTGAGAGCGTTTCATGACGACTCTCAAGTTCCTCGTACTTAACGTGAATATTTTTTTATGTCTTTGTAAGTGCATCTAGTGCCACCCCTAGTTGGTTTTGGAGTATTGACGACAAATCTGGTTGAGGGACTAATGTGTTTGTGAGAATTGCAGGATAACACAGGTAGTAGTCCCTCATTGATTCGGTTTACCTACCGGAGATGACCCCTAAAAATGTATGAAGACATTAACGACAATGGTGGTATGTGAAGATATTCATATTGAAGATTATGACATGAGAAGACATTGAGTGAAGACTATGGAGCGCGAAGACTTAGTCGTTTCGTTGTTTCCTTTTTTCTTTGTTGAGTCATAGGAACCACCGTACTGTTAAGTGGGGTCCAAGTGAACAAAGTCAGAGTGACTGAAGTGATGCTCAACCCAAATCCTATTATCTTCGAGCGAAGACAATGAGAGCAAATCTTATCCAGAGCTAGATGAGTCAGCTTTGCTTGTAGCCCAAGTAAAGTTGCCGTGTGTGTTTGAAATCTGACTGTTGGAACACGTGTCAGTTCCTTATTGACCTAGGGTCATTTCGGACATATCAGGTCGGGTTGCCTAGTGGCTATAAATAGCCCACCCCCTACACCATAAATTGGTGGCTGCTCAGAGTTAGTGCACGGCTTTTCTCGCATTGAGAGCAACCCACCTCGAAGCCTTTGAGAGAGAGAAATCCTTGCGAGGACAAAGCCCAAACACACAGAGCCAAAGAGTGTTAGGCATCACTGAAGTCTTTCTGTCTGCGTGACCTAAAGACTTATTACACTTGAGGACTGTGAATCCTCCACCCGATTAGGCGTCGCGTTCTGAGCATCCAAGAGTCATTGTGGATCGCCGGTGAACGAAGTCTGTGAAGGTTTGGAAGTCTACCTTGAAGACTTACCAGAGTAATTGGGTGAGGACTGGGTGTCCTTAGCTCAAGGGGAATAAGGTGAAGACATGGTCTTCTGAGTTGAATCTCAGCCTCCCTAACCAGACGTACAGTTGTCACAGCAACTGGAACTGGTCCAACAAATCCTGTGTCCTCAACAAGTGACTGGTTCTATCCTCTCCCTCTCTTTATTTAGAGTTTGTCTTCGTGAAGTCATTGCTTGTTTGCTTTACCTATTTGTCTTCACTGTCTGACTATTTTCGTAGTTTGGCTTCATACCATCTTCCATCCTGATCCTTACTACCTAGCTGCTGTTAGTCTTTGTACTTTCACATTATTGCATACTTGACTATGGCTTGCTTAGTGTAGTTTATCTTCCGCTGCATATCAATAGGGTCATTTCTATTGTTTGTCTTTGAAACTTCGATGTTTTGAAGACTTTCATAAAAATCGCCTATTCACCCCCCCTCTAGTCGATAACTAGCACCTTCAATTGGTATCAGAGCAAGGTACTCCCTTGTTCTGTGTGATTCAGTTTAACCACCTGGAGTTTTAGCTATGTCGACTGCAGGGATAATCAAAGTCTTTGCTGCTTGCCCCGTCTTCGATGCAACTGAATATCCCTACTAGAAGAATAAGATGCGCATGCATCTTGAAGCCATTGATGTCGACCTCTGGTATGTCGTCAAGAATGGCATTCCCAAGACTGGTGAAGGTGTCACTCCTGCTGATGTCAAGTTCATTCAACTGGATTCTACTGCCAAGAACATCATCTATGGTCATCTGACCAAAGGACAGTATGGCCGTGTGAGTGCTCTGGAAACGTTGAAGCTAGTCTGGGACTGGCTGTCCAAGGTCAACGAAGGCGTCTCAACCTAGAGAGATCAAAGGATCAGTGTTCTTCGCAACCTCTTCAACCGCTTCAAGAGAAACGACAATGAAAATGTCCAGCTCACGTTTGATCGCCTCACTGACATCACAAATGAGCTTCGTGCTCTCGGCGCCACTGAGATTACCAAGCATGAAATCGTCATGACACTACCGAGATCACTTGAGAGCTCCTTTGACACCCTTGCCCTCATGATACAAGAACGCCCTGACTTCAAGACACTCGATCCGTCTGATATACTATAGAGGCTCAACACACATGAGTTCCAGCTATCTGAGAAAAGAGATATATATGGTCCCAACTATGGCCGAACTCGCGCTTTGAAGGCAAAAGTTGTTTCCTCATCTGAAGAAGAATTTGACTGCAGTTCTGATGATCCTGAAGACATTAGAAAGGAACTTGATATGCTTGTGAAGAATTTCCAGAAGTTCACTAAGAAGAAGGGCTTCAGAAAGTCTCCACGATCTAGCTCAAGAAATGATGAAGCTTCCACTCATGACTACAAGAAGAGAACATGTCACAAGTGCAAGAAACCTGGACACTATATCTCTGGGTGTCCACAGTGGGACAATGAGAAGAAGAAGAAGAGCAAGGAATATGATTCTGATGACAAGAAGAAGAAGAAATCTTCAAAGTCTTCTTCCAAGTCCTCATCCAAGTCTTCATCTCATAAGAAGAGCTCATCTGGCAAGGCTCGTGATTTTGTTGGCAAGGAGATGGATTCAGAGGAGGAGTCTACTTCTGAGGAGGCGGAGGTGGAGTCTGAGGAGGAGTCTGACCCTGGCGTTGCAAGTTTGGCTCTAGCCACAGCCTACGTTGCCAAGTCCATCTTCAACACTAAAGACAATGACTTCCACACCAACGCTGAAGCTAATGACAAGGACGACTCCGCTCCCACCTACTGCTTCATGGCACGTGGTGCGAAGGTAAAATCACGTGATGCTTACTTTCAAACATCAAGTGAAGATGACTCTGATTGTGAATCCAAACCCAGCTACAAAACACTTGCTAAAATTGCAACTGAACAACAAAAAGCTATGGAACATACTCAAAAACTGTTAGACAAAAGCGATGACCTGTTGGACGCGGAAATGACCCGTTCACAGTCCTTAGTTGAAGACATAAAAAATCTTCATGCTAAGTACCAAGAACTTGAAAGTCGTCATGAAACGCTCTCAACCACTCATGAAAAGCTCTCCTATGATTATCTTCAAAGGAAGCAAGAGCTTGAGAAATTGAGAGCGGCTCATGAAGATCTTCAAAAAGAGAATGAGTCACTTCGCGCTCAACAGATCAGTCCCGCTCGGGATGGATTTGAACCACCATGTCTAAAATGCCTTGAGCGTGACAACGCTACCTCTATTGCTGAATGTTCTACTGCTGCTACTGTTGCATTGTCTTCAATTACTGATGTGGTAACTAACCCCTCTGCGGAGGATACCACTACTATTGCTGATGAAAATGCTAGGTTGAAGACATTGCTTGAAACAGGGATGTACGAAAGTCTGAAAGGGCATCAGACATTGTGCGATGTCCTCAAAAAGCATATTATGAACCAAAATCCTAGGAAAGAGGGTGTTGGGTTCGAGAGGAAAATGAATGTTGATGGTTCCTACTGGAAGCCTGAGCAGTATCCCAAAACCACATGGGTTGCTGCAAAGGGACCTTCAGTGGATCCATCCACCTTATCTGGCTTTACCTGTGCTAACCCTATTATCGTTGATGAATCCTTTGATGCAAACTATAAACTGTTCAAGAATCAGAATGGTGAAGTGTTTGCCCGGTATATTGGCACTAACTGCAGGAATGGGCCACCTATGAAGAAGATCTGGGTTCCCAAAAGCTGTCTTGAGAATCTTCCGGTGAATGTCATCATGACACCACCTGGGAATAAAACAAACCCCAGACCTAAGGCTTCATATGGTCCAAAGTCTTCATACAGACCGAGGACTCACCTGAGTCACCCTAACGCCAATGTTTTGCAGGGAAACCATACTCAGACTTATGAATATGAGCGTGTGTCTTCAAACCGCTATGTTCATAGAACTAAGAACTTTTCTGCTTATTCATATGAGTATCATTCATCTCCTACAAGGCTATTTGCTAGGGCTCCAAAGCCGAAGTTCTGAGATGCTGCACTTAGACTCATTGCTTCTAAGCCACCCCTGAAGATGTGGGTGGTCAAGAATAATTAACTTTCTTTTGCAGGAAAAGGTCTCCAGCCGAAAATCAAAGGCGTCTGATGCTATTGCTGGGGACCTAAAACATCTTATAGGGCGCAAGATCAAATGCCCAAATGGTCTCACTATGTATATTGTTCCTGAATTGTTTGCCATTCATCCTATCAGTCCTAATCTTGATCTGAGCTTCAATAATCCTCTTGCCCATCAAATGTTTATGCTTCACACATCTCTTGGTGAGGCCTATCCCCCTGACTGTACTATAGGGTATGACACCTCATGCTTCAGAATGGATTATGGACAGCGGATGCACTAATCATATGACTGGTGATCGAAGTCTTCTCATGGACTCAACCTTACGTCCAACTGACAAGAGTCACATCACATTTGCTGACACTGGAAAAGCAAGGTATTGGGTCTAGGTAGAGTTGCAATCTCAAAGGATCAGCACATGGATAAAGTGATGCTTGTTGAATCCCTTGGTTTCAACTTAATGTCTGTCTCAATGCTTTGTGACTTGAACATGATTGTGCTATTCGGAAAATATCGTTGCCTTGTACTAATGGAATCTGACAAGTCTCTAGTCTTTGAAGGGTACCGGAAAGATGATCTATACATGGTAGATTTCTCAGCAGGTCCACAGCTTGCCGTATGTCTTCTTGCAAAAGCTTCAGAGTGCTGGCTCTGGCATCGGAGGCTGGGGCATGCTGGCATGAGGAACTTACACACTCTCGCCAAGACGAAGCATGTCATAGGCATCGAGGGCGTCAAGTTCAAGAAGGATCATTTGTGTGGTGCCTGCGAAGCTGGAAAGATGACTAGGGCCAAGCATCCCTCGAAGATAATCATGACGACATCTCAACCCTTCGAGCTGCTACACATGGACTTATTTGGCCCTACTCACTACTCTACCCTCACAACAACTGCTTGTCTCTATGGCTTCATCATTGTTGATGATTACTCAAGATATACATGGGTACACATAATTCTCTACAAGACTGAAGTGCAAGATGTCTTCAGACACTTCGCCAACCGTGCCATGAATAATTATGGCGTCAAGATCAAGCATATCAGAAGTGACAACGGCACTGAGTTCAAGAACACTGGACTTGATCTTTATCTGGATACAATGGGAATCACTCATGAGTTCTCTGCTCCATACACACCTCAGCAAAATGGCATCATGGAGCGCAAGAACATAACCCTCATTGAGATGGCTCGAACAATGCTCGATGAATACAAGACCCCAAGAAAGTTCTGGCCTGAAGCTATTGATACAGCTTGTCATATCATCAACCGTGTCTGCATCCATAAGCTTCTGAATAAAACATCCTATGAGCTCCTCACTGGCAAGAAGCCAAATGTCAGTTACTTCAGAGTATTTGGAGCTAGGTGCTGGATCAAGGATCCACATCACAAATCAAAATTTGCACCTAAAGCTCACGAAGGCTTCATGCTCGGTTACGGAAAGGATTCGCACTCTTACAGAGTCTTCAATCTCTATCTTTACAAAATCGTCAAAACTGTGGACGTGCGGTTTGATGAAACCAATGGTTCACAAAGAGAGCTCCTGCCAAGTACACTAGACGAAGCTCCACCCAGCGAATCTATCAAGCTAATGGGAACTGGTGAAATCATGCCTTCTGAAGCTCAGCCTGAAGAGGAACTTATCATTTCTGCACCCAATCAACCTGAAGAAAATGCTCAGCCTGAAGACAATCCTTCCAATGTTGATAATGATCAGCAAGAGCAAAATCTTCGTCCAGTTCATCCTCGTGTTGCAAATGAAGTACAGATTGAGAAGATAATTGATAGCATCAATGCACCCGGTCCACTTACTCGCTCAAGAGCAACACAGTTAGCAAATTTCTGTGGGCACTTTGCCTTTGTGTCAATATCAGAACCCAAGAAAGTTGCTGAAGCCTTTATGGAACCTGAGTGGATTCAAGCTATGCAAGAAGAGCTTCAACAGTTCAAGCTGAACAATGTTTGGGAACTTGTCAAGCGTCCTGACCCTCGCAAGCATAACATAATAGGCACAAAATGGATATATCAAAACAAGCAAGATGAGCATGGTCAAGTCGTCAGAAACAAAGCACATCTCGTCGCTCAAGGATATACTCAAGTTGAAGGGATTGACTTCGATGAAACATTTGCTCCTGTGGCTAGGCTTGAAGCTATTCGCATACTGCTAGCCTATGCTAACCATCACAACATCTTGCTATATCAAATGGATGTGAAGAGTGCATTTCTCAATGGCGAGATTGAAGAAGAAGTATATGTCGCACAACCTCCTGGCTTTGAAGATCCAAAACACCCTGATATGATGTACAAGCTAAACAAAGCACTGTATGGCCTCAAACAAGCTCCTCGCGCCTGGTATGATACGATCAAAGACTTCCTGAACAGCAAAGGCTTCAAACCTGGATCCCTTGATCCCACACTCTTCACGAAGACATATGACGGTGAACTGTTTGTGTGCCAAATCTATGTGGATGATATTATCTTCGGCTGCACCAATCAGAAGTATAGTGATGAGTTTGGACACATGATGCAAGAGCAATATCAGATGTCCATGATGGGTGAGCTGAAGTTCTTCCTTGGTCTTCAGATTCATCAGCAAAGGAATGGCATCTTCATATCTCAAGAAAAATACCTCAAAGATTGCCTGAAGAAGTTTGGAATGCAAGATTGCAAAGGTTACACGACGCCAATGCCAGCCAAAACACCATCTGGGTCCCGACGACAATGGTAAAGAGTTCGATCAAAAGGTATACCGCTCCATGATTGGTTCTTTACTTTACCTATGTGCATCTAGGCCAGATATTATGCTTAGTGTTTGCATGTGTGCTCGATTCCAAGCGGCACCAAAGGAATCGCATCACTTAGCTGTGAAGCGAATTCTTCGATATTTGGCTTACACCCCAACATTAGGATTATGGTATCCAAAGGGCTCAGAATTTGATCTGGTTGGATTCTCGGATGTTGATTATGCTGGTGACAAGGTGGATCGCAAGTCTACATCGGGCACATGTCATTTCCTAGGACGATCACTTGTCTGTTGGTCTTCAAAGAAGCAGAACTGTGTATCACTCTCCACTGCTGAATCTGAATACATTGCTGCTGGATCTTGCTGCGCTCAGCTTCTATGGATGAAGCAAACTCTCAAGGACTATGGCATCAATCTGAAACAAGTACCTCTCTTCTGCGACAACGAAAGCGCCATCAAGATTGCCAACAACCCAGTTCAGCACTCGAAGACAAAGCACATTGAAGTTCGTCATCACTTTCTCAGAGATCATGTCATGAAGGAAGATATTGATATCATTCATGTCAACATTGAAGAGCAACTGGCAGATATCTTCACAAAGCCCTTGGATAAGAAAAGGTTTTGCAAGTTACGGTGTGAGCTAAATATCTTGGAATCCTCAAATGTCTTGTGATCAGGCACACATCCTAACACTTATGCATGTTGATGACTTAGATGTACAACACACGAAGTAAAGTATATCTTCAATCAATGAAGACTTACATTCTGAGTGTGGATACATTAACGCGGAATTTGACTTCGGAGCACCACGATAATTGTGCGCCGTGTCTGGGTCTAATACTTCCTATACGGTGGGTAACGCCACCACCAAATTCTTCTGTTTGAAGTGTTTTACTCATGGCGTTACTTTTGCTATGTCTTCGCATTTGGTTTGTCCTCAATTTCAACTTGTCTTCATGATTATCTTCACTATGTTGATTTGATTGTTTTCTGATATATACTAGTGTTCTGTCCTCTACAGCATTCACTTATAGCTATGTCTTCCTTGTTGAATCTTTTGAACTAAGTGAATGTGATCGGACCCTAATCTCTCTATGCTTTCTATCTCAAACTCTATCTGTCCAAATCATATGCATTCTATTGAAACTGTCAAATGTCTTCTCTGCGTCCTTGTCAGTAGAAGATACAGAGACAAACATTAAGTCTGTTTTAAATGATTCATCCTTATTGCTTGAAATCCGGAGAAGCCGGAACGACCATCCGACAAACCTGGAGGGCGTGGGAACGTGGGACAACTCCAAGTATGTTGCATGCATGCCACGTGTTCCTCAGATCTGAACCGCCAGGGGCACCTGCATAATTGCGCTGTGTTGCATTCTTCCTTATAAATACATGTCCCCTTGCGGTCAAGAAAACCTTCTTCCACCTCTCCACCTCGTCAAAACCCTAGCGCCACCACTAGCTCTTGACGACGCCGGCGACGAAGTGCTTAGCTGCCGCGACTTCACCGACGCCGTCCTCACACCGGCCGCGGACATCGTCCTCTCCGCCACCGCCGTAGGTGTCCTCCGTCGCCAAGTTAGGGCACGATGGACTGAACTGCTCGGTCTCCTACTCTTCCCATCTAGCAGTTCTTCGCGTGGTAAATACAACTCTATTTTTACCATCTTTTTGATCCTCAAAAATTCATCTTGTTTACCAAAATAGGTTTCTGCCTACATAATGTTAGATCTATCCTGTCTGCATCTCATACTGCCTAGTATATTCACTTAAGCTTCACATCTTGTTAGATTCCTCACTTGTACTTATTCGTGGATTCGTACAAATCTGGAACCAACTCTCAACATATAAGTGAATGTCTTCGCATCATGAGGTAAATGTCTTCAAACTGATTTATCTTCAAAATCTTCTGAGAATGCATATGACCTCTTCCCCTTCCCTCGCATCTCTAATGCTGTCACAGGTACATGTCCGTGGGAGAATCCCTTGGTTCTCATAGTCTGCATTCGTTTGCAGAATTCTTACAGCATCACATTAACTCTCCCGAAGCCAGTTCCTGTTTGTCCAGCAAGCGGAAGCCTTTGAAGCCTTTGAACATGTTGAAGCCATTCAGTTTGAAGTTCATGGCTACAGAAAAATCTGCAAGGAAGGGTGGCCGACAGCGCCGTGGGGGTACATCAATGGATCTGCCCGAAGATCTCTATGAACTTTACAAAACCGATCCCGAAGAAAGCTATGGACAGCGCAAGACTCGAATCCAATGGATTCAAAGATATTGGGCAGAGCAATGGTTCAAGTACAACTTTGTCACCAAGGAGTATGCTGAGAAGAATGCTATCAAGCGGCCTTCGGGCGATATTTTGTACAAAAATCTTCAACCCAAGACCAGAGCTGAAGCCATTGAGCAAGGCTTCTATCCTTGCATGGTCAGGGGACCTCAACCTGCCAACGCCGACCCCACTTCTCTCTTGTGGTGTCGAGATGACGATCTTTTCAAACGGAATTATCAGTTTGCAAAAGCCTCAGCAAAGAAGAACAAAGATTCTTTAGGGTTAGACTTCAATCCTGATCCTTCTGCTCCCCGGGCTGACGGCACACGCGATGCAGAACCCAATATCATCGGACCCTTCTACAACCTTGATGGCCTCATCACCCACATCTCTGTTCAAGGTGCCAAAGTGGATTCTGATGATGATGCTGACACTGACGAAGCCCCTGCTCCTACCCCAAAGCCGCAGAAGCAAAAGAAGGCTAAAGCTTCAAAGTCAGCTGCTCCTCCAAAAGCTTCATGTGCGAAGCCACTGGCTACTGCACCTCCTGAAGACAATGTGCAGTCTGAAGATCTATCTCGTATCTCCAAGAAGACGGATATGAAAAAGAAAAATGTCAAGAATACTTATCAGGCACTAACCCCTGCTGCCATTCTGCGAGACGAACACATTGATCTGTCCAGTGATGAAGATCTTGCAAATGACGCTCTTGAACAACTGATAAAGAGCAAGGAAGAAGCAGAAATCTTCAATGATTTGCCTCTCTTTGATGTGGCAATCATCCACAACTTCATTGATGAGTGGTTTGATACCCCCAATCTTAGTTTTGAAGATCTGCAACTTCCAATTGGCCTCAGCGTCTCTTTCAATGGACCCATTGCTTCTGAGCTAGCTCTAGCTCAGCGCATAGTTGAACTGAAGCACAAAATTGACTATGAGAAAGCTCAGTTCAAGAAGCACATGGCAAAGCTCAGCGTGCAAGATGTCAAAAACTTCAAAGTTATGCTGCACGAGCTCAAGGAAGCTTTTCTCAAGAAGCATGAAGAAGCTAAAGGTTCTCGTGAACGCATGAAGAGTCTGGATGACAAGTGCGTGCAAGCCTACAATGAAGCTGAGAAGCGCAAGGCTCTTGGTCGCCCTGGAATCGACCCTAGAATGGCTGCAAAGAAGAAGAAGCCATCGACTGACCAATCTGCACCTTCAAGACGGGAAGAACCTCGCATAGTCTTTCCAAGCAGCAGGACCGGCTCGAAGCCAAAGGTCAGGTCAACCGCTTCAGAACTGAAGAAGACAAGGACTGCCGAGGCTGAAGCCAGAAAGAGGAAAAATCCTGAAGCTTCTGATGTCGCTCCCTCCAAGAAGAAGCGCAAAACCAAGAAAGATCGGGCTGCTCCCACAGAGCCCCTCGTTGTCAAACCCATATGGGTTGCTCGTCCTGACTCTTCGTATCAAGAACGACGGATGATAGTTCATGAGCCTGCTTCCACAGAGGCTCCTGATGCTGAAGACATTCCAGCAGTTGACCCCTCCGCTGCTGAAGACATTGGTCACCATGACAATGTTGAAGATGATGTAGTTCTTCCTCAGATCGAGCACAACTTGGTATCATCGCCTGTTCTCACGAATAGCGAACTCATCAGCATTGGTCGTCCTCTGATGCCAATTGCTCAGGATGCATCATGGGCTGATCACCCACAACACCAAGACACCTCAAGTACTCCCCAACAACAAGCTACCCCACCAGTGCAAGAAGGAGATGATAACTTTGAGGCCCAGCCAACTCCATCTCCACAGGCGTCGCCAGCATTACGTAGGCTTCACAAAGGACCAAGGCCTCAAGTTCCTCTTTCGAGCGTTCCAGAAGGAGAAGTGCACCACCAATCCATTGCACGTCAGGTGTTCCCAGAAGCCACTCCTACTATGAATTTCTCCGAGTCTGAAGCAAAAGTTGCTGAAGACAATCCGGCTGCATCAGCCGAAGAAAAACAAGCAGAAAAATGTGTCCCTACTCCCCCCATCACTGAAGAAGTTGTTCCTGAAGTGAACCTGTCTGTGCCCAACCCTCCAGCTCATCAAGTGGAGGTTGAGAATCTTGAGGCTGCCACCACTAACACCAATGAAGCCAATGACGTGGTCATGGCTGAAGCAAATGTGGAGCCTGCACAGAATACTGAGCCTGAAACCAATGAAGCCAATGAAGCACCTGCTCCAGATGCGCAGCCTGACGCCTCTGCCAATGCCACTGCTCCCACTCCGCCACCAAGGCCGCATACCATAGAACAAGCATACAACTAGGCAGCTTATAACCGTCAAATGGCCTCTTCTGGTTCCTCCGCCTGCTGCTGGTCCTCAATTTGACTACCACGTTGAGCACAGGCCTCAGGTTCAGAAGCCACTGCCAAGACTGCCTAGGTTTCCAGGTACTGCGTCTGCACCAGGATCATTTAATATCAATGGCTTAAAAGCGCACAACACCTTCTTCAATAGTGCCAAGAACCCCTACACTAGGGCAAGAATATCATCTGATCGGTTCTGGAGCTATCAGCAGCGCAGTTATTACTCATGCATTTTGTATAATCAAGGTCGCATTTTCCCACATATGCGTCTTGACACTGAAGCCATAACTCATCTGCCCTGTTTGGAAGAAGCGCTGGATTGCTTCAGAGAGTCTGGCTTGTTGCAGTTCGTCACTGACAAGGAGCACTGGAATGAAGAATTACTGCTCCAATTCTATGCCACTCTTCATATTCGTGGCTACAACAGGGATCCGAAGACTTGGGTCCTTGAGTGGATGACAGGCAATGTCCATCATGAAGCCAAAGCCTTTGATATCATTGAGCTTACTGGCCTGCCCACTCCAGGTGATCTCTATGAACCTGGTTGTCAGCTTCATAGTGCTACTATGGAAAGCATCTTTCACAAGCCTGAACCCAACATGAGTCAGATGCTTAGCATGATGAAGCCTTTGTCTCCTGATGCGGAATATCCTAAGGAGTTCTTTGTTGACGACCTTGAGTATCTGCCACGTACTATCTATCACATCATAAGGCGAACTCTCTGGCCCATCAAAGGGCATTCTCCTCATGCAAAGCTGGAAGGTGCAATGAAGACTTTGGTCTTCCATATTCTTCATGGCAAAAGCTTCAATGCACAAGACTTCTTTATCCGCCAACTTGCTGCATCAGGCTTTGATCTCTTTGGCTTGAAGTTTTACGCTCCATGGATTATGCGTCTGATCAAACTGCACTCAGCTGTCAACTATCAGCCCTCTACTCGCAATCATCTGATTTTTCTGCCTGAGGTTGATATGTCAGTTGAAGCTATCTATCCAGAGCCTGCCAAGGAGCCCCTGTGTCGGTGGGAACGACACCTATGGGATCACAAGAATCCCTACTATGGTTGGCGGGGCGCGGGGTCGTGAGGAGAGCGGATCAAACAGATAGTACACAGTTTGTTTATCCAGGTTCGGGCCACGAGGATGCGTAAAACCCTACTCCTGCTTTGGTGGATGTATATTCCTGTTCTTGAGCTAGCTCTGGGGTGTTAGGAGCTCCAAAAAGCCGAATCCTTCTCTTGGTCGCCTCGGGCCTCCTTTTATAGAAAAAGGGGTCGCCACAGTGGCATACAGGAGGTGGAAAGGGTACAGTGATGCGAGGTTATCCCTCACATTACACAACAAGGCGCATTTAATGTGTCTGCTTAGGTGTCCTTGCTTTATCGAGGATGGGGGAGAAATCCATCTCGTCCATCGCCGCTCCTTCTTGTGTTGACACGCGCCCTGGCCAGCGATGCCTGCGATGCCATGTAGGTAGGCAGGCAGCTGAGGTGGCGCAGTGGTGGGTATTCACGAAGATCTGCATGCCGCCATGTAGGTGCCTGCCCAGCTGGTTGGGTCGGCAGCTGCATGCGTACGGCGGTGGAGGTTTAGTCGACGTGGGCCTGATGGCGGCCCTGTGGATGTCCTTGGCAAGGGCCTTGCCGGGGCCCCGGCAAGGGTCTTGCCGAGGCGCCTGTTGTCATCCCCGACAAGGCGCTTGCCGGGGGTCTCGTGGTCTTCCCTGGCTGGTATCTCGCCAAAGGTCGTCGTCTTCTTAGTGCGTATCTGATCTTGAATGTCTTCACAAAGATTTGCATGCCACCACGGGGATGTCTCCTGAATCCTTGCCCCTTGGGGGCAGTGGACTCAAAGGTAATTTGCTCCGTAGGCGTGGGGCGAGTCGCCGCGACAAGGGTCTTGTCGGGGTTGCTAAAACTGTCTCCCGACAAGGATCTTGCCGGGGGAGTCCGCTTCGTCCTTTTTGCTCTTCGTGGTCTTGGTCTTGGCGTCGTTCTAGTTCCCTTGAGCTTCGGTCTTACCCTGGCTCACCCCCCTTGCCTTGCTTGGTGTGGTGGTGCCCATGGCTCAGACTGCCCATGCACAGTTATAGGGGTACAAAAAGTGTACCCCTCTTTTTGTACACCGACAGGAGCCCCCTGGCATGGGCCACACATAAGTGCAACGCGTTGTTGGGCCAGGCCCAGAAACGGTGCGCGGGCAGGCGGGGCGGTTTTTACTGCGGTAAGATTTTTCGCGCGCTGCGCTTCCCACGACTCCCGCGGGTGGCGCGGCGTGGGGAGGCGCGTGTGACGTGGGCGGCATGCGTGGGGTTGGTCTCCGCACGCATGCATCACGTCGTAGTAAAGGGGCGGTTCGCGCCTTCCCCATAAACGGAGGGAAGCGTGGAGGCGCGGCCCATTTACTGAATGGGGCCGAGGCGCGGTCCTCAAGGCGTCCACTCCCCACGATCATGGGGTGGGGAGAGGTCGTCTCACCCGTCCCCTCGGTTCTGCACGTCTGCCACATGTCTCCCATGCACTTGGGGTGGCAAACGGTGGAGGCGGGAATCCGGGTCGTCGCTGGTTGGGGCGGCGGGTCGGTCTTGGCTCCCTGCGCCTTCCGTGTCTTGATTGGCCAAGCGGGGCGGTCGAGCCCCAATCCCGTTCCTTTATAAAGAGCGGGAGGGGGATGGCGTCCCGCATTCTTCCATCTTATTCCTCCTTCAGCTTCTGCTCCTCTCTTCCATTCGTCATGGAGAGAGGAAATCCCGGTCCTTCAACGGTGGCGGCGAGGGTCGCCGCTCGACAACGCGTCCCTCCTTCTCCTGCGCCTGCGGTGGCAGAGCCGGCTGCGAGGGGAAGGGGGAGCGGGCGAGGCCGTGGGCGAGGCTGGGGCGCTCGGGGAAGAGGAGGACGGGGTGGCACGCCGGCCTCGCCCCCGCCAGCAGCTCCTCCTCCAATGGAGGGCCATGTTGGGGATGACCCTTGTGAGTTCTTCGTCAGGTTGCACCGGCCGCCACGCCGTCGCCTTCGTCTCCCGACTCCATTTGCGCAGGAGATGGAGCTGGATCCGCCGGAGTCATTGCGGCTGCACATGAGGGGCTGCGGGATCAGTGGCACGCGGTTCCGTATCGACTTCCCTGCTCCTCATGTGATGTATCTTCGTCGGGGATGGAAGACGTTTTCTCATATCCACAGCTTGACGGAGGGGCTCACTCTCCATTTTAAGCTGATGGAGGGTGGCCTTCTCTCCGTCAAGGTCTTCGGGCACTTTGGGACTCGTACAAGGTGCTGCGTGGAGAGCTCTTCTGATAGTGAAGATTCCTCCTCGAGCGAGAGTGACGAGGAGGACAGCGGCAGCGACGATGAGGGCGGTAGGCGGCAGGATGACGGGTCTGACTAGGTGTCGGGCGCCGCTCCGTGTGGCACCGATGACCCCATCATCCGTGTCGCCGGCTCCTTGAACTTCTCGGGGTCGTCTCCTTGGGCGGCTGGCGTTGGGAGGCTGCGGAAGAGGAAGAGGGCGGGAGGCAAGGCCATCAAGTCGGAGTACACGGGCATCGACGCCTTCGACGCGTACTGACGTCCTGCCGCCTCGTCTTCGAGCTCTGCTTCCAGCACCGCCATCACCATCCAGCCTTTGGACGACCACCAAGATGTTCTCTCGGTGTCTTCTGCCACCCGTAGCTCGCCTAGGCGCTCCTTTTGCCCTTTTCGCCTCCTTGACCTGCCTCCTGAGGAGAGGGACAAGAAAGGGATTACGGGCACCTTATCTCTTTTTAATTTGTAAGCCTTTAGGCCTTTGTTGAATTTAAAACCCGTAATCCTCTCATTCATGTTTTTCATTCCCTATGGACTGTACCTGACTGGAATGTTTTTAATGAAAAAGGGATGTTTGCCGGGTCATTTGTTTGTGGGTGAAACCCACGACAAGGAATAAATCCTTGATATCTTTAAGATAAACATTTCCTTGCCCGGCAACACGCCTCGCCATCTCCCAACTTCGCTCGATCTTCCTCACGCTTTCGGCGGAGGCCGGGATGAAGTGGGTTTAGGCTCCTCGTCCTATCCTTTTGCTGTCGCGACTACGACCAAACTCGGTCCTAGGAACGGGCCCTAGGGCCTAGAGTTAGGGGAGCACGGTAGTTTGAGGGTAAAATGAGGTTTCACATACCTCAGTCCGTAAGGAAATGCATGATAAGGGATAAAAAACTTATCTGAATCTGTAGCCCCCGGCAACCCTGGTTTGCCATGGGTGAATCTTTGCTCTTGCAGCCCCCGGCAATACTGGCTTGCCGGGGCCTAGATGCCGGTCTGTTCCTTTTTTTCTCCCCAAGTGGTTTGGCAAGGATATCTGTGTGTCCTGCGAACCAAAGAAGATAAAAGAAAGACAAAGAGATGCAAACTCGACCTCTAAGCTAGGGGTTAGCCGCCGCTAAGCACTATCAACCCTAACCAAGGATGAGACTCGACCTAGCATGCATGCTATAACTTAGGGCGCCAGCGCTTCATTTATTTATGCTCAGGGTCTGCGCCTGGCTTTGTACAAAGGGTTACATGCGTCATCGGTAAGGCTTGTACAAAAGGTGGCTTGCCGGGGGGGCCGGCAAGCCACGCCTCACAGGTAAAACTTGCGAAGATGCTCAATGTTCCAGGAGTTACTCACCGGAACGGCATCTTCGGTCTCCAGGCGGACTGCGCCGGGCCTGGTGACTCATATTACCCGATAAGGGCCTTCCCACTTTGGCGTAAACTTGTTGGAATTCTTGGCCGATTGAACGCGCCGAAGAACAAGGTCGCCTTCCTCAAAGCTTCGGGCACGAACCTTGCGGCTATGGTAGCAGCGCAAGGCTTGCTGGTAGCGCACTGCTCTCACAGCCGCCCGAAGACGATCTTCCTCAAGGAGCGTTGCGTCATCTTGCCGCAATTGCTCTTGCTCAAGCTCGTCATAAGCGAGTACTCGAGGTGACCCGTATATGAGTTCTGTGGGGAGAACTGCTTCTGCCCCGTATACCAGGGCAAAGGGTGTCTGGCCGGTGGCTCGATTTGGTGTCGTTCTGATTGACCAAAGAACTACCAGCAATTCATCAATCCAACACCTTCCACTCTTGCGCAGTCTGCCAAAGGTCTTTGTCCTCAGGCCTCGCAGTACTTCAGCATTCGCCCTCTCAACTTGACCATTGCTTCGTGGGTGAGCAACGGAAGCGAAACAGACCTTGCTGCCGAGGTCTTGAATATATTGCACAAAGGTGTGACTTGTGAACTGCGTGCCGTTGTCGGTGATGACCCTATTGGGTACACCAAAATGGCACACCAGTCCTTTGAAGAACTTGACGGCTGACTGTGCTGTGACCTTCCTCACTGCTTCCACTTCTAGCCACTTTGTGAACTTGTCGATTGCAATGTACAAGTACTCAAAGCCCCCGACAGCGCGGGGGAAAGGGCCCAGTATGTCGAGCCCCCAGACCGAGAAAGGCTAGGAGAGAGGAATGGTTTGAAGGGCTTGAGCTGGCTGATGAAGCTTCATCAAATGGAACTGACATGCTTCACACCTGGTGACTAGTGTCGTCGCATCCTGGAGGGCGGTGGGCCAGAAGAAGCCTTGCCGAAACGCTTTGCCGGCAAGGGCCCTCGACCCTATGTGGGATCCACATATGCCTCCATGTATCTCCGCCAACAGCCCCAGTCCTTCCTCTCAAGGGATACACTTCAATTTCACACCGTTCGGCCTCTTTCTATACAGGACGTCATTGACGAACTGGTACATAGTAGAGTGACGGGCTACTTTTTCCGCTTCTTCCTGCTCCTCAGGAAGTTCCCCTGTTTGGAGGAATCAGACGATATGCTGTGCCCACGCTGGAGCCTGGGGCTCGACGGCGAGGACTAAAGGCAATTCCTCCGCTATAGGAGCGGCTGTCTCCATGGCAAGAGCTTGATGCTCCGTTGGAGCTAGCCGTCCCGTGGCGGGCTCAGTGTCTCCGGCAACATCCTTGTCGGCGGCTTCGGGGAGCTCGGCGGGAAAGTACTTGCCGGGCCCTGATTTTCTCCTCTTGTTTTGTTCTGTTGATGGATCAACGGATGGCTGAGTTAGCTGAAGCACAAAGGTACCTGGTTCCACAGGTAGCTTGAGGGCGGCGCGTTTTGACAGGTAATCGGCGATGTCGTTCTCTGCTCGGGGAACGTGCTCTGCCTGTATACCGTCAAAATGCTCTTCCAGCTTCCTCACTTCATCTATGTAGCCCTTCATCAACGGGCTCTGGTAGTCCTTGTTGACTTGTTTGACGACAATTTGCGAGTCGCCCCTGACAATGAGTTTCTTGATTCTGAGGTCTGCCGCGATCCTAAGACCAGCAAGCAGCCCCTCGTACTCAGCAGTATTGTTTGTCGACACCTCCCTGGGGAAGTGCATCTGGACCACGTACTTGAGGTGCTCCCCGGTGGGCGCGACAAGCAGTACGCCAACACCGGCGCCCTGTAAGGAGAAAGCCCCATCAAAGTACATGACCCAGTCGCAACTTGCCTCTTTGCCGGGGAGAACAGTCTCCTGGGTTTCTTCATCAGGCGTCGTGGTCCATTCTGCAACGAACTCCGCCAGGACTTGGCTTTGAATCGTCGAGGTACTCTCAAACTTGAGGCCAAAGCTGGACAGCTCGAGTGCCCATTCTACAATTCTTCCTGTTGCGTCTGGATTGTGCAATATCCGTTGCAGAGGGAGGCGAGTAACGACGGTGATCTCGTGCGCCTGGAAGTAGTGACGCAGCTTCCTCGAGGCCATAAGAACGCCGAAGAGCGGTTTCTGCACACCAGAGTACCTTGATCTAGCCCCCTGCAGGAGGGAGCTAACAAAGTAGACCGGGTGCTGCATCATTTTCTTCCTTGGCGGCACTCCAACCGGCTGTGTCGTCTCTGCACCAACGGCATCAGGCTCTGTCGCTGCTATCACCTCGTCATCAATTTCTCTCTACGCCACTAGCGCGACGCTGAGCACCTGGTTCGTTGCCGCCAAGTATAGCAGCAACGATTCTTGTGGCCTAGGCGCAACTAGTACTGGCGTGGAGGAGAGATACCTCTTCAAATCTTGCAATGCTGCTTCGGCTTCTGGCATCCATTCCATCGGGCCCGCCTTTTTCAAGACCTTGAAAAAGGGAAGGGCGCGCTCAGCAGACTTGGAAATGAACCTGCTCATGGCGGCAGCGCAACCAGCAAGCCGACGTACATCCTTGACCCGCTTGGGTGCTTCAATCTGTTCTATAGCTTTGATCTTGTCCGGATTGGCCTCTATCCCACGCTGTGACACAAAGAACCCGAGAAGCTTGCCGGACGGGACACCGAAGACGCACTTCTCAGGGTTCAGCTCGAGATTGATCTTGCGTAGATTTGCAAATGTTTCTTGTAAATCCGGTATAAGGGTTGCCCTGTTCTTGGTTTTGACCACTATATCATCCATATAAGCTTCCATATTTCTATGGAGCTGGGGTTCAAAACCAATCTGGACCGCCCTTGCAAATGTTGAACCAGCACTCTTCAACCCGAAAGGCATCTGTATGAAACAATACGTACCACATGGGGTGATGAATGCCGTTTTCTCTTCGTCTTCTCTTGTCATGAAGATCTGGTGGTAGCCGGAGTAGGCATTGAGGAATGATAACAGATCACACCCAACCGTGGAGTCAACAATCTGGTCGATGTGCGGCAACGGGAAGGGGTCTTTGGGACAAGCCTTATTGATATCTGTGTAATCAATACACAGCATCCACTTCCCATTTGCCTTGCACACTACCACTGGATTGGCCAACCACGTTGGATGGAGCACTCCTCTTACCAAACCCGCTACTTCCAGTTTCTGGATCTCCTCTGTGATGAACTCTTCTCGTTCCAAAGCTTGCTTTCTTACCTTTTGCTTGACGGGCCGCGCATGAGGACAGACTGCAAGGTGGTGCTCAATCACCTCCCTGGGAACGCAGGGGATGTCGGATGCTTGCCATGCAAACACATCGACATTCGCCCGCAGGAAGGTGACGAGCGCGTCTTCCTATTTTTCGTCAAGGGCGGAGCTTATGGTGAAAGCCCCTCCCATGCCGTCCTCCTTGACAGAAGCCTTCTTGGTTCCCGGCAGTGTGGCCCTGAACTTCTTGTTTCTGCCGGTGGAGCTTTCTGGCACGTCCTCGACGAGAGCACTACACTCCGAAGAGGTGCGCTTGCCAGAGTGGGTGCCTGAGGTCTCGTTGGTCTTCTTCTTTTTCCTTCCCGGGGCTCCAGCGGCAGGAGCAAGCGCCTTAGCAGTGGCGGCTGCTGCAACTGCTTGTTGGTAGAGTTGGTCAGCGCAAATTAGCGCGTCCTTCTTGTCCGATGGGACGGTGATGATCGTCACAGGCCCCGGCATCTTCAGGGTGTTGTAGGCGTAATGTGACGCCGCCATGAACTTGGCCAGCGCTGGGCGGCCAAGGATCCCGTTGTAAGGCAAGGGGATCTTGGCAACGCTGAACACAATCTTTTTTGTCCGGTAGTTCAGATCACTCCCAAAAGTCACGGGCAACGTGACCTTTCCCTTTGGTTGACTTCTTCCTGGGTTGACCCCCAGAAATGTGCCCGTCTCTTCGAGATCTCCATTAGGAATCTGCAGTTTCTCGATCACGGTAGGCGAGATTAAGTTCAGACTGGCTCCGCCATCGACTAGCATCTTTGTCACCTTGAGGTTGTGTATTGTTGGTGAAACCAACAATGGCAAGCACCCGACTGCAGTGGTGCGATCAGGGTGATCCTCAGTGTCAAAAATGATAGGTGTGCTGGACCACTTCAGCGGCCTTTGGGCATCAAACGATGGCTCTGCCGCTGTAATATCACGCGCCCACTGTTTAAGCTGGCGGTGAGAGGTATGCAGCAAGGCGCCGCCATCGACGCACATGGCCTCTGTAGCTTTCTGAAATTCTTGGTCACTAGACTCATCGTCCTCTTCGTGATCATCGTCTTCTGGCTTTTTGTCACGGCCCCGAGCGGGCCTCTCCTGCTGTTTATCCTTGCCGTGACGGCCTGCCTGGCCGTCATGCTTCTTGCCGGACCCCTCAGCACTGTCCTGGCCCTTCTCCTTGTCCCGCCTCTCATAGTCAGCCCTCTGCTTCTCAGCAAGGAGCTCAACCTGTCGGCAGTTCTGGAGATCATGGCCCTTGGTGCGATGGATCTTGCAGTATTGCTTGTCGGAGTTTCCTGGCTTCTCGGCAGCCGCCAAGGCCCGGCAGGCGACACATCCGGCAATTTCCTTGCCAGGGTCATCTGCCTTGGTTTTCTTGGCGGAGCCGGCGTCATTAGATCCCTCGACGGCAAGCAAGGCTTTACCTTTGCGCTTCCTGTTGCGGCGCCGGCCTTTCTTTGCCGGGGCGGCAGTATCCTCATCTGAAGAGTCGGTTTCCACGCCGGCATCTTCGCCGGGGTACTTCCTTCCCTCTTCCGCCCAGGCACATCTGTCAGCAAGAACATAGAGTTCTGCCACGTCTTTCACCTTGTTCATTGCCAGCTCTTCGCGCATCTTGTGGTTACGCACGTTCTGATGAAACACACTGATGATGGCGGCAGGGTGAACATCAGGGATATTGTACTGTACCCGGCTGAACCTCTGTATATATTTGCACAGACTCTCGCCTCCCTTCTGGGGAATGACGTGCAGGTCGGTTGCTTGGCCATGGGCTTGGTGATCTCCAGTAAAGGCGCCAACAAACTCATGGCACAAATCCGACCAGGAGGAAATAGAGTCTACCGGCAAGTGCATCAACCACGACATGGCGTTGGGTTTAAGAGCCAATGGAAAGTAATTCGCAAGCACCTTATCGTCGCGGGCTCCAGCAGCTTGCATCGCGATGGTGTAGATGATGAGGAACTCAGACGGGTGGGTCTTGCCGTTGTACTTCTCGCCAACGTCAGGTTTGAAGGTGCGGTGAGTGGGCCACTGGAACTGCCGCAGCTCACGGGTAAAAGCCGGATAGCCTACCTCGTAAGGTAGGCCTCCAGGGCTCTCCGGGGCCGGGTGGTTCGCAGCAGGCCCTGCTCGCCTGTCCGACTGGTGGCGCGCTCCGCGCCGCGCTCGATAGTGGTTCGAGCGTCTTCATGGGCTCGTTCCCGAAGAACTTGGCGCTGGTCACAGCTGGTACGTGGGTCGGACAATGCTATGGAGATGTCATCGCCCGTGACGTTGCGACAAGCCGGCGTCCGCGGTACCGGATGGGGAGGAGGTGAATGCACCATGGTCGCGGCGTCGCCGGCTTTTCCGCCACTGGTGCGTGGGACTCCATTGGAGCGTCGACCCGAGGGCTCCACCGAGCTTGGTTCGTCTTTGTTGGCCACCGCAACAAGGCTTCGGATAGTGGCTCTCCATTCGTCGAGTTTCCCCGTGGTGGGGGGAAAGTCGAGGAGCAACTGCGCGCGCGCCAGGGCCTCTGCTGGCGTCGGCGGCAGTGGAACCTGCACGGATCGCGACGCGCTTCGACTTCTGTCCATGTCAGAAGGAGCCCTATCACGATCCCGCGGTCGCATGCCGTTTTCACCAGGGCTTCGGCGAGCGGGCAGGTCTTCTACGTCCCGGGAGTGGCGCTCGGGGCTCTTCCTGCGGCAACGCCTGGGATCTTCGGCGTGACGACGCCGTTCATCGCGCGCTGCCTGGGGGAGCGCGCTGTTGGCGCCGGCGTGGGAGTCTTGAAGGCCCTTGCGTCGCCTTCGGGTAGGGCGGCGGTGACCTTGGAAGGCCCCGCTCCACCCGCGGAGGGCCTGGCTCCGCCTTTGGATTTGGCGATGTGTGGCCCGTTACTAGGCGCACAAACATCACCGCCTCCCAAACTCCGGCTGCTGGGACAGTGCTGGTGTTCGCGAGCAGCGCCCTGGGTCCTTTCTGCGACCGGTCCGCTGCTCGCCCGCGTCGGGACGGGCTGTCCGGTTTCCGACTGGCCAACCGCCACCATCATCTTCTTCTTGGGTGCCATGATGATGAAGAAGCGTCGAACTAACTGCTAAAGCCGATTCTCACAATCGCGCCCCCTACCTGGCGCGCCAAAGATGTCGGTGGGAACGACACCTATGGGATCACAAGAATCCCTACTACGGCAGGCGGGGCGCGGGGTTCGTGAGAAGAGCAGATCAAACAGATAGTACAAAGTTTGTTTATCCAGGTTCGGGCCGCGATGATGCATAAAACCCTACTCCTGCTTTGGTGGATGTATATTCCTGTTCTTGAGCTAGCTCTGGGGCGTTAGGAGCTCCAAAAAGCTGAATCCTTCTCCTGGTCGCCTCGGGCCTCCTTTTATAGAAAAAGGGGTCACGACAGTGGCATACAGGAGGTGGAAAGGGTACAGTGATGCGAGGTTATCCCTTGCATTACACGACAAGGCGCATTTAATGCATCTGCTTAGGTGCCCTTGCTTTATCGGGGACGGGGAAGAAATCCGTCTCGTCCGTCGCCGCTCCTTCTTGTGTCGACACGCGCCCTGGCCAGTGATGCTTGCGATGCCATGTAGGTAGGCAAGCAGCTGAGGTGGCGCAGTGGTGGGTCTTCACGAAGATCTGCATGCCGCCACGCAGGTGCCTGCCCAGCTGGTTGGGTCGGCAGCTGCATGTGTACGGCGGTGGAGGTTTAGTCCACGTGGGCCTGATGGCGGCCCTTCAGATGTCCTTGGCAAGGGCCTTGCCGGGGCCCCGGCAAGGGTCTTGCCAAGGCGCCTGTTGTTATCCCCGGCAAGGCGCTTGCCGGGGGTCACGTGGTCTTCCCTGGCTGGTATCTCGTCAAAGGTCGTCGTCTTCTTAGTGCGTATCTGATCTTGAATGTCTTCACAAAGATCTGCATGCCACCACAGGGATGTCTCCCAAATCCTTGCCCCTTGGGGGCAGTGGACGCAAGGGTAATTTGCTCCGTAGGCGTGGGGCGAGTCGCCACGGCAAGGGTCTTGCCGGGGTTGCTAAAACTGTCTCCCGGCAAGGATATTGCCGGGGGAGTCTGCTTCGTCCTTTTTGCTCTTCGTGGTCTTGGTCTTGGCGTTGTTCTAGTTCCCTTGAGCTTCGGTCTTACCCTGGCTGACCCCCCTTGCCTTGCTTGGTGTGGTGGTGCCCGTGGCTCAGACTGCCCGTGCACAGTTATAGGGGTACAAAAAGTGTACCCCTCTTTTTGTACACCGACACCCTGAGTCTTCACAATGCTGATAATCAAAGCTTCTCACAAAATATTGAAGGAGTTCAAGCTGTCACTCATGTTTATCCTCTGGCTGGTATTACGTGTGCACCTCATCGTGCCCTCACTGAAGCCACTGAAAGCACCATTGCACAACGGCCCAAGAAGCGATCTCGTGTTCTCAATGACCGAGAGCTTCTGGTTGCCCTTCATCAGAAACAGGATAAGCATCATGACTGGCTGAAGTGTCAAATGAAAAGCCTCTTGGTGGACGTCAACAGGATTCGCAACCTTGCCACCAAAAATGCCTTTGTCGCCCATGAAACTTGTCGGCGTACATGGAAAGGGCTGACGCTTATGTGTTCTGAAGATGATCTTCAAGATGATGGCTTCTCTGAACATTTCAAGTTTGACACAACACCTCCGAGAAGGATTGTGCTGCGGCGCACTCCATCTCTTGAAGACTCTGAGTTCTCCTCTTCTGCTGCAACAGTGGATGCCCGTGTCATTAATGATGAATATGATGCTACTTCACCACCTTCTGCGCGAATCGACACTGCACCAAGTTCGTCTGCACCGCCAAACAACACCGACGACCCTGCTGCTTCACCTACTCCTCATGGGAACGAGTAGAGGCTCTATGTCTTCAAACCTTTTTGGTCCTTACTGACAAAAGGGGGAGAAGCATATGAGTTTGATAGTCTTCAAGTGGGTTCATATGGGCGGTTGCATTATATTTTTCCTAGTGTTTACAACTCTTGCTTTTTGATACATTTGGTTCTTTGAGTTGTAACACTTAAACTCGATGGTCGTCTGCTACTTATTTGCTATTCTGTGATGCGATGATAAATTCCACATGTGCGATGATAACTTCCGCACTTAAGTCATTCTTCAGACGTCCATTTTTCATTATGCATGTCATTATCTTCGTTATATCAAATCATGCATGATGAATTATCTTCATAAGTTGAAGAGGATCTCCACAAGTACAACCTGCCATGTGCATTTGCATTCCAAAAGCAAATTACTTATATGCACATCTTCAGGGGGAGCCCTTACCACTTATGAAGACAATTCCTAAATCCTTTACATTTCACATACTTTATCCCTGTTGAAAACTTCAACCAGTTTGTCATCAATCACCAAAAAGGGGGAGATTGTAAGTGCATCTAGTGCCACCCCTAGTTGGTTTTGGAGTATTGACGACAAATCTGGTTGAGGGACTAATGTGTTTGTGAGAATTGCAGGATAACACAGGTAGT
Organism: Triticum urartu; assembly: GCF_003073215.2. Lineage (NCBI taxonomy): Eukaryota > Viridiplantae > Streptophyta > Magnoliopsida > Poales > Poaceae > Triticum > Triticum urartu. The sequence goes on from NC_053025.1 coordinate 16,036,197, forward strand.
AGTCCCTCATTGATTCGGTTTACCTACCGGAGATGACCCCTAAAAATGTATGAAGACATTGACGACAATGGTGGTATGTGAAGATATTCATATTGAAGACTATGACATGAGAAGACATTGTGTGAAGATTATGGAGCGCGAAGACTTAGTCGTTTCGTTGTTTCCTTTTCTTCTTTGTTGAGTCATAGGAACCACCGTATTGTTAAGTGGGTTCCAAGTGAACAAAGTCAGAGTGACTGAAGTGATGCTCAACCCAAATCCTATATCTTCGAGCGAAGACAATGAGAGCAAATCTTATCCAGAGCTGGATGAGTCAGCTTTGCTTGTAGCCCAAGTAAAGTTGCCGTGTGTGTTTGAAATCTGACCGTTGGAACATGTGTCAGTTCCTTAGTGACCTAGGGTCATTTCGGACATATCAGGTCGGGTTGCCTAGTGGCTATAAATAGCCCACCCCCTACACCATAAATTGGTGGCTGCTCAGAGTTAGTGCTAGTGCATGGCTTTTGTCGTTTGAGAGCAACCCACCTCGAAGCCTTTGAGAGAGAAATCCTTGCGAGGACAAAGCCCTAAACACCCAGAGCCAAAGAGTGTTAGGCATCACTGAAGTCTTTCTGTCTGCGTGACCTGAAGACTTATTACACTTGAGGACTGAATCCTCCAGCCGGTTAGGCGTCGCGTTCTGAGCATCCAAGAGTCATTGTGGATCGCCGGTGAACGAAGTCTGTGAAGGTTTGGAAGTCTACCTTGAAGACTTACCAGAGTAATTGGGCGAGGACTGGGTGTCCTTAGCTCAAGGGGAATAAGGTGAAGACGGTCTTCTGAGTTGAATCTCAGCCTCCCTAACCAGACGTACAGTTGTCACAGCAACTGGAACTGGTCCAACAAATCATGTGTCCTCAACAAGTGACTGGTTCTGTTCTATCCTCTCCCTATCTTTATTTAGAGTTTGTCTTCGTGAAGTCATTGCTTGTTTGCTTTACCTATTTGTCTTCACTGTCTGACTATTTTCGTAGTTTGGCTTCATGCCATCTTCCATCCTGATCCTTACTACCTAGCTGCTGTTAGTCTTTGTACTTTCACATTATTGCATACTTGACTATGGCTTGCTTAGTGTAGTTTATCTTCCGCTACATATCAATAGGGTCATTTCTATTGTTTGTCTTCGAAACTTCCATGTTTTGAAGACTTTCATAAAAATCGCCTATTCACCCCCCTCTAGTCGATAACTAGCACTTTCAGTTTTCAATTAAGGACTGAGTTTGAGTCATTTCCGTGGCCAACAGGTCATCGCTTTTGTCTAACAACTTTTGAATATGCTCCATAGCAGTTTGTTGTTTTGTAGCAATTTTAGCAAGTGTGTTGTAGCTAGGTTTAGATTCACATTCAGAGTCATCTTCACTGGATGTTTTAAAGTAAGCATCACGTGAGTTTACCTTGGCACCACGTGCCATGAAGCAGTAGGTAGGAGCAGAGTCATCCTCATCATTAGCATCAGCGTTGGGGACGAGACCATTGTCTTCGGTGTTGAAGATGGACTTGGCGACATACGCTGAAGCCAGAGCCAAGCTTGCCACACCTGAATCAAGACTCCTCCTCAAACTCCACCTCCGCCTCCTCAGAAGCAGACTCCTCCTCTGAATCCATCTCCTTGCCAACAAACGCATGAGCCTTGCTTGATGAGTTCTTCTTGAGAAATGAAGACTTTGATGAAGACTTTGAGGATTTCTTCTTCTTGTTGTCATCATAATCATAATCCTTGCTCTTCTTCTTCTTCTTGGTCTCATTGTCCCATTGTGGACACTCGGAGATGTAGTGACCAGGTTTCTTGCATTTGTGGCATGTTCTCTTCTTGTGGTCACGAGTGGAAGCTTCATCATTTCTTCAGGTGGATCTTGAAGACTTTCTGAAGCCTTTCTTCTTGGTAAACTTCTGGAACTTCTTCACGAGCATAGCTAGCTCCTTTCCAATGTCTTTGGGATCCCCAGAACTATAGTCAGATTCTTCTTTAGATGAGGAAACAACCTTTGCCTTCAAAGCGTGAGTTCAACCATAGTTGGGACCATAGATGTCTCTCTTCTTAGATAACTGGAACTCATGTGTGTTGAGCCTCTCAAGTATGTCAGACGGATCGAGAGTCTTGAAGTCAGGATGTTCTTGAATCATCAGGGTCAGGGTGTCGAAAGAGCTGTCAAGTGATCTCAGAAGCTTCTTGACGATTTCGTGCTTGGTGATCTCAGTGGCACCAAGTGCGCAAAGCTCATTTGTGATATCAGTGAGGCGATCGAACGTGAGCTGGACATTCTCATTGTCGTTTCTCTTGAAGCAGTTGAATAGGTTGCAAAGAACATCAATCCTTGAGTCTCTTTGAGTTGAGACGCCTTCGTTGACCTTGGAGAGCCGGTCCCATACTAGCTTTGTAGTTTCCAGTGCACTCACACGGCCATATTGTCCTTTGGTCAGATGACCACAGATGATGTTCTTGGCAGTCGAATCCAGTTGAATGAACCTCTTGACATTAGCAGCGGTGACACCTTCACCACCTTGTGAACGCCATTCTTGACGACATACCGGAGGTCGACGTCAATGTCTTTAAGATGCATACGCATATTACTCTTCCAGTAGGGGTAATTAGTGCCATTGAAGACGGGGCACGCATCGGAGACCTTTATTATCCCTGCAGTCGACATAGCTAAAACTACAGGTGGTTAAACTGAAGGAAATATGCCCTAGAGGCAATAATAAAGTTGTTATTTATATTTCCTTATATCATGATAAATGTTTATTATTCATGCTAGAATTGTATTAACCGGAAACTTAGTACATGTGTGAATACATAGAGAAACAGAGTGTCCCTAGTATGCCTCTACTTGACTAGCTCGTTAATCAAAGATGGTTAAGTTTCCTGACCATGGACATGTGTTGTCATTTGATGAACGGGATCACATCATTAGAGAATGATGTGATGGACAAGACCCATCTGTTAGCTTAGCATAATGATCGTTTAGTTTTATTCCTATTGCTTTCTTCATGACTTATACATGTTCCTCTGACTATGAGATTATGCAACTCCCGAATACCGGAGGAACACCTTGTGTGATATCAAATGTCACAACGTAACTGGGTGATTATAAAGATGCTCTATAGGTGTCTCCGATGGTGTTTGTTGAGTTGGCATAGATCGAGATTAGGATTTGTCACTCCATGTATCGGAGGGGTATCTCTGGGCCTTCTCGGTAATGCACATAACTATGAGCCTTGCAAGCAATGTGTCTAATGAGTTAGTCACGGGAAGAAGCATTATGGAATGAGTAAAGAGACTTGCCAGTAACGAGATTGAACTAGGTATGGTGATACCGACGATCGAATCTCGGGCAAGCAACATACCGATGACAAAGGGAACAACGTATGTTGTTATGCAATTTTGACTGATAAAGATCTTCGTAGAATATGTAGGAGCCAATATGAGCATCCAGGTTCCGCTATTGGTTATTGACCGGAGATGTGTCTCGCTCATGTCTACATAGTTCTCGAACCCGTAGGGTCCGCAAGCTTAACGTTCGATGATGATTTGTATTATGAGTTATGTGATTTGATGACCGAAGATTGTTCAGAGTCCTGGATGAGATCACAGACATGACGAGGAGTCTCGAAATGGTCGAGACATAATTATTGATATATTGGACGATGTTATTCAGACACCGAATGAGTTCCGAGAGGTACTAGATAACTATCAGAGTGCCGGAGGGTTATCGGAACCCCCCGGGGGAACTAATGGCCCTTGATGGGCCTTAGTGGGAAGAGAGGAAGGGCCACAAGGAGGGCCGGCCCCCTTCCTTCTTCCCCTTCTTCCTTAGGTGGAATCCTACTAGGACTTGGAGTCCTACCTCTCCTGGCGCACCCTAGGAGGGTCGGCCGGCCTCCCCTCCCCTCCTTTATATACGGGAGCAGGGGGCACCCTAGAACACACAAGTTTCTCTTAACCGTGTGCGGTGCCCCCCTCCACAGCTACACACCTCGGTCATATCGTCGTAGTGCTTACGCAAAGCCCTGCGCTGGTAACTTCATCATCACCATCACCATGCCGTCATGTTGACGGAACTCTCCCTCGGCCTCAACTGGATCAAGAGTTTGAGGGACGTCATCGAGCTGAACGTGTGCTGACGCGGAGGTGCCGTATGTTCGGTGCTTGGATCGGTTGGATCGCGAAGAAGTTTGACTACATCGGCCGCATTACTAAATGCTTCCGCTTTCGTTCTACGAGGGTACGTGGACACACTCTCCCCGCTCGTTGCTATGCATCTCCTATATAGATCTTGCGTGATTGTAGGTAAATTTTTTGAAATACAGCGTTTCCCAACAATGGCATCTGAGCCAGGTCTATGCGTAGATGTTATATGCACGAGTAGAACACAAAGAGTTGTCAGCGATAATAGTCATACTGCTTACCAGCAACGTCTTACTTTGATTCGGCGGTATTGTTGGATGAAGCGGCCCGGACCGTCATTACATGACCACGTTCATGAGACTGGTTCTACCGACGTGCTTCGCACACAAGTGGCTAGTGGGTGTCTGTTTCTCCAGCTTTAGTTGAATCGGGATTGACTACTCCCGGTCGTTGTTGAAGGTTAAAACAGCACACTTGACGAAAAATCGTTGTGGTTTTGATGTGTATGTAAGAACGGTTCTTGCAAGAAGCCCGTAGCAGTCACGTAAAACTTGCAACAACAAAGTAGAGGACGTCTAACTTGTTTTTGCAGGGCTTGTTGTGATGTGATATGGTCAAGTCATGATGATATATAAATTGTTGTATGAGATGATCATGATTGGAAAAGTTATCGGCAACTGGCAGGAGCCATATGGTTGTCGCTTTATTGTATGAAATGCAATCGCCATGTAATTGCTTTACTTTATCACTAAGTGGTAGCGATAGTCGTAGAAGCAATAGTTGGCGAGATGACAACGATGCTACGATGGAGATCAAGGTGTCAAGCTGATGACGATGGTGATCATGACAGTGCTTTGGAGATGGGGATCAAAGGCACAAGATGAGGATGGCCATATCATATCACTTATTTTGATTGCATGTGATGTTTATCCTTTATGCATCTTATTTTGCTTAGTACGGCGGTAGAATTATAAGATGATCCCTCACTAAATTTCAAGGTACAAGTGTTCTCCCTGAGTATGCACCGTTGCGAAAGTTCGTCGTGCCGAGACACCACGTAATGATCGGGTGTGATAAGCTCTATGTTCACATACAACGGGTGCAAGCCAGTTTTGCACACGCATAATACTCAGGTTAAACTTGACGAGCCTAGCATATGCAGATATGGCCTCGGAACACTGAAACCGAAAGGTCGAACGTGAATCATATAGTAGATATGATCAACATAGTGATGTTCACCATTGAAAGCTACTCCATCTCACGTGATGATCGGACGTGGTTTAGTTGATATGGATCACGTGATCATTTAGATGACTAGAGGGATGTCTATCTAAGTGGGAGTTCTTAAGTAATATGATTAATTGAACTTTAATTTATCATGAACTTAGTACCTGATAGTATTTTGCATGTCTATGTTATTGTAGATAAATGGCCCGTGCTACTGTTCCTTTGAATTTTAATGCGTTCCTAGAGAAATCTAAGTTGAAAGATGATGGTAGAAACTACACGGACTGGGTCTGTAACTTGAGGATTATCCTCATTGCTGCACAGAAGAATTATGTCCTGAAAGCACTGCTAGGTGCAAGACCCGCTGCAGGAGCAACACCGGACGTTATGAACGTCTGGCAAAGCAAAGCTGATGACTACTCGATAGTTCAGTGTGCCATGCTTTACGGCTTAGAACCGGGACTTCAACGATGTTTTGAACGTCATGGAGCATATGAGATGTTCCAGGAGTTGAAGTTAATATTTCAAGCAAATGCCCGAATTGAGAGATATGAAGTCTCCAATAAGTTCTATAGCTGCAAGATGGAGGAGAATAGTTCTGTCAGTGAACATATACTCAAAATGTCTTGGTACCACAACCACTTGACTCAACTGGGAGTTAATCTTCCTGATGATAGTGTCATTGAGAGAGTTCTTCAATCACTGCCACCAAGCTACAAAAGCTTCTAATGAACTATAATATGCAAGGGATGGATAAGACAATTCCCGAGCTCTTCGCGATGCTAAAAGCTGCGGAGGTAGAAATCAAGAAGGAGCATCAAGTGTTGATTGTTAACAAGACCACTAGTTTCAAGAAAAAGGTCAAAGGGAAGAAAGGGAACTTCAAGAAGAACGGCAAGCAAGTTGCTGCTCAAGTGAAGAAGCCCAAGTCTGGACCTAAGCCTGAGACTGAGTGCTTCTACTGCAAAGGGACTTGTCACTGGAAGCGGAATTGCCCCAAGTATTTGGCAGATAAGAAGGATGGCAAAGTGAAAGGTATATTTGATATACATGTTATTGATGTGTACCTTACTAATGCTCGTAGTAGCGCCTGGGTATTTGATACTTGTTATGTTGCTCACATTTGGCACTCGAAACAGGGGCTACTGATTAAGCGAAGATTGGCTAAGGACGAGGTGATGATGCGCGTGGGTAATGGTTCCAAAGTAGATGTGATCGCCGCCGGCACGCTACCTCTACATCTACCTTCGGGATTAGTTTTGGACCTGAATAATTGTTATTTGGTGCCAGCGTTAAGCATGAACATTATATCTGGATCTTGTTTGATGCGAGACAGTTATTCATTTAAATCAGAGAATAATGGTTGTTCTATTTATATGAGCAATATCTTTTATGGTCATGCAACCTTGATGAGTGGTCTATTTTTGTTAAATCTCGATAGTAGTGATACACATATTCATGGTATTGAAGCCAAAAGATACAAGTTTAATAATGATAGTGCAACTTATTTGTGGCACTGGCGTTTAGGTCATATTGGTCTAAAGCGCATGAAGAAACTCCATGCTGATGGGCTTTTGGAATCACTTGATTATGAATCACTTGATGCTTGCGAACCATGCCTCATGGCCAAGATGACTAAGACTCCATTCTCTGGAACAATGGAGCGAGCAATAGATTTATTGGAAATAATACATACTGATATATGCGGTCCGATGAGTGTTGATGCTCGCGGCGGGTATCGTTATTTTCTGACCTTCACAGATGATTTGAGCAGATATAGGTATATCTACTTAATGAAACATAAGTCTGAAACATTTGAAAAGTTCAAAGAATTTCAGAGTGAAGTGGAAAATCATCGCAACAAGAAAATAAAGTTTCTACGATCTGATCGTGGAGGAGAATATTTGAGTTATGAGTTTGGTCTTCATTTGAAACAATGCGGAATAGTTTCGCAACTCACGCCACCTGGAACACCACATCGTAATGGTGTGTCCGAACGTCGTAACCGCACTTTATTAGATATGGTGCGATCTATGATGTCTCTTACTGATTTACCACTGTCGTTTTGGGGCTATGCTTTAGAGACGGCTGCATTCATGTTAAACAGGGCACCATCTAAATCCGTTGAGGCGACACCATATGAACTGTGGTTTGGCAAGAAACCCAAGTTGTCATTTTTTAAAGTTTGGGGTTGCGATGCTTATGGTAAAAAGCTTCAACCTGATAAGCCAGAACCCAAATCAGAGAAATGTGTCTTCATAGGATACCCAAAGGAGACTGTTGGGTACACCTTCTATCACAGATCCGAAGGAAAGATATTTGTTGCTAAGAATGGATCCTTTCTAGAGAAGGAGTTTCTCTCGAAAGAAGTGAGTGGGAGGAAAGTAGAACTTGATGAGGTAATTGTACCTGCTCCCTTATTGGAAAGTAGTTCATCACAGAAATCAGTTCCAGCGATTCCTACACCAATCAGTGAGGAAGCTAATGATGATGATCATGAAACTTCAGATCAAGTTACTACCGAACCTCGTAGGTCAACCAGAGTAAGATCCGCACCAGAGTGGTACGGTAATCCTGTTCTGGAAGTCATGTTACTTGATCATGACGAACCTACGAACTATGAGGAAGCGATGATGAGCCCAGATTCCACAAAATGGCTTGAGGCCATGAAATCTGAGGTGGGATCCAAGTATGAGAACAAAGTGTGGACTTTGGTTGACTTGCCCGATGATCGGCATGCCATAGAGAATAAATGGATCTTGAAGAAGAAGACTGACGCTGACGGTAATGTTACTGTCTACAAAGCTCGACTTGTTGCGAAAGGTTTTCGACAAGTTCAAGGAGTTGACTATGATGAGACCTTCTCACCCGTAGTGATGCTCAAGTCTATCCGAATCATGTTAGAAATTGCCGCATTTTACGGTTATGAAATCTGGCAAATGGATGTCAAAACTGCATTCCTTAATGGATATCTTAAAGAAGAGTTGTATATGATGCAACCAAAAGGTTTTGTCAAAGGATGCTAACAAAGTGTGCAAACTCCAGCGATCCATTTATGGACTGGTGCAAGCCTCTCAAAGTTGGAATATACGCTTTGATAGTGTGATCAAAGCATATGGTTTTATACAGACTTTTGGAGAAGCCTGTATTTACAAGAAAGTGACTGGGAGCTCTGTAGATTTTCTAATATTATATGTGGATGACATATTGTTGATCGGAAATGATACTGAATTTCTGAATAGCATAAAAGGATACTTGAATAATAATTTTTCAATGAAAGACCTCGGAGAAGCTGCTTATATATTGGGCATCAAGATCTATAGAGATAGATCAAGACGCTTAATTGGACTTTCACAAAGCACATACATTGATAAAGTTTTGAAGAAGTTCAAAATGGATCAGTGAAAGAAAGGGTTCTTGCCTGTGTTACAAGGTGTGAAATTGAGTCAGACTCAATGCCCGACCACTACATAAGATAGAGAGAAAATGAAAGTCATTCCCTATGCCTCAGCCATAGGTTCTATCATGTATGCAATGTTGTGTACCAGACCTGATGTGTGCCTTGCTATTAGTTTAGCAGGGAGGTACCAAAGTAATCCAGGAGTGGATCACTGGACAACTGTCAAGAACATCCTGAAATACCTGAAAAGCTAAGGATATGTTTCTCGTTTATGGAGGTGACAAAGAGCTTGTCGTAAACGGTTACGTCGATGCAAGCTTTGACACTGATCCGGATGACTCTAAGTCACAAACCGGATACGTATTTATATTGAATGGTGGAGCTGTCAGTTGGTGCAGTTCCAAACAGAGCATCGTGGCGGGATCTACGTGTGAAGTGGAGTACATAACTGCTTCAGAAGCAGCAAATGAAGGAGTCTGGATGAAGGAGTTCATATGCGATCTAGGTTTCATACCTAGTGCATCGGTCCAATGAAAATCTTTTGTGACAATACTGGAGCAATAGCCTTCGTGAAGGAATCCAAAATTCACAAGAGAACCAAACACATTAAGAGACGCTTCAATTCCATCCGCGATCAAGTCAAGGAGGGAGACATAGAAATTTGCAAAATACATACGGATCTGAATATTGAAGACCCATTGACTAAGCCTCTCACGAGCAAAACATGATCAGCACCAAGACTCCATGGGCGTTAGAATCATTACTATGTAATCTAGATTATTGACTCTGCAAGTGGAAGACTGAAGGCAATATGCCCTAGAGGCAATAATAAAGTTGTTGTTTATATTTCTTTATATCATGATAAATGTTTATTATTCATGCTAGAATTGTATTAACTAGAAACTTAGTACATGTGTGAATACATAGACAAACAGAGTGTCCCTAGTATGCCTCTACTTGACTAGCTTGTTAATCAAAGATGATTAAGTTTCCTGACCATGGACATGTGTTGTCATTTGATGAATGGGATCACATCATTAGAGAATGATGTGATAGCTTAGCATAATGATCGTTTAGTTTTATTTCTATTGCTTTATTCATGACTTATACATGTTCCTCTGACTATGCGATTATGCAACTCCCGAAAACCGGAGGAACACCTTGTGTGCTATCAAACGTCACAACGTAACTGGGTGATTATAAAGATGCTCTACAGGTGTCTCCGATGGTGTTTGTTGAGTTGGCATAGATCGAGATTAGGATTTGTCACTCCGTGTATCAGAGAGGTATCTCTGGGCCCTCTCGGTAATGAACATCACTGCGAGCCTTGCAAGCAATGCGTCTAATGAGTTAGTCACGGGATGATGCATTACGGAACGAGTAAAGAGACTTGCTGGTAACGAGATTGAACTAGGTATGGTGATACCGACGATCAAATCTCGGGCAAGTAACATACCGACGACAAAGGAAATAACGTATGTTGTTATGCGGTTTTGACCGATAAAGATCTTCGTAGAATATGTAGAAGCTAATATGAGCATCCAGTTTCCGCTATTGGTTATTGACCGAAGATGTGTCTCGGTCATGTCTACATAGTACTCGAACCCGTAGGGTCCGCACGCTTAGCGTTCGATGACGATTTGTATTATGAGTTATGTGATTTGATGACCGAAGATTGTTCGGAGTCTCGGATGAGATCACAGACATGATGAGGAGTCTCGAAATGGTTGAGACATAAAGATTGATATATTGGACGATGTTATTCGGACACCGGATGAGTTTCGAGAGGTACCGGATACCTATCGGAGTGCCGAAGGGTTATCGGAACCCCCCAGGGGAACTAATGGGCCTTGATGGGCCTTAGTGGGAAGAGAGGAAGGGCCACAAGGGGCTGGCCGCGCCCACCCACCCCCCTTGGGTCCGAATTGGACTAGGGGAAGGGGGCGGCGCCCCCCTTTCCTTCCCTTCCCCCTCTTCCTTCCTTCTTCCCCCTCTTCCTTAGGTGGAATCCTACTAGGACTTGGAGTCCTAGTAGGACTCCCCTCTCCTAGCGTGACCTAGGAGGGCCATCCGGCCTCCCCTCCCCTCCTTTATATACGGGGGCAGGGGGCACCCTAGAACACACAAGTTTCTCTTAACCGTGTGCGGTGCCCCCCTCCACAGTTACACACCTCAGTCATATCGTCGTAGTGCTTAGGAAAAGCCCTGCACCGGTAACTTCATCATCACCATCACCACGCCATCGTGCTAATGGAACTCTCCCTCGGCCTCAACTGGATCAAGAGTTCAAGGGATGTCATCGAGCTGAACATGTGCTGAACGCGGAGGTGCCATACGTTCGGTGCTTGGATCGGTTGGATCGCGAAAACGTTTGACTACATCAACCGCGTTACTAAACGCTTCCGCTTTTGGTCTATGAGGGTACGTGGACACACTCTCCCCGCTCGTTGCTATGCATCTCCTAGATAGTTCTTGTGTGATCGTAGGAAAATGTTTTGAAATACTGTGTTTCCCAACATAAACCGAATCACACAGAACAAGGGATAACCTTACTCTGATACCAATTGAAAGTGCTAGTTATCGACTAGGGGGGGTGAATAGGCGATTTTTATGGAAGTCTTCAAAACATGGGGGCTTTGAAGATGAATAGTAGAAATGAACCTATTGATATGCAGCAGAAGGTAGACTACACTAGACAAGCCATAGTCAAGTAAGCAATGAAGTGAAAGCACGAAGACTATCAGCAACTAGGTAGTATAGATCGGGATGGAAGATGGTATGAAGCCAAACGGTAAATAGTCTTCACACAGTGAAGACAATCATATCATGCAAGCAGACAATGACTTCACGAAGACAGACTAAAAGTAAAGGGAAGTGAAGGATAGAACCAGTAGCTTCTTGAAGGCAAGGATTTGGTAGACCAGTTCCAGTTGCTGCGACAACTGTACATCTGGTTAGGGAGGCTGAGATTTAACTCATAAGACCACGTCTTCACCTTATTCCCCTTGAGCTAAGAACACTTAGTCCTCGCCCAATCACTCTGGTAAGTCTTCAAGGTAGACTTCCAAACCTTCACAGACTTCGTTCACTGGTAATCCACAATGGCTCTTGGATGCTCAGAATGCGACACCTAATTGGCTGGAGGATTCACAGTCCTCAAGTGTAACAAGTCTTCAGATCACGCGGACAGAAAGACTTCAGTGATACCTAACACTCTTTAGCTCTGGGTGTTTTGGGCTTTGTCCTCGCAAGGATCTCTCTCTCAAATGCTTCGGAGGTGCGTTGCTCTCAAACGACAAAAGCCGTGCACTAACTCTGAGCAGCCCCCAATATATGGTGTAGGTGAAGGAAATATGCCCTAGAGGCAATAATAAAGTTATTATTTATTTCCTTATATCACGATAAATGTTTATAATTCATGCTAGAATTGTATTAACCAGAAACATAATACATGTGTGAGTACATAGACAAACAGAGTGTCACTAGTATGCCTCTACTTGACTATCTCGTTGATCAAAGATGGTTATGTTTCCTAGCCATAGACATGAGTTGTCATTTGGTTAATGGGATCACGTCATTAGGAGAATGATGTGATTGACATGACCCATTCCGTTAACTTAGCACATGATCGTTTAGTATGTTGCTATTGCTTTCTTCATGACTTATACATGTTCCTATGACTATGAGATTATGCAACTCCCGTTTACCAGAGGAACACTTTGTGTGCTACCAAACGTCACAACGTAACTGGGTGATTATAAAAGTGCTCTACAGGTGTCTCCGAAGGTACTTGTTGGGTTGGTGTATTTTGAGATTAGGATTTGTCACTCCGATTGTCGGAGAGGTATCTCTGGGCCCTCTCGGTAATGCACATCACTTAAGCCTTGCAAGCATTGCAACTAATGAGTTAGTTGCGGGATGATGTATTACGGAATGAGTAAAGAGACTTGCCGGTAATGAGATTGAACTAGGTATTGAGATACCGACGATCGAATCTCGGGCAAGTAACATACCGATGACAAAGGGAACAACGTATGTTGTTATGCGGTCTGACCGATAAAGATCTTCGTAGAATATGTGGGAGCCAATATGAGCATCCAGGTTCCGCTATTGGTTATTGACCGGAGACGTGTCTCGGTCATGTCTACATAGTTCTCGAACCCGTAGGGTCCGCACGCTTAACGTTTCGATGATAGTTATATTATGAGTTTATATGTTTTGATGTACCGAAGGTTGTTCGGAGTCCCGGATGTGATCACGGACATGACGAGGAGTCTCGAAATGGTCGAGACATGAAGATTGATATATTGGAAGCCTATGTTTGGATATCGGAAGTGTTCCGGGTGAAATCGGGATTTTACCGGAGTACCAGGAGGTTACCGGAACCCCCCGGGGGGTTAATGGGCCATAGTGGGCCTTAGTGGAGAAGAGGAGAGGCAGCCAGGGCAAGGGCCACGTGCCCCTCCCCCCTAGTCCGAATAGGACAAGGAGAGGGGGGCGGCACCCCCCCTTCCTTCTTCTCCTCCACCTCTTCCCCCCCCAAGTCCTAATCCAACTAGGAAAGGGGGGGAGTCCTACTCCCGGTGGGAGTAGGACTCCTCCTGGCGCGCCCCCCTTGGCCGGCCGCACCTCCCCCCTTGCTCCTTTATATATGGGGGCAGGGGGCACCCTAGACACAACAATTGATCGTTTGATATTTTAGCCATGTGCGATGCCCCCCCTCCACCATAGTCCACCTCGATAAGACTGTAGCGGTGCTTAGGCAAAGCCCTGCGTTGGTAGAACGTCATCATCGTCACCACACCGTCGTGCTAACGAAACTCTCCCTCAACACTCAGCTGGATCGGAGTTCGAGGGACGTCATTGGGCTGAACGTGTGTTGAACTCGGAGGTGCCGTGCGTTCGGTACTTGATTGGTCAGATCGTGAAGACGTACGACTACATCAACCGCGTTGTGCTAACGCTTCCTCTTTCGGTCTACGAGGGTACGTGGACAACGCTCTCCCCTCTTGTTGCTATGCATCACCATGATCTTGCGTGTGCGTAGGATTTTTTTTGAAATTACTACGTTCCCCAACAGTGGCATTCGAGCCAGGTTTTATGTGTAGATGTCATATGCATGAGTAGAACACAAGTGAGTTGTGGGCGATATAAGTCATACTGCTTACCAGCATGTCATACTTTGGTTCGGCGGTATTTTTGGATGAAGCGGCCTGGACCGACATTACGCGTACGCTTACACGAGACTGGTTCTACCGACGTGCTTTGCACATAGGTGGCTGGCGGGTGTCAGTTTATCCAACTTTAGTTGAACCGTGTGTGGCTACGCCCGGTCCCTGTGAAGGTTAAAACATCACCAACTTGACAAACTATCGTTGTGGTTTTGATGCGTAGGTAAGAACTGTTCTTGCTAAGCCCGTAGCAGCCACGTAAAACTTGCAACAACAAAGTAGAGGACGTCTAACTTGTTTTTGCGGGGCATGTTGTGATGTGATATGGTCAAGACATGATGCTAAATTTTATTGTATGAGATAATCATGTTTTGTAACTGAGTTATCGGCAACTGGCAGGAGCCATATGGTTGTCGCTTTATTGTATGCAATGCAATCGCCCTGTAATGCTTTACTTTATCACTAAGCGGTAGCGATAGTCGTAGAAGCATAAGATTGGCGAGAAGACAACGATGCTACGATGGAGATCAAGGTGTCGCGCCGGTGACGATGGTGATCATGGAGGTGCTTCGGAGATGGAGATCACAAGCACAAGATGATGATGGCCATATCATATCACTTATATTGATTGCATGTGATGTTTATCTTTTATGCATCTTATCTTGCTTTGATTAACGGTAGCATTATAAGATGATCTCTCACTAAATTTCAAGATAAAAGTGTTCTCCCTGAGTATGCACCGTTGCCAAAGTTCGTCGTGCCCAGACACCACGTGATGATCGGGTGTGATAAGCTCTACGTCCATCTACAACGGGTGCAAGCCAGTTTTGCACACGCATAATACTTGGGTTAAACTTGACGAGATTAGCATATGCAGATATCGCCTCGGAACACTGAGACCGAAAGGTCGAGCGTGAATCATATAGTAGATATTATTAACATAGTGATGTTCACCATTGAAAACTACTCCATTTCACGTGATGATCGGTTATGGTTTAGTTGATTTGGATCACGTGATCACTTAGAAGATTAGAGGGATGTCTATCTAAGTGGGAGTTCTTAAGTAATATGATTAATTGAACTTAAATTTATCATGAACTTAGTACCTGATAGTATCTTGCTTGTCTATGTTGATTGTAGATAGATGGCCCGTGCTGTTGTTCTATTGAATTTTAATGCGTTCCTTGAGAAAGCAAAGTTGAAAGATGATGGTAGCAATTACACGGACTGGCTCCGTAACTTGAGGATTATCCTCATTGCTGCATAGAAGAATTACGTCCTGGAAGCACCGCTAGGTGTACCACCTGCGCTGGCAACTGCAGACATTGTGAACACCTGGCAGTCACGTGTTGATGACTACTTGATAGTTCAGTGTGCCATGCTTTACGGCTTAGAACCGGGACTTCAATGACGTTTTGAACGTCATGGAGCATATGAGATGTTTCAAGAGTTGAAGTTAATATGTCAAAAGAATGCCCGGATTGAGAGATATGAAGTCTCCAATAAGTTCTACAGCTGCAAGATGGAGGAGAATAGTTCTGTCAGTGAGCATATACTCAAGATGTCTGGGTATAATAATCATATGATTCAACTGGGAGTTAATCTTCCAGATGATAGCGTCATTGACAGAATTCTCCAGTCACTTCCACCAAGCTACAAGAGCTTCGTGATGAACTATAACATGCAAGGGATGGATAAGACGATTCCTGAGCTCTTCGCAATGCTAAAGGCTGCGGAGGTAGAAATCAAAAAGAAGCATCAAGTGTTGATGGTCAATAAGACCACTAGTTTCAAGAAAAAGGGCAAAGGGAAGAAGAAGGGGAACTTTAAGAAGAACATCAAGCAAGTTGTTGCTTAGGAGAAGAAACCCAAGTCTGGACCTAAGCCTGAAACTGAGTGCTTCTACTGCAAGCAGACTGGTCACTGGAAGCGGAACTGCCCCAAGTATTTGGCGGATAAGAAGGATGGCAAGGTGAACAAAGGTATATGTGATATACATGTTATTGATGTGTACCTTACTAGAGCTCGTAGTAGCACCTGGGTATTTGATACTGGTTCTGTTGCTAATATTTGCAACTCGAAACAGGGACTACGGATTAAGCGAACACTGGCCAAGGACGAGGTGACGATGCGCGTGGAAAATGGTTCCAAAGTCGATGTGATCACGGTCGGCACGCTACCTCTACATCTACCTTCGGGATTAGTTTTAGACCTAAATAATTTTTATTTGGTGCCAACATTGAGCATGAACATTATATCTGGATCTTGTTTGATGCGAGACGGTTATTCATTTAAATCAGAGAATAATGGTTGTTCTATTTATATGAGTAATATCTTTTATAGTCATGCACCCTTGTAGAGTGGTCTATTTTTGATGAATCTCGATAGTAGTGATACACATATTCGTAATGTTGAAACCAAAAGATGCAGAGTTGATAATGATAGTGCAACTTATTTGTGGCACTGCCGTTTAGGTCATATCGGTGTAAAGCGCATGAAGAAACCCCATACCGATGGACTTATGGAACCACTTGATTATGAATCACTTGGTACTTGCGAACCGTGCCTTATGGGCAAGATGACTAAAACGCCGTTCTCCGGTACTATGGAGAGAGCAACAGATTTGTTGGAAATCATACATACAAATGTATGTGGTCCAATGAATGTTGAGGCTCGTGGCGGGTATCGTTATTTTCTCACCTTCACAGATGATTTAAGCAGATATGGGTATATCTACTTAATGAAACATAAGTCTGAAACATTTGAAAAGTTCAAAGAATTTCAGAGTGAAGTTGAAGATCATCGTAACAAGAAAATAAAGTTTCTACGATCTGATCGTGGAGGAGAATATTTGAGTTACGAGTTTGGTCTACATTTGAAACAATGCGGAATAGTTTTGCAACTCACGCCACCCGGAACACCACAGCGTAATGGTGTGTCCGAATGTCGTAGTCGTACTTTACTAGATATGGTGCGATCTATGATGTCTCTTACTGATTTACTGCTATCCTTTTGGGGTTATGCTTTAGAGATGGCTGCATTCATGTTAAATAGGGCACCATCAAAATCCGTTGAGACGATGCCTTATGAACTATGGTTTGGCAAGAAACCAAAGTTGTCGTTTCTTAAAGTTTGGGGCTGCGATGCTTATGTGAAAAAGCTTCAACCTGATAAGCTTGAACCCAAATCAGAAAAATGTGTCTTCATAGGATACCCGAAGGAGACTGTTGGGTACACCTTCTATCACAGATCCGAAGGCAAGACATTCGTTGTTAAGAATGGATCCTTTCTAGAGAAGGAGTTTCTCTCGAAAGAAGTGAGTGGGAGGAAAGTAGAACTTGATGAGGTAACTATACCTGCTCCCTTATTGGAAAGTAGCTCATCACAGAAATCTATTCATGTGACGCCTACACCAATTAGTGGGGAAGTTAATGATGATGATCATGGAACTTCAGATCAAGTTGTTACTGAACCTCGTAGATCAACCAGAGTAAGATCCGCACCATAGTGGTACGGTAATCCTGTTCTGGAAGTCATGTTACTCGACCATGATGAACCTACGAACTATGAAGAAGCGATGGTGAGCCCAGATTCCGCAAAATGGTTTGAGGCCATGAAATCTGAGATGGGATCCATGTATGAGAACAAAGTGTGGACTTTGGTTGAATTGCATGATCGGCAAGCAATTGAGAATAAATGGATCTTCAAGAAGAAGACTGACGCTGACGGTAATGTTACTGTCTACAAAGCTCGACTTGTTGCGAAAGGTTTTCGACAAGTTCAAGGGATTGACTACGATGAGACCTTCTCACCCGTAGCGATGCTTAAGTCTGTCCGAATCATGTTAGCAATTGCCGCATTTTATGATTATGAAATTTGGCAGATGGATGTCAAAACTGCATTCCTGAATGGATTTCTGGAAGAAGAGTTGTATATGATGCAACCAGAAGGTTTTGTCGATCCAAAGGAGGCTAACAAAGTTTGCAAGCTCCAGCAATCCATTTATGGACTGGTGTAAGCCTCTCGGAGTTGGAATAAACGCTTTGATAGTGTGATCAAAGCATTTGGTTTTGTACAGACTTTTGGAGAAGCCTGTATTTACAAGAAAGTGAGTGGGAGCTCTGTAGCATTTCTGATATTATATGTGGATGACATATTGCTGATTGGAAATGATATAGAATTTATGGATAGCATAAAGGGATACTTGAATAAGAGTTTTTCAATGAAAGACCTCGGTGAAGCTGCTTATATATTGGGCATTAAGATCTATAGAGATAGATCAAGACGCTTAATTGGACTTTCACAAAGCACATACCTTGACAAAGTTTTGAATAAGTTCAAAGTGGATCAAGCAAAGAAAGGGTTCTTGCCTATGTTACAAGGTGTGAAGTTGAGTAAGACTCAATGCCCGACCACTGCAGAAGATAGAGAGAAAATGAAAGATGTTCCCTATGCTTCAGCCATAGGCTCTATCATGTATGCAATGCTGTGTACCAGACCTGATGTGTGCCTTGCTATAAGTCTAGCAGGGAGGTACCAAAGTAATCTAGGAGTGGATCACTGGACAGCGGTCAAGAACATCCTGAAATACCTGAAAAGGACTAAGGATATGTTTCTCGTTTATGGAGGTGACAAAGAGCTCATTGTAAATGGTTACATTGATGCAAACTTTGACACTGATCCGGACGATTCTAAATCACAAACCGGATACGTGTTTACATTGAACAGTGGAGCTATCATTTGGTGCAGTTCTAAACAAAGCATCATGGCGGGATCTATGTGTGAAGTGGAGAACATAGCTGCTTCGGAAGCACCAAATGAAGGAGTCTGGATGAAGGAGTTCATATCCGATCTAGGTGTCATACCTAGTGCATCGGGTCCAATGAAAATCTTTTGTGACAATACTGGTGCAGTTGCCTTGGCGAAGGAATCCAGATTTCACAAGAGAGCCAAGCACATCAAGAGATGCTTCAATTCCATCTGGGATCTAGTCCAGGTGGGAGACATAGAAATTTGTAAGATACATACGGATCTGAATGTTGCAGACCCATTGACTAAGCCTCTTCCACAAGCAAAACATGATCAGCACCAAGACTCCATGGGTGTTAGGATCATTACTATGTAATCTAGATTATTGACTCTAGTGCAAGTGGGAGACTGAAGGAAATATGCCCTAGAGGCAATAATAAAGTTATTATTTATTTCCTTGTATCATGATAAATGTTTATTATTCATGCTAGAATTGTATTAACCGGAAACATAATACATGTGTGAATACATAGACAAACAGAGTGTCACTAGTATGCCTCTACTTGACTAGCTCGTTGATTAAAGATGGTTATGTTTCCTAGCCATAGACATGAGTTGTCATTTGGTTAACGGGATCACATCATTAGGAGAATGATGTGATTGACATGACCCATTCCGTTAGCTTAGCACCCGATCGTTTAGTATGTTGCTATTGCTTTCTTCATGACTTATACATGTTCCTATGACTATGAGATTATGCAACTCCCGTTTACCGGAGGAAAACTTTGTGTGCTACCAAACGTCACAACGTAACTGGGTGATTATAAAGGTGCTCTACAGGTGTCTCCGAAGGTACTTGTTGGGTTGGCGTATTTCGAGATTAGGATTTGTCACTTCGATTGTCGGAGAGGTATCTCTGGGCCCTCTCGGTAATGCACATCACTTAAGCCTTGCAAGCATTGCAACTAATGAGTTAGTTGCGGGATGATGTATTACGGAACGAGTAAAGAGACTTGCCGATAACGAGATTGAACTAGGTATTGAGATACCGACGATCGAATCTCGAGCAAGTAACACACCGATGACAAAGGGAACAACATATGTTGTTATGCGGTCTGACCGATAAAGATCTTCCGTAGATATTGTAACGCCCCAGATACGACTTTCCAAATTTGTATCCAACTCTTGCTTTCCGGCGTTAAGTTATATTTATTTCCTCGGGTTCGGGTTTTGTCTCCGTGTGTTGTTTTCGTTTTCATGCATCTCATATCATGTCATCATGTGCATTGCATTTGCATACGTGTTCGTCTCATGCATTCGAGCATTTTCCCCGTTGTCCGTTTTGCATTCCGGCGCTTCGTTCTCCTCCGGTGGCCATTTCTAGCTTTCTTTCGTGTGTGGGGATTAAACATTTCCGGATTGGACCGAGACTTGCCAAGCGGCCTTGGTTTACTACCGGTAGACCGCCTGTCAAGTTTCGTATCATTTGGACTTCATTTGATACTCCAACGGTTAACCGAGGGACCGAAAAGGCCTCGTGTGTGTTGCAGCCCAACACCCCTCCAATTTGGCCCAAAACCCACCAAACTCTGCTCCATGTCCTAGAGCGTTCGATCACGATCGCGTGGCCGAAAACCGCACCTCATTTGGACTCTCCTAGCTCCACTTATGCCTATATATAGCCCCCCTCCATTTTCGGATCTTCTTCCCCCGTCCAAACCCTAAAAAAAAGTTCCAGATCTGCGCCGACGGACGTGTCCGGTGCGGACCGGACAACGTCCGCCCCATCGCGCCCGGCCACTCCCGTCCTGCCATCTGTCCCCGGGCGGTGCCCACATCGCCGCCGGCCCGCAGGCCCGAGGCGGGCCCTCCTCTCCACCTCGCCGAGCCCGAAGAGCCACGCCCGCGCGCCGCTTGTCTTCCCCGGCCCCGGGGGCCGAAGCTCGCCGGCCGCCGCCCCGCTACTCACCGCCTCCCCGCCGGCGCCGCGCTCCACCACGCGCCCTCGCCGCCCCGGCGACCGCGGCCGGACCCCACCGGCCACCTCGCCGCCCCACGCCTCTCCGCCGCCGCCCCTCGTCGCCGGATCCGCCGCCCCTCACCGGCTGGCCTCTCCTCCGACGAACTCCGGCTGGCCATCACCGTTTTCCGCGCCATGAACAGTGCCCGTGAACAGTAGCCGGTCCAGATCTGAGATCTAAAAACAAACCCTACGGTTGACTTTTCCCTCTCCCCCTTAATCTTTTATGCATACTTTGACCGATGATATCTCCGCATCCGTAGCTCCGCTTTTGGACATATAATATATCAAAATCTTCGTCTCGACGAGTACATCATTTCATTCCATTGCATAATTTTCATTTGAGTTCATCTTGGTTGCCCAAAATGCTGTTAGAAGGAGGCTTCGTGAGTTAATTGTCAGATCTTCTAGTTCATCTTAGACTTTTGTCATTTTTGCCATGATTATTGTGTGCATGCTATGCCTGTGAGTCCTTCATATGTTTTGTTAAGAATTTTGTCTTCTTTCCAGAGGTGCAACCCATGCATTTTTAGGATGTGTGTGGTGACTTGTGCAAGCTTGCAAAGTGAGGCACCCGGAATCTGTTTTCAGGGACTTGTATTTTCACAAGTCCTGGGATTGTTTAGTCCATGATGCCATATGTTCGTGTTGTTTCCTAGTGATCCGTGCCTCTTTTGAGGATGATCAGTAAAGCAGTTTTTTAATATTGTAGTGATCTATCCATCCATGTCTTTGTTTGCAATTATGGAGCACCCTAGCTTGAGTCAATCGAGCTCTACTTTTGCTTCGTTGTGAATCTGGGCAGATTGTCAACTCGTTTGCAATTTTGCCGATGATGTTGTAGTTGATCCGTGCATGCTATGCTATTGTTCTTGCCATGTCTAGCTTTCATTTTGTGCCTTCTTCATGGATGTATGCTTGCCTTGCCATGACTTGCACCGTAGTGAGTGCATCGAGCTCGTTAACATGCCTTCATGAGTTATGTTTCAGCATGTCCCAGTTTTCACTAAGTCCGAAAACTGATTATGTTTTTGCTATGTTCGTGTGCTTGTTAGTATATTTTGTGATCCCTTTTGGCTCAAGGTCACTAAGGGACTTTTGTTAAGCTTGTTGAGTAGATCCATGCCACGTTATTATTTGTCATAATCAGGTCCTGTAGCATGTTGTTTTGTTGCTCTGAAGAGGGCTATATGATCTGAAATTTTAGACAAGTGTTAATTTCACTAAGTCTGAGATCTGTTTACCATTTGCGTTTTTTCCATGCTTGTTTGAACCTGTTAATGGATGAATTGGCCGTAGCTCAGTGCTAGACTTTTGTTAGCATCTTGAATGCTTCCCTGCCATGTATTTTGATGCCATGTTTGAGTGTTGTAGCATGTTCATTTCGTTGCATTTAGGGGCCTACTTGCTGTAAATCGCAGACCGGTGCCAATTTTGAATCGCTTGCCATTTCCAAACCGTAACTTCGATTCCGGTGATCTTTATATCATTTTCAAGCGATTTCATCTCATCTTTCCAGTGGCACACTTGGTTTTCCAAGTTGAGGCCAGGTTCATGCATATCCTGCCATATCTTGCATTTTGCATCCCGCATCGCATCCCGCATAGCATTTAATCATTGCATCATATTGATTGTTCCTTGCACGTGGTTGATTGTATCCTTGTTGCTTGTTTGTCTTGTTTGGGTAGAGCCGGGAGACGAGTTCGCTAACGAGGAGCCTGTTGAGTTTGCTTTTGAGGATCCAGTCACCTCTGACAACTTTGCAGGCAAGATGATCATACCCTCGAAATCACTACTATCTTTGCTATGCTAGTTTGCTCGCTCTTTTGCTATGCCAATGCTACGATGCCTACCATTTGCTTGTCAGCCTCCCAATTGCCATGTCAAACCTCTAACCCACCATTGTCCTAGCAAACCATTGATTGGCTATGTTACCGCTTTGCTCAGCCCCTCTTATAGCATTGCTAGTTGCAGGTGAAGATTGGAGCCGTTCCTTGTTGGAACATTTATTTACTTGTTGGGATATCATTATATTGCTATGTTATCTTAATGCATCTATATACTTGGTAAAGGGTGGAAGGCTCGGCCTCTCGCCTAGTGTTTTGTTCCACTCTTGCCGCCCTAGTTTCCGTCATATCGGTGTTATGTTCCCGGATTTTGCGTTCCTTACGCGTTGGGTTATAATGGGAACCCCTTGATATTTCGCCTTGATTAAAGCTTTTCCAGCAATGCCCAACATTGGTCTTACCATTTGCCACCTAGCCTTTTCTTCCCTTGGGTTCTGCAGACTCAAGGGTCATCTTATTTTACCCCCCCGGGCCAGTGCTCCTCTGAGTGTTGGTCCAACCTAGAGCACCGTGCGGGGCCGTCCCTCGGCAACTTGGGTTACGTTGGCTCCCGTACGCTTAGCTTATCCGTGTGCCCTGAGAACGAGATATGTGCAGCTCCTATCGGGATTTGTCGGCACAGCGGTGGTGTTGCTGGTCTTGTTTTAACCTTGTCGAAGTTGTCTTGTTGTACCGGGTTACCGAGTCTGATCGGTGTGTCTCGGGTGGAGGTCTATTCCTTCGTTGACCGTGAGAGCTTGTCATGGGCTAAGTTGGGACTCCCCTGCAGGGATTGAACTTTCGAAAGCCGTGCCCGCGGTTATGGGAAGATGGGAATTTGTTAATGTCCGGTTGTAGATAACTTGAACCTTAATTTAAATAAATGAATCAACCGTGTGTGTTACCGTGATGGCCTCTTCTCGGCGGAGTCCGGGAAGTGGACACGGTGTTGGAGTAATGTTTGCGCAGGTTGCCCTAGCTTTCTCGCTCGCGCCTTGCCTCCTCTTCTCGCTCTCTTTTGCGAATAAGATAGCCACCATATATGCTAGTCGCTTGCTGCAGCTCCACATATATTCACCTTACCCTTCCTATAAGCTTAAATAGTCTTGATCGCGAGGGTGCGAGATTGCGAGTCCCTTTGGCTCATAGATTATTATTACACCAGATGCAGGTCCAGGTGATTCCGCTCCAGGTGACGCGTACGAGCTCAAGTGGGAGTTCGACGAGGACTCTCAGCGTTACTATGTCTCTTTTCCTGATGATCAGTAGTGGTGCCCAGTTGGGGTGATTGGGACAGTGTCGCATGTTGGGTTTTCTTCTATTTTGGCGCCGTAGTCGGGCGATGAGTGTTTGGATGATGTATGTTATTTATATACTTTGATTGACGTGGCGAGTGTAAGCCAACTATGTATCTCCCCATTTATTATCTATATTACATGGGATTTTGTGATGATTACCTAACTTGCGACATTGCTTTCAATGCGGTTCTGCCTCTAAGTCGTGCCTCGACACGTGGGAGCTATAGCCGCATCGAGGGCGTTACAAGTTGGTAATCACAGCCTTCCCCGACCTTAGGAGCCCCATTGCTTGATCGTTTTTAGCAGACGAGTTGTGTCTAGAAAAATGTTTTGAGTCATTTAGGAATTATATATCGGAGAGTTTAGGAATTACTTTTACTTCCCAGTCTCCTCATCGCTCTGGTAAGGCATCCTGACGTAGAGTTTTGACTCTTCTCTTCTCAAATTTCACTAAAAAAATTTAGGATCACGCGGGTATCTTGGAATCGTTCCGATGGTTTTATGATGAGAACATTGTCTTGGTGCCTCCTGTCAGGGGTTTAGTGGAAGTGTCCTGGGTAGTTGAGCTCTGAGGTGTTGTCATCATAAATTTATCGTTGCAATTCTGGAATACTTGAGTTTAGTACACCGACATCGAAAATCTCTTTTATGCAGTTCGTTGGTGAGATAACCTCGACGCCACCCAGTACTGGGGCGGGAGTTCGGGAGTATCGCCATAACTTGTATAACGGATGCTTTTCGAAGGTTGAGGTAGATGGTTTCCGAAGGTTTCTTGGTTACGTGTTGAAGGATGGATACAGCTGGATGTAGGATTTGCTAGTTTGGGTGAGATATTATGCTTCCCCTGTATCCCCAACACCTGATTGCATAACCGGAAAGTTTTGGGAATTTCATAGGTGGGAATTCTTGTAGCTCTAGTTCTTCTTCCACGGATATTGGTTTCAGATTGGGTTTTCTTACCAATTATTCGTTCTTGAGCCGTACCTTGTTGATTTAGTTCTCTACCTCTAATTCTACATGGCTTCGCAATTTATGGATATGTGACCATTTCAAGAGGAATGCATTCGTTCATTTTGTTCGGATGTGAAGACTTTATGTTGCAATTTTCATTCTGTTGGTTTCAGCTTCATTTATCTGTCTATGTGCTAACGGTGGTCAACCTCTTCAGGATGGCTCCCGCTAAGAGCACCAGTCAGAATCAAAATCAAGATCCACCACCACCTCCACCTCCTTCGGAGGCATGGCAAGCTGTGATGGCCGCAACCAATGCAAACACACATTTGATCATGCAAATCCTCCAAGAGCGCAATCAAGGCAGTCAAGGGAATCAAGGCAGCAATCAGAATCATTTTGCTACACTGAACCAGTTCCTTGCTAATGGGCCAAAGACGTTCAGCAATTGTGTTGAAGCAACCGATGCTGACGATTGGCTTGTGGATCTGTGTAAGCATTTTGAGTGCAGCAATGTCAGGCCTGAAGATTTCGTCAAGTTCGCTTCCTTCCAACTCAAAGATCAAGCTGTAGAATGGTTCCAGCAGTACAAGGATTCCAGAGGTGGACGTCTGATCACTTGGGATGATTTCCGTCAAGATTTCCGAGCTCATCACATCCCTCAAAGTGTGGTTGAAAGTAAGCGTCAGGAATTCCGCAACTTGAAGCAAGGATCTTTGTCTGTCTATGACTACAACAAGTTGTTCCAGAAGCTCGCCCGCTTTGCCAAGCAGGACGTACCTGATGAGAAGAGCATGATATACCAGTTCAGGGGTGGTTTCAGAGAAGAAGTTCAGCTCGCTCTTGTCCTCTTTGAGCCGTTGAGATACGATGAGTTCTACAACATGGCACTGAAGCAAGAGGCTGCTCAGTTGAGGTGTGATGCTTCCAAGAAGCGAGTCAGAGATGCTACTCCTTCTTCCTCTACTCAAGTGGACAAGCAGCAGAAGTATTGGCTTCCTCCTCCTCCGTTCCGTCAGCCATATCAGCAGAAGAGCAAAGGTGGCAGTGGTTCTTCCCACCCACCCAACCCTGGCTTTAAGAACAAGTCTTCGTCTCTACCTCCAAGATCGAGTGCTCTGTATCACTGTCCGCTTTCAGAGGTCACGTGCAACAAGTGCCAAGAAAAGGTTCACTATGCCAACAAGTGTTTCAACCAGAGGCGTCTTCCTCCTCCTCCTCCTCCTGTGAGATCGGCAAGTACAGCTGTGGTCAAGCATAACCCCAAGCATGCCAAGGTCAACTTGATGAATGCAGCTCAGGCAGAGGATTCGTCAGATGTCATCATGGGTAACTTTCCAGTTAACTCTTTTCTCGGAAGAGTTCTTTTTGACACTGGTGCATCGCATTGTTTCATGTCAAGATCATTTGTTTCCAAGCATGACTTCGTTTCACAAATGTTGGGTAAACCTATGGGAGTGGTTTCTCCGGCTAAGTCTATGAGGGCTACTTCAATAGTCCCGGATATTTCTATCATGATGGGTGATTTCAAGTTTCTGGCTTCTCCAATGGTTCTTGGTAACTCGGATATTGATCTTATTCTCGGAATGGACTGGCTTTCTAAGCACAAGGCTCGGCTTGATTGTGCAGCCAGGCAGATTCAATTGACTCATTCGTCTGAGGATGTAATTGTCTTCGCCGCGAATGATGATACCATCCGTCTGTTGTCTCTCAATGAGAAGAGTGAACTGGATGCTATCTCGCAAATTCCAGTCGTTTGCGAATATCAAGACGTCTTTCCAGAAGAGCTCCCAGGAATGCCTCCGCACCGGCCAGTTGAATTCGTTATTGATCTTGAGCCCGGCACGGAACCTGTGTGCAAACGTCCTTACAAGCTCGGACCTGAAGAGTTGAAGGAGTTGAAGAAGCAACTCGATGAGCAAGAGAGAATGGGTCTCATCTGGCCTAGTTCTTCTCCATGGGGTTGTGGTGTTCTTTTTGTGAAGAAGAAGGATGGAATGGACCGACTTTGTGTTGATTACCGTCCTTTGAACAAGAAGACCATCAAGAACAAATACCCACTTCCCAACATCAATGAGCTGTTCAAACAACTCAAAGGTGCTCAAGTATTCTCCAAGCTTGATCCCCGTATGGGTTATCATCAGATTCGTATCCGTGAACAAGATATTCCCAAGACGGCTTTCAGGACAAGCTTTGGTTCATACGAATACACTGTCATGTCTTTTGGCCTCGTCAACGCTCCTCCGACGTTCTCCCACATGATGAACTTCATCTTCAACGCCTACACCAATGACTTCGTTTTGGTCTATCTCGACGACATTCTGGTTTTCTCCAAGAACAAGGAAGATCATGCCAAGCACTTGCGTTTGGTTCTCGATAAGCTCAGGGAACATCAATTCTACACCAAGTTCTCCAAGTGTGAATTTTGGCTCGATGAGGTTCTTTATCTTGGTCATATCATCTATGCCAAGGGCATTGCCGTGAATCCTGAGAAGGTGTCTGCAATTGTGAATTGGGAACCTCCTCAGAATGTGAAGCAACTCCGCAGTTTCCTCAGTCTCGCAAGCTATTGCCGAAGATTCATTGAAAACTTTTCTAAGATCGCGAAGCCTCTCTCAAATCTTCTTCAGAATCACGTCAAGTACATTTGGTCTCCGGAGTGTGATATTGCTTTCAACACTTTGAAAGAGAAGTTGATCACTGCTCCAGTTCTGACTCCGCCTGATGAATCCAAACCGTACGAGGTCTTTTGTGATGCCTCTCTCCAAGGTCTTGGCGCAGTGTTGACGCAAGAGAAGAAAGTTGTTGCTTATACCTCTCGCCAGTTGAAGCCTAATGAGAAGAACTACCCCACTCATGATCTCGAGTTGGCGGCAGTTGTGCATGCTCTGTTGACTTGGAGACATCTTCTATTGGGAAGAAAAGTGGACATTTTCACTGATCACAAGAGTCTCAAGTACATCTTTACTCAGCCTAATCTCAAACTCAGGCAAACTCGATGGGTCGAAATGATTCAAGAGTATAATCTGAGTATTGAGTATACTCCAGGCAAGGCCAATGTGATTGCTGACGCATTGAGCAGAAAAGCGTATTGCAACAGTCTGATTCTTAAGCCTTATCAACCCGAGCTTTGTGAAGCTTTCTGCAAGCTGAATCTGCAAGTTGTTCCTCAAGGTTTCCTCGCCAACCTTCAAGTCTCCCCTACCTTGGAAGACCAGATTCGCCGAGCCCAGCTTCCTGATGCGATGGTGAAAAAGGTGAAGATTGGGATTGCCAAGAGTCAACCCAAGTACAAGTGCCACCGCCTTGATGACAAGGATACTCTCTTCTTCGAGGATCGAATTGCTGTACCCAAAGGTGAACTTCGTAAAGTGATCATGAACGAGGCTCACAATTCTCTCCTCTCCATCCACCCTGGGAGTACGAAGATGTATCAGGACCTCAAGCAAGCTTATTGGTGGACTCGAATGAAGCGCGGGATCGCTCAATTCGTGAATGAATGTGATGTCTGCAGAAGAGTGAAGGCAGAACACCAAAGGCCAGCTGGTCTCCTCCAACCTCTTGCCATTCCAGAATGGAAGTTTGACCACATTGAAATGGACTTCGTGACTGGGTTTCCAAAGTCCAAGCGTGGAAATGATGCTATATTCGTTGTCATCGACAAACTCACCAAAGTGGCTCACTTTCTGCCTATCAAAGAGTCGATCACTGCAGCTCAATTGGCGGAACTCTATACCTCTCGAATTGTCTCTCTGCACGGTATCCCTCAAGTGATATCTTCAGACCGTGGCAGCATCTTTACCTCCAAGTTTTGGGATTCTTTTCAGAAGGCCATGGGCACCAACATCCGCTTCAGCACAGCTTTCCATCCTCAAACAAGCGGTCAAGTTGAGCGTGTCAACCAGATTCTTGAAGATATGCTCAAGGCTTGTGTGATCTCCTTTGGCATGAAGTGGGAGGATTGTCTTCCTTATGCTGAATTCTCCTACAACAACAGTTTTCAAGCAAGTTCGGGCAAGGCCCCATTTGAAATTTTGTATGGCAGGTAGTGCCGTACCCCTCTCAACTGGTCTGAAACCGGCGAACATCAGCTGCTGGGTAATGACTTAATCACAGAGGCAGAAGAAATGTGCAAAGTCATTCATGATAACCTCAAAGCAGCCCAATCCCGCCATAAGAGCTACTATGATAGTAAGCACCGTGATTTGGCTTTCGAGATCGGAGATCATGTTTACCTCCGCGTCTCTCCTATGAAAGGGACTCGTCGCTTCGGTATAAAAGGGAAGCTTGCCCCCAGATACGTCGGACCTTTCAAGATTGTCAGCAAGAGAGGCGACCTCGCCTATAAACTCGAGCTTCCTTCAAACTTTGCAAATGTTCATGATGTGTTCCATGTCTCTCAGCTTCGAAAGTGCTTCAAGACCCCTGACCGCACAGTCAACTTCGAGGACATTGAGCTCCAAGAAGATCTCTCTTATCGTGAGCACCCAGTTGTAATTCTCGAAGAGACTGAACGCAAGACTCGCAACAAGTCAATCAAATTTCTCAAAGTCAAATGGTCGCACCATTCCGACCGTGAAGCTACCTGGGAACGCGAGGATCACCTCTGTTCTGTGTACCCGGCGTTCTTTTAGTCCTGGATCTCGGGACGAGATCCTTTCGTAGTGGTGGAGTGTTGTAACACCCCGGATATAACTTTCCCAATTTGTACTCCAACTCTTGCCGTTTGCGGCGTTAAGTTATATTTATTTTCTCGGGTTCGGGTCTTTGTCTCCGTGTGTTGTTTTCGTTGTCATGCATCTCATATCATGTCATCATGTGCATTGCATTTGCATACGTGTTCATCTCATGCATCTGAGCATTTTCCCCGTTGTCCATTTTGCATTCCGGCGCTTTGTTCTCCTCCGGTGGTCAATTCTACCTTTCTTTCATGTGTGGGGATTAAACATTTCCAGATCGGACTGAGACTTGCCAAGCGGCCTTGGTTTACTACCGGTAGACCGCCTGTCAAGTTTCGTATCATTTGGACTTCGTTTGATACTCCAACGGTTAACCAAGGGACCGAAAAGGCCTCATGTGTGTTGCAGCCCAACACCCCTCCAATTTGGCCCAAAACCCACCAAACTCCGCTCCATCATCTAGAGCGTTCGATCACGACCGCATGGCCGAAAACCGCACCTCATTTGGACTCTCCTAGCTCCCTCCACCTCTATTTAAAGACCACTCCCCGAAATTTTCGGGCAAACCCTAGATCTCTCCCTCACCTCGCGCGCTGGACAAAAACTGCCAGGCCGGACGTGTCCGACCCGAGCGCCGCCGCCACGTGTCGCTCCTCCATTGGCCGCCGCCCTTGCGCCCACATCACCGCGCCGCCACCCGCGGAGGCCCGCGAGGCCCAAGGCCAGCCCCCGCGACCCACTCCGTCCGCCGCCTGCGCCCGAGGTGCCGCCTGCCGCGCCCGCGACACCGCCGCGCGCCGGCCACCGCCACCTCCGCCGCCGGTTCCGCGCTCCGCCACTCCGGCCGCCGCCAACACTGCTCCGGCCGCGCCGCCCCAAGGCCGGCTCCGGCCACCACGCTCCTCCTCGGCCGCCCCGGTCTTCTTCCTCTCCGGCGATGCTCCTTGAAGCTCCGGTCGTCTACAGTAAATCCGGCCATCCTCGTAATCCGTGCCAGATCCAGATCTAAGATTCGGGTTGACTTTTGCCTCAAAACCCTAGCTCATGTTGCATACTTTGACCTGTGATAACTTTGCATCCGTAGCTCCGATTCACACATATAGCATATCAAATTGTTCGTCTCAGAGAGTACATCATTTCATTCCATTGCATCATTTTCATTTGAGATCATCTTGATGCCCGAAATTCTGCTAGAAGAGGGCTACTTGAGTTAATTGTCAGATCTGCTACTTCATCTTAGACTTTTGTCATTTTTGCCATGATTATTGTGTGCATGATATGCGCATGAGTTCTACATATGTTTTGTTAAGGGTTTTGTCATCTTTCCAGAGGTGCAACCCATGTATTTTTGTAATGTGTGTGGTGACTAGTGCAAGCTTGCAAAGTGAGGCACCCGGTAACTCTGTTTTCAGGGACTTAGTATTTTCACTAAGTCCTGGGATTGTTTAGTCCATGATGCCATATGTTTGTGTTGTTTCCTAGTGATCCGTGCCTCTTTTGAGGATGATCAATAAAGGAGTTTTGTTAATATTGTAGTGCTCTATCCATCCATGTCTTTGTTTGCAATTATGGAGCACCCTAGCTTGAGTCAATCGAGCTCTACTTTTGCCTCGTTGTGAATCTGGGCAGATTGTCAACTCGTTTGCAATTTTGCCGGTGATGTTGTAGTTGATCCGTGCATGCTATGCTATTGTTCTTGCCATGTCTAGCTTGAATTTTGTGCCTTCTTCATGGATGTATGCTTGCCTTGACATGACTTGCACCGTAGTGAGTGCATCGAGCTCGTTAACATGCCTTCGTGAGTTATGTTTCAGCATGTCCCAGTTTTCACTAAGTCTGAAAACTGATTATGTTTTTGCTATGTTCGTGTGCTTGTTAGTATATTTTGTGATCCCTTTTGGCTCAAGGTCACTAAGGGACTTTTATTAAGCTTGTTGAGTAGCTCCATGCCATGTTATTCTTTGTCATAATCAGGTCCTGTAGCATGTTGTTTTGTTGCTCCGAAGAGGGCTATATGATCTGAAATTTCAGACAAGTGTTAATTTCACTAAGTCTGAGATCCGTTTACCATTTGCGTTTTTGCCATGCTTGTTTGAATCTGTTAATGGATGCATTGGCCGTAGCTGAGTGATAGACTTTTGTTAAGCATCTTGAATGCTTCCCTGCCATGTATTTTGATGCCATGTTTGAGTGCTGTAGCATGTTCATTTCATTGCATTTAGAGGCCTACTTGCTGTAAATCGCAGACCGGTGCCAATTTTGAATCGCTTGCCATTTCCAAACCGTAACTCCGATTCCGGTGATCTTTATATCGTTTTCAAGCGATTTCATCTCATCTTTTCAGTGGCACACTTCGTTTTCCAAGTTGAGGCCAGGTTCATGCATATCCTGTCATATCTTGCATTTTGCATCCCGCATCGCATCCCGCATAGCATTTCATCATTGCATCATATTGATTGTTCCTTGCATGTGGTTTATTGTATCCTTGTTGCTTGTTTGTCTTGTTTGGGTAGAGCCGGGAGACGAGTTCGCTAACGAGGAGCCCGTTGAGTTTGCTTTTGAGGATCCAGTCACCTCTGACAACTTTGCAGGCAAGATGATCATACCCTCGAAATCACTACTATCTTTGCTATGCTAGTTTGCTCGCTCTTTTGCTATGCCAATGCTATGATGCCTACCATTTGCTTGTCAGCCTCCCAATTGCCATGTCAAACCTCTAACCCACCATTGTCGTAGCAAACCGTTGATTGGCTATGTTACCGCTTTGCTCAGCCCCTCTTATAGCGTTGCTAGTTGCAGGTGAAGATTGGAGCCGTTCCTTGTTGGAAAATTTATTTACTTGTTGGGATATCATTATGTTGCTATGTTATCTTAATGCATCTATATACTTGGTAAAGGGTGGAAGGCTCGGCCTCTCGCCTAGTGTTTTGTTCCACTCTTGCCGCCCTAGTTTCCATCATATCGGTGTTATGTTCCCGGATTTTGCGTTCCTTATGCGGTTGGGTTATAATGGGAACCCCTTGATAGTCCGCCTTGAATAAAATTCCTCCAGCAATGCCCAACCTTGGTTTTACCATTTGCCACCTAGCCCCTTTTCCCTTTGGTTTCGCGGACTCAAGGGTCATCTTATTTTAAACCCCCCGGGCCAGTGCTCCTCTGAGTGTTGGTCCAACCTAGAGCACCGTGCGGGGCCGTCCCTTGGCAACTTGGGTTACGTTGGCTCCCGTACGCTTAGCTTATCCGATGTGCCCTGAGAACGAGATATGTGCAGCTCCTATCAGGATTTGTCAGCACAGCGGGTGGTGTTGCTGGACTTGTTTTACCATTGTCGGAGTTGTCCTGAAGAACCGAGATACCGAGTCTGATCGGAATGTCTTGGGAGGAGGTCTATTCCTTCGTTGACCGTGAGAGCTTGTCATGGGCTAAGTTGCGACTCCCCTGCAGGGATTGAACTTTCGAAAGCCATGCCCGCGGTTATGGGCAGATGGGAATTTGTTAATGTCCGGTTGTAGATAACTTGAACCTTAATTTAAATAAATGAATCAACCGTGTGTGTTACGGTGATGGCCTCTTCTTGGCGGAGCCCGGGAAGTGGACACGGTTTTGGAGTAATGTTTGCGCAGGTTGCCCTAGTTTTCTCGCTCGCGCCTTGCCTCCTCTTCTCGCTCTCTTTTGCGAATAAGATAGCCACCATATATGCTAGTCGCTTGCTGCAGCTCCACATATATTCACCTTACCCTTCCTATAAGCTTAAATAGTCTTGATCGCGAGGGTGCAAGATTGCTGAGTCCCTGTGTCTCACAGATTATTATTACACCAGATGCAGGTCCAGGTGATTCCGCTCCAGGTGACGCGTACGAGCTCAAGTGGGAGTTCGACGAGGACTCTCAGCGTTACTATGTCTCTTTTCCTGATGATCACTAGTGGTGCCCAGTTGCGGGTGATTGGGACCGTGTCGCATGTTGGGTTTTCTTCTATTTTGGCGCCGTAGTCGGGCCATGAGTGTTTGGATGATGTATGTTATTTATGTACTTTGATTGACGTGGCGAGTGTAAGCCAACTATGTATCTCCCCTTTTATTATCTATATTACATGGGATGT
Organism: Triticum urartu; assembly: GCF_003073215.2. Lineage (NCBI taxonomy): Eukaryota > Viridiplantae > Streptophyta > Magnoliopsida > Poales > Poaceae > Triticum > Triticum urartu. Next base: position 16,069,784 of record NC_053025.1, read on the forward strand.
TGTGATGATTGCCTAACTTGCGACATTGCTTTCAATGCGGTTATGCCTCTAAGTCGTGCCTCGACAGGTGGGAGCTATAGCCGCATCGAGGGCGTTACACAGCCACCCAAAGCAGCGCCGGTCGTGCCGCATGCTCCCGCCTCCCGTGGCCGGTTGTGCTGCCGCGGAGGCCTCACCGCCCCCTACTATTCCTACCGCTGGCCAGGCCCTGCGGCGACGGCAGCCGAACCAGTGAACCCTCGTACTCCTCTCCGCGCGGGCTTCCACTGCCGCGTCTTCCCCGGCTCCCCGTCGTCCCTTCCTAGGCCTCGCCGTCGTCCACCGCCCTGGTGCTCTCGGCGTGGCGTGGTCAATGTGGTCAAGGATCGAATTCCATCAGACGTGGACTGTACGTGGAGAGGCTGACAGCTGGGTCCACGGCCACAGCAAGGAAGTGCCTCCTTATTACGCCGAAAATAATGATTCCTCCACCTGACAGCTGGGACCCACCGGACGGGCCACTGTATTTCACGAAAAAAGTGTTTCCCCCTGACTGTTGGGACCCACCAGCTACATCTTCGCACACAAGGAAGTGCCTGACAGTCGGGACCCACCTGGTCGAAGCGTACGTAGCGTTGTCATTCTGGTCGCGAACGTGTACGTACATATATACTGGTCGATGTAGAGGCACGCACATGTCTTAGTAGAGGCGCGCACGTAGCATGTACACGTACGTACAGCGGCCAGGGTGCAAGAAAGAAAATACGGCCACGTATGTGTACATACGGGCGGGGTCTCGAACGCCTACTCGCGCATACGTACAGTCAGGGCTTGAGTACATGGCTGGGTCGGAACGGAGAAACAGCGTCGTCGTCGTGTTCATGGGGAGGCAACGGAATGCGTCGTGTTCATCGGGAGGCAACGGAACGCGTGGGAGCCAACCGGCTGGGTCGGAACAGAATGCGTGGTCGTGTTCATCGGGAGGGCTTAGACGGAACAGGCGATAGAAACGAGGCCTGGCGTACCGCAGAACAGAGGAAACAACCTTGTGTTCGACCGGCCATGTTCGAAACGGGATCCTGTTCATCGGGAGGGGTCTGGCGTACCGCAAAATGGAGGAAACGGACCTCCTACGGTCGAAATGGGGGTCCTGTTGATCGGGAGGGGTGTGGCATACCACAAAACAGAGGAAACGGACTTGTGTTGGAGCGCTATGGTCGAAACGGGGTCCTGTTCATCGGGAGGGGTGTGGCGTACCGCAAAACGGGACTCCACGGGATACTGTTCATCTCCACCGTCGACCCCCTCTAGCCTCCACGGGCTACTGTTCATCCACCGTCGACCTCCTCCACCCTCCACCTGCGACTGTTCATCCACGGGCTCCTATTCATCCAGCCTCCACCGCATGGTATTCCACCGGCTACTGTTCAACCAGCCCTCTCCACGGGCTCCTGTTCAACCACCCCTCCACAGGCTATTGTTCATCCTACCCTCCACGGGGTGGTCCTGTTCATCCAGCCCTCCACGGGGTCCTGTTCATCCAGCCCCAACCGACTCGATCGATCGGGGTACTGTTCATCCAGAGGCAACACCACGGGGTCCTGTTCATCCACCCCCACCGGGAACTGTTCATCTGAAACCCGCCCCCCCCGCAACGCTCACTGTTCATCCAGAGGTAGCATCGATCGGCTTCAGTTAGCAGCAGTAGCGAAGGAATCGCTCGATCAGGTTCAGTTAACAGCCATCGATCGATCGCTCGCTTGGGTTCAGTAACGCGTAGCCTACAGTGCAATTGCTCGGGTTCAGTTAGAGCCCAACGCCTCGCTTGGGTTCAGTTAGAGCCCAATGCCTCGCACACACGCGCGTATGTATGAGAGAAACGCGCATCACTCGGCCCCCGACCACCCACCATAACCGGGGACTCCCCGATATTTTCCGCGCCCTCGCTTCTACCACGGTTTTTTCCGTCATGGACGGCCCAAAGAATGTCATGCAGATGCGTCTACGGCCCGCCCAGGACAAGCCCATTTTCTGTCATGATTTTTTGTCATAGAAGTAGGATCCCACCACATCTATGATGATACCGGGTTTTGTCACAATTATCCTCATAGAAGTGTCATATGTATGATAGAAAAAACAATTTGTTCGGCCCAAAATGTCACGGATGTGTCTTTTTTTGTAGTGCATCTCGCTATCCTCAGTATGATTTGGGTCACTATCTTCCCTAAAGTTCTGCCTGGCATAAGAGATACGACTCTGAAAGAGAACCAAGGAGACACGTAACAGGTTTCACAATTATATAAGCAAATAAATGGATTTGTTCTGCATAAGGAACATCTTTTTACAACTACAATTTAAAACTGGTAGTCGTTGCAAACATCCAATTAGATGTAAATAGCAAAGTAAACAACAGTGGAGGAAATGATGCCTATCCAACTCTATACTAGAACAACGTTTGAAGGCTTGAGAAGGATGAACTCACACTACATGTTAACACGGGCTGGACAAAGCCCATCTCCATGTTGATGGAAGGATAATTCAATAAATTCCCCAAAGAAAATTCTTTATAAGCGTTGCCACTTTTCTACATTTTGCAAAGAGTAAATATAGATCAAATAATATTGGAAGAAACAGAGGATAATGAAGCTCAGGTGTAGACTAATGATACATAATCAAATAGCAATTAATTAAGTACAGGGTTACAAGGCAAAAGGTACTGACAAGAGGAATGCACACATCAACCTGTGCAGTGGCATTGGCTTTATTCAACATTTTGGTAAGAGTAAATGTAGATATGATAATTTGGAGAAAGTGGAGGGCAGGGCAGATAAGATGTAGAGTAATGCTAGACAACCAACTATCTCGCGATGCAAGTACAGTAATACCTCCACCGTCCGTTATTACTTGTCGCTCAAATGGATGTATCTAGCACTATTAAGTTCTAAATACATCCAATTGATCAACAATTAATTCGATACAGAGGGAGTACATGACGACAGGTACTTACATGAGCAATCCAAAACTTCATAACCATTGTGTTAATTCTACATTTATCTAAGAGTAAATATAGATCTTATAATTATTACGCACAAAAAAATGAATACTCCCCCTGCTAGCTGGGACCCACCATAGTGGGAGGCTGACTTGTGGGCCTACTAAGATGACAGGGACGGAGGGCTTTGTCAACTTAGTCAATATGAACGATTCTAGCTCCAGTGACCGTACGATGTCCATCCAACGGCCGTAGTGCTTCTTCAACCTCTGGTCTTCTTGCTCCAGTCGCCCAAACAAGCATCGGCTGTGCCGCCTGCTCCTGCCTCCCGTGTCCGGTTGTGCTGCCACCGCTAGCCATGCCATCCCTCTATACTCACCCACACCTCCTGTTATTCTCCAGTGACGGCAGACTCACACCACAACCGAAGCAGTCAACCCACATACTCCCCTTTGCGTGGGCATCCACTGCCACGTCTTCCTCGGCTCTGCGTCGTCCCCTTCCTAGGCCTCGACGTCCTCCACCACCCTGGTGCTCTCGGCGCGGCATGGTCAATGTGGTCAAGGAACGACTTCCATCGGAAGAGAACTGTACGTGGAGAGGCTGACAGCTGGGTCCACGGCAGCAGCAAGGAAGTGCCTCCTTATTATGCGCAAAATAATTCTTCCTCCACCTAATAACAGGGACCCACAGGACGAGCCACCGTATTTCTTGAAAAAAATGTTTCTCCCCTGACTGCTGGGACCCACCAGCTACATCTTCACACCGAAGGAAGTGCCTGACAGTTAGGACCCACCTGGTCGAAGCGTGCGTAGCGTTGTCATTCTGGTCGCGAACATGTACGTACATACTGGTTGATGTAGAGGCACGCACGTGTTGTAATAGAGGTGCGCACGTGTCGTAGTAGAGGCGCGCACGTGTCGTAGTGGAGGCGCGCACGTAGCATGTACACGTACGTACAGCCAGGGTGCAAGAAAGTAAATACAGCCACGTACGTACATATGGGCGGGGTCTCGAACGCCTACTCGCGCATACGTACGGCCAGGGCTCGTGTACGTGGCTGGGTCGGAACGGAGAATCTGCGCCGTCGTCGTGATCATGGGGAGGCAAACGGCTGGGTCGGAACGGAATGCGTCTTCGTGTTCATCGGGAGCCAACCGGCTTGGACGGAACAGCCGAAGGAAACGAGGCCTGCCGTACCACAGAACGAAGGAAACGGCCTTGTGTTCGACCGGCCACGGTCGAAACGGGATCCTGTTTATTGGGAGGGGTCTGGTGTACCGCAAAACGGTGAAAACGGGGTCATGTTGATTGGGAGGGGTGTGGCGTACCGCAAAATGGAGGAAACAGACTTGTGTTGGAGTGCTACGGTCAAAACGGGGGTCCTGTTCATCGGGAGGGGTGTGGCGTACGACAAAACGGGACTCCACGGGATACTGTTCAACTCCACCGTTGACTACCTCCACGGGCTACTGTTCATCCACCATCGACTGCCTCCACGGGCTCTTGTTCATCCATCGTCGACCTCCTCCAGCCTCCACCCGCGACTGTTCATCCACGGGCTCCTGTTCATCCAGCCTCCATCGCACGCTCCTCCACCGGCTACTGTTCAACCAACTCTCTCCACGGGGTCCTGTTGAACCACCCCTCCACGGGCTACTGTTCATCCAGCCCTCCACCGGCTACTGTTCAACCCGCCCTCCACGGGGTCGTCCTGTCCATCCAGCCCTCCACGGGGTCCTGTTCATCCACCCCTCCACCGGCACGATCGATCGAGGTATTGTTCATCCAGCGGCAACACCACAGGTTCCTGTTCATCCAACCCCCCACCGAGAACTGTTCATCCAAACCCCCAACAATGCTCACTGTTCATCAAGAGGCAGCAGGTTCGATTGGCTTCAGTTAGCAGCAGTAGTGAAGGAATAGCTCGATCGGGTTGAGTTACCGGCCATCGATCAATCGCTCGGGTTCTGTAACGTGTAGCCTGCAGGGCAATCGCTTGGGTTCAGTAGGCGAACGCCTCACTCGGGTTCAGTTAGAGCCCAACGCCTCGCATCCACGCACGTACGTGTACGAGATAAACACGCATCGCTCGGCCCCCGACCACCCACCATACCGGGAACTCCCCGATATTTTCCACGCCCTCGCATCTACCACGGTGTTTCTGTCATGGACGGCCCAAAGAATGTCATGCACCCGCGTCTCCGGCCCGCCCAGGACGAAAAGCCCATTTCCTGTCATGATTTTCTGTCATAGAAGTAGGATCCCACCACATCTATGATGATACCGGGTTTTGTCACAATTATCGTCATAGAAGTGCCATAAGCATGACAGGAAAAAAAATTGTTCGGCCCAAAATGTCACGGATGTGTCTTTTTTTGTAGTGGGTGAATAGGCGATTTTTATGAAATACTTCAAAACACGGGGGGCTTTGAAAAAGAACAGTATAAATGAACCTATTGATATGCATCGGAAGGTAGACTACACTACACAAGCCATAGTCAACTAAGCAATGAAGTGAAAGCACGAAGACTATCAGCAACTAGGTAGTATAGATCAGGATGGAAGATGGTATGAAGCCAAACGGTAAACAAACTTCACACAGTGAAGACAATCAGATCATGCAAGCAGGTAATGACTTCACGAAGACAGACTGAAAGTAAAGGGAAGTGAAGGATAGAACCAGTAGCTTGGTGAAGACAAGGATTTGGTAGACCAGTTCCAGTTGTTGTGACAACTATATGTCTGGTTAGGGAGGTTGATATTTAACTCAGAAGGCCGCGTCTTCACCTTATTCCCCTTGAGGTAAGAACACGTAGTCCTCGCCCAATCACTCTGGTAAGTCTTCAAGGTAGACTTCCAAACCTTCACAGATGTCAGGACCCCGATCCTAAGTCACACCGATCTAGCATGTAACACGTCATATCACTTTGCGGCCTCATGCACGGTATTCCCACGGGTGCCACCTTACCCGGCCCGGGACCGTTTGCGCCTTTTGGCTCACGTATATGATAGTGTCGCTAGCATCCATATGACAAAGAACCCGGGCCGACATGGCTAGTCGTGAACCCAAAGCGGCACTAACCCATGGGGACAGGCATACATGAATCAACTTCGAGCATGTAGGTCATCAGCGTGTGAATCCGGGCTGTAGCACTGGGCTAACAGGACTCCGGTAACCCGGGCTGTAGCAGGCTAGGCAGGACTCCGGATGTCACTGCCTGACATTTCCCCGAGGGGACAGACACAGGAACGAAGTGAAACCCATGCCGGCCAGTCAAGTGTCCTGAGCAGTAGTGCTGGGCTAGCAGGACTCCGGTGAACCGGGCTGTAGCGGACTACTATGGCTCATGGAAGCACTAGACTACATTTCCCCATAAGAGAGGCTGCCAAGGATAAACAACTAGATTGTCGGATCCCACACATACCAAGCATTTCAATCATACAACAATATGCTCGATATGTGTAAATACAACATGGCATCACAACATAACTCTACGACTCAAAGTATTTATTCATTAGGCTCCGAGGAGCGAGATATTACAAACATGGGTCTCACGACCCCAACATTTAGAGCATACAAACAACAAGCACATGCGGAAGCTTAACTTGTCTGAGTACAGACAACTATAAATGAAGAAGGCTAAAAAGCCTGACTATCTACAAGACCCTGCAGAGGGCACAAGATCGTAGCTGAGGTAACCAACTAAACGTCGAAGTCCACGCCGAACTACTAGCGAGACTGACGTCTCTCTGCAAAAACATAAAATAGGCAAACGTGAGTACAAATGTACCCAGCAAGACTTACATCAGAACTAGCTACATATGCATCGGTGTCAACAAAGGGGGTAGTGGAGTTTAACTGCAGCAAGCCAGCTTTGACTCGGTGGCTATCCTGAACTACGACTGCAAGTAACTCTTTTGAGGTGGCGCACACGAGTCCAGATATTCACCATATCAATACACCACTATGGATCCGCTCCCGTCTTCCTACGAGAACGCCATCCATAGCACTCATGCTTATCTTGCGCATTTTAGAGTATCCACTTTCACTTGTCTATGAATTGTTATAGGCAACCCAGAAGTCCATTACCGCGGACACGGCTATTCGAATAGATGATGTTAACCCTACAGGGGTGTACTTCTTCACACACGCTCTCACCACTTACCGCCGTTTACACCACATGTACTCGGCAACCTTCAAGCGGAAGCCCAACGAGGGTGTCGGCCGATACTAGTCCAGGTTTATCGCCTATTCAGGTTCCATCCGCAGGGAGTCCGGCCGAGGTTTCCACATACGTCCCATAACGATATGAGCAGGGTTCCCGAGACACCAAACGGGCGCCCGGTACACCGTGCCACGTGCATACCGCAACACAGCCCACCCCGACGGTCAGCGCTGCGTGCGGCCCCCAGCATACTACAAACACCAGAAACTACTTGCAACTCCTAGACAGAGGACAAGGGTGATCAAGAAGCCGAGAGGGTCCATTGGTTTCGGGCCTAATGCGTGGTAGTAACTGTTTCATGGATCACAAACACAGAACTTAGTTCCTGAGGACGGTTTCAATGAGACAACCCACCATGTACTCCTACATGGCCTCTCATCGCTACCTTTACCAAATCGTATTCATACACTGAGCTCTCAACAATATGACATGTTCACCACTTTCCAACTCATCCCCGATGAATCAGACCCGTCTCAACTCTAAGCAGTAGCAGGCATGACAACAAACATGAATGAGTAGGCACATCAGGGCTCAAACAACTCCTACTCATGCTAGTGGGTTTCATCTATTTACTATGGCAATGACAGGTCATGCAAAGGATAAAGGGGTTCAGCTACCGCAGCAAGTAACAGATGAATCGTTGTTGTCCTAATGCAGTAAAAGAGAGCAGGAGCGAGAGAGTGGGATTATATCGGAATGAACAAGGGGGTTTTGCTTGCCTGGCACTTTTGAAGATATTATAGTTCTTCATCGGTGTCATCGAACTCATCATCGAAACCACGTCTATCAAGAGGGGACAATTACCGGCAAACAAAGAAGAACACAATCAATGCAATGCAACAATTATGATGCATGATAATGTCATGGCAATATGGTGTGAGTTGAGCTAATGCAGCTAGCAACAATTTAAATGAAGTTGGTTTGAACCCAAGGTTCAAATTCAAATTCCACATGTGGTTATTTAAATGCCATTAACATGTTTTCAGGTATACAGCAGGTATAAATTAGTTTGTCATGCATGAAAATGGTACATATGGATAGATTGCATTTTTCTGATAATTTTTCATATATAATTTGTTTGATTTGGAGTTACGGTTGAATTACTATGAATTTTTGAAGTTTTGGGTATTTTCTGGAATTTCCTGAATTAAAATTAATCCAGAAAATGAGTTATGGCGTCAGCACTACGTCACCGTGACGTCAGCAGGTCAACTGACCCGGTCCAGGTCAAACCTGACCAGTGGGACCCACTGGTCAGTGTCTCAGTGCCAGTTAGGGTCACTGACATGTGGACCCAGTCAATGGCCACGTCAGCATGGTCAACGCTGACGCATGGGGCCACTAAGATAGTAAAAACTAAACAGAAACTAATATAAGTTTAATTAGTAGGTGGGGCCCTGCTGTCAGTGTCACTAGGTGTTGACTAAGTGCGTCATTAGCCTAAACTAATCTGCCACGTCACCATTGCCGGAGTTACGCCGGCGGCGACCAAAACGCGGCGGAGACACACTGGGTTAGCTCGGGTTTTGCCCACGATTGACCAAATCGACCATGGTTTGGTCCTACGCGTAGCTGGGACTCACGCGCATCTGGTAGGGCAAACGGAAGGGGCTGGGGTGGAGCGAGCTCGCCGGAGTCGAGCTCGTAGCGGCGGTCGGCATTCGGGTATTGAGCGAGATGGAGCTAGAGAGCACGGGGAGATGGATGGGTGTGTGCGTTATGCTTAGGGGAGTGCGGTCAGTTCAGTGGTGAGCTCAAACGCGTGCTTGCACGGCCGTAGCCGCGGTGGCGACATGGCTGGCGGCAAGGAGCAATCGGCTCCGATGGCCACGGTGGCTAGAAGGCGCGGGAGAGCATGGGGAGAGAGGGGAAAGAGGCAGGGGCTCACGGTGATTCCAGTAGAGGCGTCGGCGAGGCCGGGGAGAGGCTGGAGCTCGCGAATCCCCGACGAGTCCGCCGGCGGTCAGAGGTTGGAGACGAGGTTGGGGACGACGCTGCAGGGCTTCCGGAGGGGCGTGGCTCAGTGGGGAGGGAGAGGGGGGCGAGGCGGAGCTCCTGAGATCAGCGGCAGGGCGAGGGGTGGCCGGTGGCCGCAGGAACGGCGAGCGGCGGCGAGCACGCTTGGGTGTTGCGAGGGAGGAAGAGCCAGAGGAGGGAAGGAGCTGCGGGTGCGAGAGAGAGGGCCAGGGGGCGCGTGGCGCCTCCAAGCGCTCGGCCAAGGGCGGGGGAGGAAGCAGGAGGTGGAGGCCTCGGGCGCGCGCGTCAACACGCCTCTGCCTACTGGCAGAGGTTGAAGACGACCGCTTCGGCCAGTGGGCTGGGCCAGCTAGAGGGGCGGGCCAGCTGGGCCGCGACAGGTAAGCCAGGTGAGTCTCTGCTCTTTGCTTTCTGTTTTTGTTTTTTTCTATTTCTTTTATTCTGTTTTGAATTAGTAAAAATACTAATTCATTTTTAAAACTCCTGAGATAAATTGGGGGCATTATTTGGATTATTCCAGAAGCCCACAAATTATGACAGAATATTTGGAGCATCTAAAATATATATAGAATTCAAATGCCCCAATTCAAATACATTATGATTTAATTCAAAATTCCAGGAATGACCTAGAAACATGTTCATCATTTTTGGCAGAGGTTTTTGCCTTTATCAGAAATCATGAACATTTTCAAAGGGCATTTTGGGATCATTGAAAATGATTTTATTTGAACTTATTTGAATTCATTTGGTGCTAGGGTTTCAACATCCCCATTTCAAGTTTCTTAGGAATTTAAACATGATGACATGATGAGCAAGCAAAGTCAAGCAAGGGCTGATCTGGGGCTGTGACAACAGACTTCGTCCACTAGCAATCCACAACGGCTCTTGGATGCTCAGAACGTGACGCCTAACCGGCTGGAGGATTCACAGTCCTCAAGTGTAACAAGTCTTTAGATAATGCGGGCAGAAAGACTTCAGTGAGGCCTAACACTCTTTGGCTCTGGGTGTTTTGGGCTTTGTCCTCGCAAGGATCTCTCTCTCTCAAATGCTTCGGAGGTGGGTTGCTCTCAAACGACAAAAGTTGTGCACTAACTCTGAGCAGCCCCCGAATTATGGTGTAGGGGGTGGGCTATTTATAGCCAGGAGGCAACCCGACCTGATTTGTCTGAACTGACCCCGGGTCACTAAGGAACCGACACGTATCCAACTGTCGGATTTCAAACACACGCAGCAGCTTGATTTGGGCTACAAGTAAAGCTAACTCATCCAGCTCTGGATAAGATTTGCTCTCATTGTCTTTGCTCAAAGACATAGGATTTGGTTGAGCATCACATCAGTCACTCTGACTTTGTTCACTTGGACCCCACTTAACAGTACGGTGGTTCCTATGACTCAACAAAGAAGAAAAGGAAACTACGAAACAACTATGTCTTCGCATTCCATAGTCTTCACGTGAATGTCTTCTTATGTCATAATCTTCACTGTGAACATCTTCACAAACCACCATTGTCTTCAATGTCTTCATACATTTTTAGGGGTCATCCCTGGTAGGTAAACCGAATCAATAAGGGACTACTACATGTGTTATCCTGCAGTTCTCATAAACACATTAGTCCCTCAACCAAGTCTGTCGTCAATACTCCAAAACCAACTAGGGGTGGCCGTAGATGCACTTACAATCTCACCCTTTTTGGTGATTGGTGACAAACTGGTTGAAGTTTTCAACGGGGATAAAAGTATGTGAAAGTTAAGGATTAAGGCATTGTCTTCATAAGTAGAAAAAGGCTACCCCTGAAGATGTGCATATAAGTAGTTTGCTTTTGAATGCAAATGCACATGGCACGTTTTACTTTGTGGAGATCCTCTTCAACTTATGAAGACAATTCATCATGCATATAAAGAGATAACGAAGATAATGACATGCATAATGAAAAATGGACGTCTGTGGGATTTATCATCGCATCACACAGTGGCAGCAAAAACAACGTAGCAGACGACCATCGAGTTTAAGTGTTGCAACCCAAAAACCAAATTGTTAAAAAGTCGAGAGTTGCAACGACTTAGCAAAAATTTATGCAACCACCCATAATGATCCGCTTGAAGACTTTCAACTCATATGCTTCTCCCCCTTTTGTCAGTAATGACCAAAAATGTTTGAAGACATAGAGTATCTACTCGTTCCCAGATGGAGTAGATGATGGAGCAGGGTCGACGTTGGAGTTAGGTGGTGCGGACGGGCCTGATGCAGTGTCGTGGTGCAGTGCAGCCGAGGTTGGTGAAGTGGCGTCGTCTTCTTCATCGACGACTCTCGCAACAACAGTTGCAGCCGAAGATGAATGCTCAAAATCTTCAATGGAGGGAGTGCGACGCCAGCTTGCATTTGGTGGAGGCCTGGAGTCAAACTTGAAGTTCTCTGTGAAGCCACCTTCGCGAAATCGTCTTCAGGATAGAGCATTATGAGGCTCTTTTAGGACCGCCGACAGGCTTCATGTGCAACAAATGAGTTCTTGGTGGCCAAATTACGGATGCGATTGACATCCACCAAGAGACTCTGCATCTGACGCTTCAGCCAGTCCTGATGCTTATCCTGCTTCTGATGCAATGCCACAAGGAGCTCTCGGTCATTGAGTACACGAGATCGCTTCTGAGGCCTTTGGGCAATTATACTTGCAGTGGCTTCAGTGTTAGCACAGTGTGGCACTCTCATGTTCCCAGCCAGAGGATAAGCGGGTGTTGCAGCATTGGGGACAAGGATTCCGTCAATTGGCTGCGATAAGCTTTGATGTTCAGCATTCTGAAGATGTAGGGGCTTCTTGGCAGGCTCGGGGTAGATGGTTTCAATAGACAGATCAACCTCAGGCAGAAAAACAATGTGGTTGCATGCTGAGGGCTGATAGTCTATAGTGGAATGAAGCTTAATTAGGCGCATCACCCATGGAGCATAGAACTTCAGGCCAAATAGATCAATCCCAGAAGCAGCAAGTTGTCTGATGAAGAAATCCTGGGTGTTGAATTTGATGCCATTGATGATATTGAATACCAAAGTCTTCATGGCTCCTTCAAGTTTAGCTTCAGAAGAATGTCCCTTGATTGGCCATAGAGTATGCCTCAGAATATGGTATACTGTGTGTGGCAAGTACTCGAGGTCCTTCACAAAGAACTCCTTTGGGTATTCAGTGTCTTGAGGCAATGGATTCATCAGGCTAAGCATCTGGCTCATGTTTGGTTTAGGCCTCTGAAAAATGCTCTGCAGCTCATCTCTATGAAGCTGACAACCAAGTTCATATAATTCACCTGGAGTGGGCAGGGAAGTAAGCTCGATGATGTCTTGAGCTTTGGCTTCGTCATGTACATCACCTATCATCCACTCAAGGATCCAAGTCTTCGGATCCCTGTTGTAGCCGCAAATATGGAGGGTGGCATAGAACTGCAGCAGACTCTTCATTTCGGTGTTCTTTGTCAGTCACGAAAGGCAGACGACCAACATCCCCGGGACTACCCACAGTGGGAGTAACATAGGTAGTAACATCACACATATCTGGGTTAAATAGATGATGTGGCATGCAATAAATGAAGAAAGAGATGAAAGTAGTAACATAGCTAGTTACTACTAGTGAGGGAGTCCTGGATTACGGGGTGTCCGGATAGCCGGACTATAACCTTTGGACGGACTCTTGGACTATGAAGATACAAGATTGAGACTTCATCCCGTGTCCGGATGGGACTTTCCTTGGCGTGGAAGGCAAGCTTGGCAATACGGATATGTAGATCTCCTCCCATTGTAACCGACTCTGTGTAACCCTAGCCCTCTCCGGTGTCTATATAAACCGGAGGGTTTTAGTCCATAGGACGAACAACAATCATACCATAGACTAGCTTCTAGGGTTTAGCCTCCCTGATCTCGTGGTAGATCCACTCTTGTACTACCCATATATCAATATTAATCAAGCAGGAGTAGGGTTTCACCTCCATCGAGAGGGCCCGAACCTGGGTAAAAACATCGTGTCCCTTGTCTCCTGTTACCATCCGCCTAGACGCACAGTTCGGGACCCCCTACCCGAGATCCGCCGGTTTTGACACCGACATTGGTGCTTTCATTGAGAGTTCCTCTGTGTCGTCATCTTTAGGCCCGATGGCTCCTCCGACCATCAACAGCGATGCGGTCCAGGGTGAGACTTTTCTCCCCAGACAGATCTTCGTATTCGGTGGCTTTGCACTGCGGGCCAATTTGCTTGGCCATCTGGAGCAAATTGAAAGCTACGCCCCTAGCCATCAGCTCAGATTTGGAAGTTTGAACTACACGGCTAACATCCGCGGAGACTTGATCTTCGATGGATTCGAGCCACAGCCGAGCGCGCCGCACTGTCACGATGGGCATGATTTAGCCCTGCCATCGAACAGCTCCCTGGAGGACGCACCCGTATCCGCTCCGACCCTTAGCTCGGAGCCAACCGCGCCGATCGAGGACAGGTGGCTAGACCTCGCCGCGGGGGCTGCAGTCTTAACAGCGATCGAGCCAAACACTGGCCTTATCCTCTGCGAAGCCCGTGACTCCAGGGTGCCGGACTCTTTTCCGGGCTCCGAACCCTCCGTGCCCCTACCAATCGAATCCTATTGGGCGCCGATCATGGAATTCACCGCCGCGGATATCTTTCAGCACTCGCCCTTCGGCGACATCCTGAATTCACTAAGGTCTCTCTCTTTGTCAGGAGAGCCCTGGCCGGACTATGGCCAACATGATTGGGATGCAGACGACGAAGAAATTCGACGCCCACCCACCACCCACTTCGTAGCCACTGTCGATGATTTAACCGACATGCTCGACTTCGACTCCGAAGACATCGACGGTATCGACGACGATATAGGAGACGAACATGAACCAGCACCTATAGGGCACTAGACAGCCACCCCATCCTACGATGTATACATGGTGGACACACCCAAAGGAATCGACGAGGAAGAATGGGATGACGCAACGAAGGGTCGCTCCTTTGAAAAGCAGCCAAAGCGGCGGCGTAAGCGCCGCTCCAAGCCCCGCCCCGACAGAGACAGCGGTCGTACAGACCCAGCCACAGAGCAGGGCGAGCCGGCGAACGATGAACATGGCATCGAGCAACCGTCCGAACAAGGCAACTTGGATAAACAAACCGCACAACCCGTCCCCGGCGAAGATAATAGTCCGGACGACCTCATGCCGGACAAGTTCCTGGAACAGGAAAACCTCCACAAAAGGCTCATCGCCATGGCGCGTAGCCTAAAAAAGCAGAAGCGGAAGCTCAAAACTGCGAAAGACGCACTCCGAATCAGATGGAGCAAAGTACTCAACACCGCAGACAAATACGGCGATAGTCGCCACAAAAAGAGTTACCCAAAGCGAAAGCTACTGCCTGAATTTGATGAGGAGGCCCTAGAGCCCCCAAAATCAAAAAATAAGGAAGCCACCCGGTCGGATAGACGACCCCATGGACAACATAGAGCGGCAAATGGCGCCGCACACAAACCAACACGCGATCCACCCAAGGATTCGCATCAAAAGGATGGCCCAGCCAGGTCCATTTACGGGCCAAGAAAGGAAGCTCTGGTAAGCAATCTAATGCAACAAATATCCGAACAACACGGCACACCCAAGTACAGGGGTGCTGCACACCCCCTCTGTTTCACCGATGAGGTGCTGGACCATGAATTTCCAGCGGGATTCAAGCCCATAAACATAGAGGCGTACGACGGAACAATAGACCCTGGAGTCTAGATTGAGGATTATATCCTAGACATACACATGGCCAGAGGAGACGACCTCCACGCCATAAAATACTTACCCCTCAAGCTCAAAGGGCCAGCCCGGCATTGGCTTATAGGCCTTCCCGAAAACACCATTGGAAGTTGGGAAGAGCTCGAGGATGCTTTTCGGGAAAATTTTCAAGGGACCTATGTCCGACCTCCGGACGCAGACGATTTAAGCCATATAACTCAACAGCCCGGGGAGTCAGCCCGGAAACTCTGGAACAGATTTCTTACTAAAAAGAACCAGATAGTCGACTGTCCGGACGCCGAAGCCTTAGCAGCTTTCAAACACAGCGTTCGAGACGAATGGCTCGCCAGACACCTCGGCCAAGAAAAGCCAAGAACAATGGTCGCATTAACAAGCCTCATGACCTGCTTTTGCGCGGGAGAGGACAGCTGGTTGGCAAGATGCAGCACCAGTGACCCAAGTACATTCGAAGCTAGGGATGGAAACGGGAAACCGCGACGCAGCAAGGACCAGCGCCGGAATAAGGGAAACAGCCCGAAGAGCACGGCACTCAACGCCGGATTCAAAAGCTCTCGGCAGAATCAGAAAAAGCTGCCCCTCAAGGATAACAGGGACGAGCTATCTAACCTAAACAAAATCTTGGACAAGATATGTCAAATCCACAGTACTCCCTGGAAGCCTGCAAACCATACCCACAGAGATTGTTGGGTCTTCAAGCAATCCGGCAAACTCAACACCGAACACAAGGGGCTCGACACACCAAGTGAGGATGATGACGAACCCCACAAGCAGAGCACCGGGAAACAAAAGAATTTCCCACAAGAAGTCAAAATAGTAAACTTACTTCACGTGACAAAAGGGAAAAAAAGAGTGGCACCTATAGAGATACGCGCCATACGGCCTATCCCGAAGGAGTCTCGCCACTGGTTGTTAAAACCGATCACCTTCAACCATCAGGATTACTCTAGAAGTATCCGGAACGCAGGCTGGACTGCCCTGATATTAGATCCGATAATCGACAGACTCCACTTTACACAAGTCCTGATGGACGGCGGCAGTGCTCTAAACCTGCTATATCAGGACACAATCCGCAAAATGGGGATGGACCCAACAAAAATTCACCATAGCAACACTTCCTTTCAAGGAGTAACTCCAGGCCCGGATGCCCATTGCATGGGTTCTCTCCTGCTAGAAGTTATGTTCGGCTCCCCCGATAACTTCCGCCGCGAAAAACTAACCTTCCACATCGCCCCATTTTCAAGTAGCTATCAAGCACTACTGGGACGCGAAGCTTTCGCCCGCTTTAACGCAATACTGCATTATGCATCTCTTACGCTTAAGATGCCCGGTCCACGAGGCATCATCTCACTAAAGGGAAATATCGAGTGTTCCTCGAGCGCGGAAGAATATGCGGCTGCCTTGACAGCCATACATTAAAACAGCTTCACCAACAAAAGCATCTAACAGGTCATTAAGACCACGGACACGGCTAGGCGAGTCTGGAGCAAATATATAATTGATAAAGATTTAGTAGCCGTACACCCCTACACAAGGGGCTCCGCGTATGTAAAATAAGCGACAATAAGGCTCAATTTTACCCGTCTTGAATTATACTTTGTTTATTTAGTACAACATACATTCTGCACGACTATTCTTTTTTTTCTTTTCAGCTAAGTTCCTCTCTTTTACAGATGAACACGATGCTATGCCCGTCCAGGACACGGCACAACAGAGACACAGGCGCAGACGTGCAGCAGGGACCCGTCTCCAGGATTCTTTTTAGATTAAGACCCTGCGTAAACCTTTTTTACTGTCTCTTGTTGATACACATCCCCCAGATTCTCAGTATAACTGAGGAGGAGGCTGGCATCTTGGCATGTGGCCACGTCAGAATTTTGCACGTACCTGGACACCAGTGGCTTATTATCAAGGGCATTGCTCAGTCCGTTTCCATAAAGACCGAATACCTAAGGGAGTGTTCGGCGTCGTGAGTTTGGCCTTATATGCATCAGCTCCGAATCATGTCTTTGGTCAAATGTTGGGTTTGCCCAGCTGCTGTGTTTTGCTGCCTTACGTTCCGTTCTATCGGCTAAGGCGGCACCAGGAGAACTACTTCGATTGTGCCCCGATTCAGCCGGGCGAGCACCTCAGTAGAGAAAGCCGAAAACTGACTGTCATGATATAGCATGAGACTGGTCAACCACTTGATGACCTATCGGAATCTTCGGGATTCCTCCGCATTAACGAAGGGCCGTTTCCCGGCCAGGCACACACGCGCCCCGAGTTCGGGCGAGCGCGGCGCCACCAGGGGCTATATAGTAGCCTCACCGTCAAGCTCCTATGGTCAAGTGAAAGTGATAAAGCATTATAGTCCGGTTGCCTAGTTCGCTGCGCTATCACCTCCTTCATGGACCAAGACGTTAGATCAAGTGTGAAAATGCGCCTTCTGCGAACACCCCCGCATTATATGCGTGGGGGCTGAAGCCGACGACTGCCATCTTTCAGGTTATATACACATATACATTAACGGCCGCACAGGAGGTATTTTAATTCTTGAAGGCACAAGTATAAAAAGCTTTTATATTCCATCAAAATATTGTTTTACAATAATCCATGTTATTCGAACATAATATCCTTCGAGCACCGCGTCTCTATTAAATGAGCGCCTTGCAGAACTTCCTGAAAATAGTACTCGGCAGGTACTCGGCTTCCGTCTGAGTCTTTGGATGCAACAGCGGTGGCCTTCATCTCCGTCCAGTATGTCTTGACACGGGCAAGGGCCATCCGCGCACCCTATATGCATGCTGACCTCTTCATCGCATTGATATGCGGCACCACACCAAGGAACTGCAGAACCAAGCTAAAATAGTTGTTCGGCTTTGGCCTTTCCGGCCACAGATGATCCACGACATCCTTCATGGCGAGTCTGGACAACCTATTCAGTTCGGCCCATTCGGCCAAACGATCGGTCAATACAAGTGGACGCTCCGGATTGTTGAACTGTGACCAGAAGAGCTTTTCCACTTTGCTATCTTTCTGATCTCGGAAATGTTCAGCCGCATCAGCGGGACTCGCAACTAAATCCAGATATGCATCCGCCGAACTCCACATCCGGCCCAACGGAGCATACTTAGGATCTCCGAACTTCATCCGCAGCATAAAGGGCTTTCTAGCCGCGATACCTCCGCCCTGGCGCAGCTCCTCCTTCATCGCTCTCATCGTAGAACGAGCATCCTTGGTCGCAGTAGTGGCCTTTTCCAGGTCTGTCTGCTCCGCCTGATCTTCTTTTTCAAGAAGCTTGCAGCGGTCAGCAGCGGTCTTTAACTTCATAGCCATCTCGGCCATTTCCTTCTTACTTCGGCAGTGAGCAGCCTGTTCGGCTTTCATCTCCTCAACCGCCTTTAGGGCAGCCGCATCGCTTTTTCTGGCTTGCTCCTTGGCTCGGGCAAGCTCTGCCTGAAGGTCCTCCACAGCGGCAACACCATCTGCATTAAGTGCACACATTGTAAGATACTGGCATCAAGCTCCTCTTACCAGGTGTCTCCGGAGAAATTACATACCTTGTGCCTCGTCAACCGCTTGTTGACAAGCGCGATGTCGGCATCTGCCACGTCAAGTTGCCGCGTTAGCTCGGCAAATTCATCAGTCCGGCTGGCCACCGGACACTTCGCCCCCTGCATAGGAAGGCGGCAAAATTATACCTGCGACTATGATCCTCTGCGTGCTGCCGTCTTCGACAACACACAGAGTCTCAGGGGCTACTATCTACACAGGGCGCATCTTATATATGCGGAACTGTCAAAAGCAGGTCCTTCAGCTCCTCCGACTGTGCACCAGGTGGTGCCGGACTCGTTCGATGGCTTTTCTCAAAGGCCGGACACGAAGAGCTTTGGGGGGCCATATGACTGCCTTCCGGCCCTGCCGGATTAGGAGAAACCCTCCGCGATGACACCTCAGGGTCGCCCGCCTCATAAGGCGGAACGGCAGGGGGAGGCGTTCCGCTCTCCATCATCTCCGGAAGAAGATCCACCCGAAGATGAGCTCTGCTGAGAATGGCTGAGATCTGAACTACAAGGTAAAATGTCGGTTATTTTCCTCAGAGATAAAATAAGGATCCCTCTCATTTTAAACATCCCCTCTCTACTTATGGCTCGATGGAGGGCTGATCCCCTTGGGGGCACAGTACGGCCGAGGTATCCCCCGGCACAGGACCCTCTGGCGAAGATTTCTTCCCCCGCTTTGAGACCATGGTCTCCGGGTCTTCAGAGGCGGTCCTCTTCTTCCCCTGGGTAGAGGAATTTTCGATTCCTCCTTTCCTGACAGCCTCCTTCGGCGAGGCGGTAGCTTCCTTGTCCCCCCCCCCCTTCGTTTTCTTCCAAAGGCACGATCTCCAGCATCCTGGTTAACACGGGATCCGGCGAGGTCTCAGGAAGGGGGGCCAGACACCTGATTAACTTCGCCTTCGCTACCCACTCCTATTTCAAGGACAACTCTTTTAAGGGTGATGTTGTGATAAAGGAACGGATGGTGTGTCGGGGCACAGGGCTACTTACTTGAGTATCCGGACGATTGCAGCTGAGACCTGCGTCCTCCGTAGAATCCGGACACACTACTTGTGGTCCGAAGAACAATTTGTGCATCTCCACGGGTGTCATGCCAAGAAAATGTTGGAGAGCTCGCGGTCCCTCCGGGTTGAACTCCCACAGGCGGAGGGGGCGACGTTTGCAGGGAAGAACTCGGCGAATTAACATAACCTGCGTCACCACGACCAGACTGATGTCTCTTTCTAGGATATCTCGGATGCGGCCCTGCAACAGGGGCATGTCCTTTGCCGACCCCCAGTCCAGCCCCTTATTGACCCATGATGCTAGTCGTGGCGGGGGACCCGAGCGGAAAGCAGGCGGCGCCACCCACTTGGTGCCCCTGGGAGCTATGATATAAAACCACTCTTGTTGCCATAAGTTGAACTCCTCTTGAAAAGAGCCCTCGGGCCATGGAGCATCAGCATTCTTGCTTATAACAGCGCCTCCGCACTCCGCGTGCTGTCCCTCGATCATCTTCGGCTCTATTTTATAGGTCTTAAGCCACAGTCCGAAGTGAGGAGTAATACGGAGGAAGGCTTCGCACACAACAATGAACGATGAGATGTGGAGGATGGACTCTAGAGCTAAGTCGTGAAATTCCAGCCCATAATAAAACATGAGCCCCCTCACGAAGGGATCCGTCGCGAAGCCTAGCCCTCGGAGGAAGTGAGACACAAACACCACGCTCTCACCACGCTTGGGAGTAGGAATAACCTGCCCGTGAGCAAGCAGCCTATGCGAGATTTCACTGGTCAAAAACCTGGCCTCTCTCAGCGTTAGCACGTCTTCCTCCGGCATCCATCAGCCTCGAAAGTCGAAACCGGACATCGTCGAAGGTCCGAAGCGCCTGAAATCTGGGGCCTTGGGTGTTGGAACTCGAGGCGAAGGGCGAATTCGATTGAGATGAAAGGAAAGGAGTAATGCCTTGGTCTCTTTATAAGAGGTTGAATACCAAGAGCCCTCCTCGTGACCATTTGGGACTCGTCTTTGATCGAGGAGACGTACCAACGGGAACGACTGGGTTACCCACGTCCGTATTGATGAGAATCCCGTAAATAAAGGGGACACGATCTCTGCTTCGACAAGACGTGCCAAGGAAACCGCCTCGCAAAACGCGCTGAGGTGGGGCAGTAAAAATGATTCGAATAAAGGCTTGGTTGTGGTGTGATGACACGCTATGGAATACGTCAGTAGCTTAGATTTGTGTAAATAGTATTCTCTCTACGACAGTATGTGGAACTTATTATGCAGAGCCGGACACTATCCTTGTGTTCAAAAATCTTCTATGAAGTATTTGGAAGAGGAACCCGCCTTGCAATGCCGAAGACAATCTGCGCGCCGGACTCGTCGTCATTGAAGCCTGGTTCAGGGGCTACTGAGGGAGTCCTGGATTAGGGGGTGTCCGGATAGCCAGACTATAACCTTTGGCCGGACTCTTGGACTATGAAGATACAAGATTGAAGACTTCGTCCCGTGTCCGGATGAGACTTTCCTTGGTGTGGAAGGCAAGCTTGGCAATACAGATATGTAGATCTCCTCCCATTGTAACCGACTCTGTGTAACCCTAGCCATCTCCGGTGTCTATATAAACCGGAGGGTTTTAGTCCATAGGACGAACAACAATCATACCATAGGCTAGCTTCTAGGGTTTAGCCTCCCTGATCTTGTGGTAGATCCACTCTTGTACTACCCATATCATCAATATTAATCAAGTAGGAGTAGGGTTTTTACCTCCATCTAGAGGGCCCGAACCTAGGTAAAAACATTGTGTCCCTTGTCTCCTGTTACCATCCGCCTAGACGCATAGTTCAGGACTCCCTACCCGTGATCCGCCGGTTTTGACACCGACAACTAGCATCACACATATCAAGGCAAGATGTGTCTATAGCCTAATAAATGAAGTGCTCCATATTACCACACATATGTTACTCCCCACTACAGAGGTAGTA
This sequence comes from Triticum urartu, assembly GCF_003073215.2. Lineage (NCBI taxonomy): Eukaryota > Viridiplantae > Streptophyta > Magnoliopsida > Poales > Poaceae > Triticum > Triticum urartu. The sequence continues at coordinate 16,091,242 of NC_053025.1, forward strand.
ACATAGACTAGTAACATGGGCATGTTACTAGTCTATGTTACTATCCATTGTGGCTAGTCTGAAGCAGTCAAGAGCTTCTTCAAGACAAGGCATCCCAACTATAGCTTCACAATCCAGACGCATGTGGAAAGATTCGCTCTTGGTTGTAGAGGATGCACGAGTAATAGCTTCGCTGCTGATAACTCCAGAATCTGTCGGAGGAGATCTTTGGCTTCGGATAAGGATTCTTGGCGCTGGCAAAGAAAGTATTGTGCTCTGTGAAGCTGTGCATGCTGAAGGAACCCTGTGTAGTTGCAGCACTTGGAAGCCTTGGCAGCCTAGGCTTGGGCTTCTGAACTTGAGGCCTCTGCTCCACATGGTAATCATATTGTGGCCCGAGAGAAGTGGGTGGAACCATAACTGGCCATCTGACTGTGACAAGCTAACCTTCACGATTGAATGCGTGTTCCATGGTGTGAGGCCAAGGAGGAGGAACAGCGCCATCCGAGACGATTGGCATTAACGTGACTTCAACATTCTCATTAGCTTCAGGCTCCACAATGTCTTTGGCCATGACTGAGTCATTGGCTTCAGTGGTGTTGTTGGTGGCAGCCTCAGGATTTTCAACCTCCATCTGTTCAAGGACTGGAGGGTCGGGCATAATCACATTTTCCTCGAGAATGACTTGATCACTAGTTGGGGGTGTGGCAACTCTTTCTTCTTCTTTGTCTTCATCGGCTGATGCAGCCGGATTGTCTTCAGCAACTTTGGCTTCAGACTCAGAGGCATTCGTAGTAGGGGTGGCTTCAGGAAACACTTGACGTGCGACTGAGCTTTGTTGCACTTCCCCTTCTAGAATGCTCGACATGGTGACCTGTGGCCTGGGGCCTTTGCGAAGCCTGTGAAACGCTGGCGACGCCTTTGGTGAGGGAGTGGTCTGTACCATGTAGTTGTCGTCATCAAGCACTGGAGTGGTGACTTGAGGTGGTGGTGTTCTTGGTGTCTCATCTTGTACTGGGGTGTCTTGCTGTTGGCGCTCCACCCATGAGTCGTCTTGAGTGATTGGCATCAATGGACGACCAATGCTTATGAGTTCACTGCTCGTTAGAGCAGGCGATGATACTGACTGGGACTGGAGCTGAGGAAGGACTACATCATCATCAACATTGTCTTCGTGACAAATGTCTTCAGCTGTGTTGGGGTTAGCAGCTAGAACTTCGTGACTTGCATGAGCCTCTGTGGAAGCAGGCTCATGAATCACAAGACGACGCTCTTGGTTGGTCGAGACGGGAAGAGCGACGGAGATAGGTTCAACAATGAGGGGCTCTGGGGCAGCAACACGCTCTTTCTTTGAAGACTTCGTCTTCAATTTCTTCGTGGATGGAGCACCATCAGAAGTGTCTTTGTGCTTACGCTTCCTGGCTTCGGCTTCAGCTGCCCTTGTCTTCTTCAGCTCTGAAGCTGTTGAGGTGACCTTAGGCTTCGAGCCAGTCATACTGGCAGGGAAGACAATGCGAGGTTCTTCCTGCCTTGGTGCTTTGGTTTGGGCAGCAACAGACTTCTTCTTTTGCTTGGCAGCCATCATGGGGTCAATGCCAGGACGCCGAAGAGTCTTTCGCTTTTCAGCTTCATTATGGGCTTGAACACATTTCTGCGCATAGTACTTCATGCGCTCGGGAGAGCCTTTGGCTTCTTCCCTCTTCTTGTGAACTCTTCCTTAAGATCATGCAGCATCTTCTTGAAGATTTGCACATCAGCCACACTGAGCTTGGCCATGTGCTTCTTGAAATGTGCCTTCTCATGATCAATCTTGTTCTTGAGCTCGATGATTTCTGAGCCAAGGCCAATTCGTTGGCAATGGCTCCGTGGAATGTGACGCTGATGTCCACGGGCAGCTGAAGGTCATCAATACTGATGCTCTGGTCATCAAAACCACTCATTAATGAAGTTGTTCAAAATATCAACGTCAAAGAGGGGCAGATCATTGAAGATCTCCACCTCTTGCTTACTCTTGATCAGCATCTCAAGTGCTTCATTACCAAGATCTTCATCGCTAGACAAATCAATGGTGTCTTCTCGTTGTGTAGAATAGCAGCAGGAGTCAGTTCATGCCCAAAAATCTTCTTGGGCATCTTGGTCTTCTTGGTCTTCTTGGAGACACAAGACAAATCTTCAGACTGCACACTGGGTTCAGGAGGTGCAGTCTTCAGCGGCTTCACAGTCGAAGCGTTTGGTGTGGCAGAGGGCTTCGAAGCTTTTGACTTCTTTTTCTTCTGCTTTGGTGGAGCTGGCGCATCTTCGGAGTTTGCATCATTAGCTGAATGCTCCACTGTGGCCCTCTGAGCAGCAATGTGGGAGAGGAGCCCATCGAAGCTAGTGAGTGGGCCGATGACCTCGGATTGGCATCGCGAGTGTCATCCTGCCTTGGTGCAGATGGACCAGGGTTGAAGTTGAGTCCAAAATCCTTTTTGTTCTTTGCAGCTAACTCTTTGGCAAACTGATAGTTGCGCTTGAAGATATTGTCTTCAGGACACCATAACATGGATGATGGGTCGGCATTCTCAGGCTTCGGTCCTCGGACCATGCATGGATAGAAACCTTGAGCAATGGCTTCAGGCTTCGATTTTGGCTGCAGATTCTAGTACAGAATGTCGCCCCATGGGCACTTGATGGCGTTCTTCTCAGCATATTCAGTAGTGATGAAGTTGTACTTGAACCACTGTTCTGCCCAATATCTTTGAATCCATTGGATTCGGGTCTTTTGCTGATTGTAGTTCTCCTCAGGATCAGTTTTGTACAATTCATGCAGATCCGGAGGTAGATCTAGAGCTGTATTGCCTCGGTGCTGCCTGCCACCTTTCCTAGCAGACTTCTCTATGGCCACGATATTTAAGCAGATGGGCTTCAGAACAGTGAAAGGCTTCCGTCTACTGGTCAGACAAGAACTGGCTTCAGGGGAGTGAATATGATGATGTAAGAACTCTCCAAATGAATGCAGACTATGAGAACCAAGGGATTCTCCCATGGACATATACCTATGACAGCATTAAAGGTGAGAGGGAAGGGGAAGAGGTCATATGCATTCTTAGAAGATTTTGAAGATAAATCAGTTTGAAGACATTGACCTCATAGAGCGAAGACATTCACTTATTTGAAGGGAGTTGGTTCCAGATTTGTACGAATCCATTAATAAGTACAAGTGAGGAATCTAACTAGTTATGAAGCATAAGTGAATATCCTTTGCATGATATGAGACGCAGTCAAGACAAATCTAGATTTGAAAGTCTAGAAACCACTTCTGATTGAAGTGGATGGATTTGACGGATCAAAAAGACAGTAAAAAGTGAGATTTAATTACCGCTGACGAACTGCTAGACGAGGCAGAGAAAGAAGCCGAGCAGTTCAATCTCCCGCGCCCTAACTTGGCGGCGGAGCACACCTACAGCGGCGGCGGAGAGAACGAGGTACGCGGCTGGCGTGAGGATGGCGTCGAAGAAGTCGCGGCAGCTAAGCGCTTCGTCTCCAGTGTCGACGCGAGCTAGTGGAGGCGCTAGGGTTTGAGCGAGGTGGCGAGGTGGAAGAAAGGATAATGACCGCATGGGTGAGTATTTATAAGGTAGAGGACTACACAGCGTAATTACGCAGGTGCCCCTGGCGGTTCACATCTGATGGACACATGGCGTGCATGCAACTCATGTAGAGTTGTCCCATGTTCCCACGCATGCCTAGTTTGTTGGGTGGTCATTCTGGCTTCTCCGGGATTCTGGCAAAATAGATATATCATTGAAAGCAGTCTTAAATGTGTGTCTCTGTGTCTTCAGCTGACAAGGATGCAGTGAAGACATTCGACAAGTTTCAACATAACGCATATGACTAGATAGATAGAGTTTGAGGAAGAAGCACAGAGGGGGTTAGGGTCCGATCACATTCACTTAGTTCAGAAAAATGGCAAGTTCGAAGACATATATATATATAAGTGAACGTTGTAGAGGGCAAAACACCATATACATATCAAAAGACTAAATCAACATTGCGAAGATAAACCATGAAGATAAATCAATGTTGAAGTCAAACTAAATGCAAAGATAATGCAATCATGACGCCAGGAGAATATCTTCGAGAAAGTTTGGTGGTGGCGCTACCCACCGTATAGGAAGTATTAGACCCAGACACGTTGCACAATTATCGTGGCGCTCTGAAGTCAAATTCTGCGTTAATGTATTCACATGTAGAGTGTATGTCTTCATTGATTGAAGATATAGGTTACTTAGTGTGTTGCACATCTAAGTCATCAACATGCATAAGCATTAGGATGTGTGTCCAATCACAGGACATTTGAGGATTCTAAGATATTTAGCTCACACCGCAACTTGCAAAACCTTTTCTCATCCAAGGGCTTTGTGAAGACATCTGCCAATTGCTCTTCAGTGTTGACATTAATGATGTCAATATCTTCCTTCATGACATGATCTCTGAGAAAGTGACAGATCTGAATGTGCTTTGTCTTCGAGTGCTGAACTGGATTGTTGGCAATCTTGATGGCGCTTTCATTGTCGCAGTAGAGTGGCACATGCTCCAGGTGGATGCCATAGTCCTTGAGAGTTTGCTTCATCCACAGAAGCTGAGCGCGGCAAGATCCAGCAGCAATGTATTCAGATTCAGCAGTGGAGAGGGATACACAGTTCTGCTTCTTCGAAGACCAACAAACAAGAGATCGTCCAAGAAAGTGACATGTGCCTGATGTGGACTTGCGATCAACCTTGTCACCAGAATAATCAGCATCTGAGAATCCAACTAGATCAAACTCTGAGCTCTTTGGATACAATAATCCAAGTGTTGGGGTGTAAGCCAAATATCGAAGAATTCTCTTCACAGCTAAGTGATGCGATTCCCTTGGTGCCGCTTGAAATCAGGCACACATGCAAACGCTAAGCGTTATATCTGGCCTAGATGCACATAAATAGAGTAAAGAACCAATCATGGAGTAGTATACCTTCTGATCAAACTATTTACCATTGTGGTCGGGACCCAATTGACCTTTGGTTGCCATTGGCGTCGTGTACCCTTTGCAGTCTTGCATTCCAAACTTCTTCAGGCAATCTTTGAGATAATTTTCTTGTGAAATGAAGATGCCATTGCTCTGCTGACGGATTTGAAGATTGAAGAAGAATTTCAGCTCACCCATCATGGACATCTGATATTTCTCTTGCATCATATGCCCAAACTCATCATTGTATCTCTTGTCAGTGCAGCCGAAGATAATGTCATCCACATAGATTTGGCATACAAACAGTTCACCATCATATGTCTTCATGAAGAGTGTGGGATCTAGAGAACCAGGTATGAAGCCTTTTCTCTTCAAGAAGTCTTTGAGCGTGTCATACCAAGCTCGAGGTGCTTGTTTGAGGCCATACATTGCCTTCTTGAGCTTGTATACCATGTCAGGACGCTTTGGATCTTCAAAACCAGGTGGTTGTGCAACATACACTTCTTCTTCAATTTTGCCGTTGAGAAAGGCACTCTTTACATCCATTTGGTACAGAAGAATGTTGTTGTGGTTGGCATTGGCTAACAGAATGCGAATGGCTTCAAGCCTAGCCACAAGAGCAAATGTTTCATCGAAGTTAATCCCTTCAACTTGATTGTATCCTTGAGCAACGAGACGAGCCTTGTTTCCGATGACTTGACCATTCTCATATTGTTTGTTGCGATAGATCCATTTGGTGCCCATGATATTGTGCTTGCGAGGATCAGGACGCTTAACTAGCTCCCAAACATTGTTCAGCTCAAACTGTTGAAGCTCTTCTTGCATAGCTTGAATCCATTCAGGTTCCATGAAGGCTTCATCAACTTTCTTGGGTTCAGATATAGAGACAAATGCAAAGTTCCCACAGAAATTTGCTAGTTGTGTTGCTCTTGAATGAGTGAGTGGACTAGGTGCATTGATGCTATCAATTATCTTCTCAATATGTACTTCATTTGCAACACAAGGATGAACTGGACGAAGATTTTGCCCTTGCTGATCATTGTCTTCATCTTCAGCATTGGCATCACAGGTTGATTAGGTGCAGAAATGATGGTTTCTTCTATAGCCTGTGCCTCTGAAGGTATGATTTCTCCGGTACCCATAATCTTGATAGATTCACTTGGTGAGGCTTCATCTAGCACATTTGGCAGGTGCTCTCTTTGCGAGCCGTTAGTCTCATCGAACCGCACATCCACAGTTTCAACCACTTTATAATGAAAGAGGTTGAAGACTCTGTTGGAGTGCGAATCTGATATATCTCCAGCGTATCTATAATTTTTGATTGTTCCATGCTATTATGTATTCTGTTTTGGATGTTTAATGGGCTTTATTATACACTTTTATATTATTTTTGGGACTAACCTATTAACCGGAGGCCCAGCCCAAATTGTTGTTTTTTGCCTATTTTAGTGTTTTGAAGGAAAAGAATATCAAACAGAGTCCAAACGGAATGAAACCTTCGGGAACGTGATTTTCGGAACAAACGTGATCCAGAGGACTTGGAGTGGACGTCAAGCAACAGACGAGGAAGCCACGAGGTGGGGGGCGCGCCTACCCCACCTAGGGCGCGCCCTCCACCCTCGTGAGCCCCTCGTGGCTCCACCGACCTACTTCTTCCCCCTATATATACCTACGTACCCCCAAACCATCGAGGAGCACCACGAAAACCTAATTCCACCGCTGCAACCTTCTGTACCCGTGAGATCCCATCTTGGGGCCTTCTCCGGCGTCCTGCCGAAGAGGGCATTGATCACGGAGGGCTTCTACATCAACAACCATAGCCTCCCCGATGATGTGTGAGTAGTTTACCTCAGACCTTGGGGTCCATAGTTATTAACTAGATGGCTTCTTCTCTCTCTTTGGATCTCAATACAAAGTTCTCCTCGATTCCCTTAGAGATCTATTTGATGTAACTCTTCTTTTGCGGTGTGTTTGTTGAGATCCGATGAATTGTGGGTTTATGATCCAGATTATCTATGAACAATATTTGAATCTCCTCTGAATTCTTTTATGTATGATTGGTTATCTTCGCAAGTCTCTTCGAATTATTAGTTTGGTTTGGCCTACTAGATTGATCTTTCTTGCAATGGGAGAAGTGCTTAGCTTTGGGTTCAATCTTGGGGTGCTCGATCCCAGTGATAGTAGGGGAAACGACACGTATTGTATTGTTGCCATCGAGGATAAAAAGATGGGGTTTATATCATATTGCATGAGCTTATCCCTCTACATCATGTCATCTTGCTTAAAGCGTTACTCTGTTCTTATGAAATTAATACTCTAGATGCATGCTGGATAGCGGTCGATGTGTGGAGTAATAGTAGTAGATGCAGAATCGTTTCGGTCTACTTGTCACGGACGTGATGCCTATATACATGATCATACCTAGATATTCTCATAACTATGCTCAATTCTATCAATTGCATGACAGTAATTCGTTTACCCACTGTAATACTTATGCTATCTTGAGAGAAGCCACTAGTGAAACCTATGGCCCTCGGGTCTATTTTCCATCATATTAATCTCCCAACAACTAGCTATTTCTGGCGCCGTTTATTTTGCTTTCTTTACTTTTACTCTTTACCATAAAAATACCAAAAATATTATCTTATCATCTCTATCAGATCTCACTCTCGTAAGTGACCGTGAGGGGATTGACAACCCCTTTATCGCGTTGGTTGCGAGGTTCTTATTTGTTTGTGTAGGTACGAGGGACTTGCGTGTGGCCTCCTACTGGATTGATACCTTGGTTCTCAAAAACTGAGGGAAATACTTACGCTACTTTAGCGCATCACCCTTTCCTCTTCAATGGAAAACCAACGCAGTTCTCAAGAGGTAGCAAGAAGGATTTCTAGCGCCGTTGCCGGGAAGTCTATGCACAATTCAAGACATACCAAGTACCCATCACAAACTCTCATCCCTCGCATTACATTATTTGCCATTTGCCTCTTGTTTTCCTCTCCCCCACTTCACCCTTGCCGTTTTATTCACCCTCTCTTTTTCTGTTCGCCTCTTTTTTTCTCGCTTGATTCTTGTTCGCTCAAGATAATACTAAATTGTGTGACTTTACCAATACCAAAAACAATGATTTTCTTAGCACTCCGATTGCTCCTCTTACCGATGATGAATCTTGTGAAATTAATGCTGCTTTGCTGAATCTTGTCATGAAATATCAATTCGCCGGCCTTCCTAGTGAAGATGCCGCTACCCAGCTAAATAGCTTTGTTGATTGTGATATGCAAAAGAAGAAAGATGTGGACAATGATATTGTTAAGTCGAAACTATTTCTGTTTTCGCTTAGAGATCGTGCTAAAACTTGGTTTTCGTCTTTGCCTAAAAATAGTATTGATTCTTGGAATAAGTGCAAAGATGCTTTGATCTCTAAGTATTTTCCTCCCGCTAAGAACATCTCTCTTAGAAACGATATTATGAATTTTAAGCATCTTGATCATGAACATGTTGTACAAGCTTGGGAGAGGATGAAATTAATGATACGTAATTGCCCTACTCATGGTTTGAATTTATGGATGATTATACAAAAAAATTATGCCAGATTGAATTTTGCTTCTAGAAATCTTTTAGATTCGGTCGCGGGAGGCACTTTTATGGAAATTGCTTTAGGAGAAGCTACTAAACTCCTAGATAATATTATGGTTAATTATTCTCAATGGCACACCGAAAGATCTACTAGTAAAAAGGTGCATGCGATAGAAGAAATTAATGTTTTGAGTGGAAAGATGGACGAACTTATGAAATTGTTTGCCAATAAGAGTGTTTCTTCTCATCCTAATGATATGCCCTTGTCTACCTTGATTGAGATTAATAATGAATCTCTGGATGTGAATTTTGTTGGTAGGAATAATTTTGGTAGCAACACGTATAGAGGAAACTTTAATCCTAGGCCGTTCCGTAGTAATTCCTCTAATAATTATGGTAATTCCTACAACAATTCTTATGGAAATTTTAAGAAGATGCCCTCTGAATTCGAGACTAGTGTTAAAAGTTTATGATTTCTCAAAAGAATTTCAATGCCTTGCTTGAAGAAAAATTTCTTAAAGTTGACGAACTGGCTAGGAACGAGGATAGAATTTCTCTTGATGTTGATTCTTTGAAACTTAGATTTATTCCACCTAAGCATGATATCAATGAGTCTCTCAAAGCAATGAGAATTTCCATTGATGAGTGCAAAGAAAGAACCGCTAGGATGCGTGCTAAGAAAGATTGCTTTGTAAAAGCGTGTTCTTCTAATTTTTATGAGAATAAAAATGAAGATCTAAATGTTATTGATGTGTCCCCTATTAAATCTTTGTTTTGCAATATGAATCTTGATAATGATGAAACTGGAGATGAGTCAACTTTAGTTAGAAGGCATCCCAAAAATTCGGAGTTTTTAGATCTTGATACAAATTTTGGTAAAAGTGGGATTGAAGAGGTCAAAACTTTAGATATCAATGAACCCACTATCTTGGATTTCAAGGAATTTAATTATGATAATTGCTCTTTGATAGATTGTATTTCCTTGTTGCAATCCGTGCTAAATTCTCCTCATGCTTATAGTCAAAATAAAGCTTTTACTAAACATATCGTTGATGCTTTAATGCAATCTTATGAAGAAAAACTTGAGTTGGAAGTTTCTATCCCTAGAAAACTTAATGAGGAGTGGGAACCTACTATTAAAATTAATATTAAAGATCATGAATGCTATGCTTTGTGTGATTTGGGTGCTAGTGTTTCCACGATTCCCAAAACTTTGTGTAATTTGCTAGGTTTCCGTGAATTTGATGATTGTTCTCTAAACTTGCATCTTGCGGATTCCACCATTAAGAAACGTATGGGAAGAATTAATGATGTTCTTATTGTTTCAAATAGGAACTATGTGCTCGTAGATTTTATTGTTCTTGATATAGATTGCAATCCTTCATGTTCTATTATTCTTGGTAGACCTTTCTTTAGAACGATTGGTGCAATTATTGATATGAAGGAAGGGAATATTAGATTCCAATTTCCGTTAAGGAAAGGCATGGAACACTTCCCTAGAAAGAAGATTAAATTACCATATGAATCTATTATGAGAGCCACTTATGGATTGCCTACCAAAGATGGCAATACCTAGATCTATCCTTGCTTTTAGGCGTAGCTAAGGGCTTTAAACGATAGCGCTTGTTGGAAGGCAAACCAATTTTATTTTAGTTTTTTTTTACCTTTTTGCTTCTGTTTAGGAATAAATCTTTGATCTAGCCTCTGGTTTGATTTGTTTTTGTGTTTTAATTAGTGTTTGTGCCAAGTTAAACCTATAGGATCTTCTTGGATGATAGTTATTTGATCTTGCTGAAAATTCCAGAAACTTTCTGTTCACGAAAACAATTTTTAAAAATCACCAGAATGTTATAAAATATTGATTCCAATTTCAGTAGATCACTAAACAAATTATCTAAGTCGTCCTATTTTGGTGGATTTTTCTGAGTTCCAGAAGTTTGCGTTAGTTACAGATTACTACAGACTGTTCTGTTTTTGACAGATTCTGTTTTTCGTGTGTTGTTTGCTTATATTGATGAATCTATGGCTAGTAAAATAGTCTATAAACCATAGAGAAGTTGGAATACAGTAGGTTTAACACCAATATAAATAAATAATGATTTCATTACAGTACCTTGAAGTGGTGTTTTGTTTTCTTCCGCTAACAGAGCTCATGAGATTTTCTGTTAAGTTTTGTGTTGTGAAGTTTTCAAGTTTTGGGTAAGGATTTGATGGATTATGGAATAAGGAGTGGCAAGAGCCTAAGCTTGGGGATACCCAAGGCACCACAATATAAATCTAAGGACACCAAAAAGCCAAAGCTTGTGGGTGCCCCGGAAGGCATCCCCTCTTTCGTCTTCGTCCATCGGTAACGTTACTTGGAGCTATATTTTTATTCACCACATGATAAGTGTTTTGCTTGGAGAGTCTTGTATGATTTGAGTCTTTACTTTTTAGTTTAACACAATCATACTTGCTATACACACCTTTTGAGAGAGACACACGTGATTCGGAATTTATTAGAATACTCTATGTGCTTCACTTATATCTTTTGAGCTATATAGTTTTTGCTCTAGTGCTTCACTTATATCTTTTAGAGCACGGCGGTGGTTTTGTTTTATAGAAACTATTGATCTCTTATGCTTCACTTATATTATTTTGAGAGTCCTACAAAACAGCATGGTAATTTGCTTAAATTGAGATGGTAGTCCTAATATGATAGGCATCCAAGATTAGTAAAAACTTTCTTATAAGTGCGTTGAATACTAAGAGAAGTTTGATACTTGATAATTGTTTGAGATATGAAGATGGCGATATTAGAGTCATGCTAGTTGAGTAGTTGTGAATTTGAGAAATACTTGTGTTAAAGTTTGTGATTCCCGTAGCATGCACGTATGGTGAACCGTTATGTGATGAAGTCGGAGCATGATTTATTTATTGATTATCTTCCTTATGAGTGGCGGTCGGGGACGAGCGATGGTCTTTTCCTACCAATCTATCCCCCTAGGAGCATGCGCGTAATACTTTGTTTCGATAACTAATAGATTTTTGCAATAAGTATGTGAGTTCTTTATGACTAATGTTGAGTCCATGGATTATACACACTCTCACCCTTCCACCATTGCTAGCCTCTCTAATACCGTGCACTTTTCGCCCGTATCATACACCCACCATATACCTTCCTCAAAACAGCCACCATACCCACCTATTATGGCATTTCCATAGCCATTCCGAGATATATTGTCATGCAACTTACCACCGTTCCATTTACTATGACACGCTCCATCATTGTCATATTGCTTTGCATGATCATGTAGTTGACAACGTATTTGTGGCAAAGCCACCGTTCATCATTTGTCACTCTTGATTCATTGCATATCCCGGTACACCGCCGGAGGCATTCACATAGAGTCATACTCTGTTCTAAGTATTGAGTTGTAATTCTTGAGTTGTAAGTAAATAAAAGTGTGATGATCATCATTATTAGAGCATTGTCCCATGGGAGGAAAGGATGATGGAGACTATGATTGTTGGAAATATGCCCTAGAGGCAATAATAAATTGGTTATTATTATATTTCCTTGTTCATGATAATCGTTTATTATCCATGCTATAATTGTATTGATAGGAAACTCAGATACATGTGTGGATACATAGACAACACCATGTCCCTAGTAAGCCTCTAGTTGACTAGCTCGTTGATCAATAGATGGTTACGGTTTCCTGACCATGGACATTGGATGTCGTTGATAACGGGATCACATCATTAGGAGAATCATGTGATGGACAAGACCCAATCCTAAGCATAGCACTAGATCGTGTAGTTCATATGCTATAGCTTTTCTAATGTCAAGTATCATTTCCTTAGACCATGAGATTGTGCAACTCCCGGATACCGTAGGAATGCTTTGGGTGTATCAAACGTCACAACGTAACTGGGTGACTATAAAGGTGCATTACAGGTATCTCTGAAAGTGTCTGTTGGGTTGGCACGAATCGAGACTGGGATTTGTCACTCCATGTAAACGGAGAGGTATCTCTGGGCCCACTCGGTAGGACATCATCATATGCGCAATGTGACCAAGGAGTTGATCATGGGATGATGTGTTATGGAACGAGTAAAGAGACTTGCCGGTAACGAGATTGAACAAGGTATTGGATACCGACGATCGAATCTCGGGCAAGTAACATACCGATAGAC